>NC_092588.1:55614078-55926052 GCF_047663525.1 Anas platyrhynchos | reverse complement strand
ATAAAATAAAATAAAATAAAATAAAATAAAATAAAATAAAATAAAATAAAATAAAATAAAAAATAAAATACATGTTTTTGCCTTATTTGTATATTGTTTCATTACTTAGAAGCTTTATAGCTCTAGATTTGTTGATGACGAGGATTTGAAGAGAATACAACTCTGAGGAAGTGTCTGGAAATTGAAATTTAGCAACCAAAATGATACCTTTTCTGCATTTTATGAAAGTCCTTCAGCAAGTACACATAGATGCTGCATAGGTGGAAGCATGGGATCTACTCAAAATATAAAGCCCATTCAATCCTATGACTGCTGCTAAACAAATTAGTTTGACAGCTTTTAATTAGTTGTGTAATCTCCAAGAGAAAAAAATTAAAAAAAATGAGAAAATAAAAACAGCTGGTAAGCAGCTCAGTGGGATGTTTTAGAAATTATACACTAGGACATACAAAGAAAGGATAGGAAATGACATACATGTATAACTATAAAATTTTCCTTGAACAACACTTTCAGCTTTCAGTACTCCAACAAAAGGGCCTTTTAGAAATAGGGATATTCAATAATAATCATTAAAAGCATGGAGGAAATGGGAATCTGCAACAAAAAGAAATAATTAAACAAATGTAATAACTGAATAAGAGAAGTTGGAGAAAAAAAATAAAAACAAAAATAAAAATAAAAACAGTTTAGAAAAGTAAGAGACATGCTGAGAGTAGCCAGTCATGTATGTTGTATAGCTTTTTGCTAAGAATATAAAATACACTCAATTAAATAAAGGGGAAATATATATATATATATATATATATTAAAGGCTAAAATAGCTTTTGTTACAACTTGCTTTACCCGAACTTATTTTGGAAACCACTGTTCCAACCAGCTTTAGAGTATCATTTTACAGATGCTAGTAACTTCACCTCAGTAAAATAGAAATATTATCTTCAAAGATATCTAAAGAGAGTATCAAGCACTGGCACTGCTATGCTAATTATAAGAACACCACCCATACAAAAACTTTGGAGGTCCTCATGTTGACCTGGTGTCATATACATTTCCACAACAAGCATGAGAGTACAAAATGTATAAAGACATGTAGCTCTCCTTAGGAAAACAGCAAAGTGGTAGCAAAATGTTACCCTAGTGCAAAGCAGAACTGTAAATACACTTGAAAGAAGACACTGGAACACTTTCATAAATTAAAAGTAGATCTGGTAGCCTAATAAATATTCATTCTGAGTTGATCAGCAAAGTAGACTGAATATTATTTTTAGATTTTTGAATGAGATCTAATTGGTCTGGCAAAAGTAATATTTATGGGAAAAGCATCTTGTGCATACTTCTGTACATCAGTCATTTAATTCTACTTCAGTTCTCCATTGCTATACAGCACCAAAGGCTCTTCTTTTATTCATTGGGAAAAAATGCAGATTCTAGTGTAAGCTTTAACTTTCTTTAACAAAGTGGAAGGTATGCTTTGGTATTGAGCCAAGATGTAGCCTGCTACTTAGAGACAAGTAATTAGATTACAATCATTTGGATCAAGCAAAACAATTAATTAAATAACCACAAGGAGTCTGAAGCACAGAATTGTGCAGGTCAAAACTGAGAGCAATTAAGCTTTTGTTAAACTTGCAATGTGAACAGCTTACGTGCAGATGATCCCTGCATAGGTGATGGCATTACAAGACATTTGTCCTGTGACAGTCAGAAATGGAGACTGATATTACAGCCATGACTACTACAAATGTTCATATTGTCAATTCAGTCAATTCAGTCAATCTTCATGGATACCACATGATCCAACATAGGGAAATCTCTTCTGGCATCATCTGGGTATGTAGTGTTTTCCTCTCACAAGACTTCCCAGTCTCCAGAAGCTTTGTACCAAACAGCATCCTGGAAATTAAAAGCAGCAAATATTGACTCATTGTTTTGAGATGGCTGGAAAAACAGTCTATCTTACAGAGTAAGTTACCGACCCTTGACATCAGAGCAATATGCACAAATGTTGATAAACCGAATTACCAGGTGAAACAATCAGTTGCAATACACTGATGCAGCAGATTTGAACAGGACAAAATCTTTTATTTTTGAGATAGGCAGCTGGAACATTTTCACCACAGCATGAGATTTTATTTATCTGGCTCCATGAGGAGAAATGAAAGGAAATACCTAAAAACTAGATGTTTGCAATGCTGTCTGTGGTGTCTGTGGTTGTTTCACCATTATGGGCAGCTGAACTCTACTACAACCACTCTTTCACTCCACCTCCTCAAAGGGAGAGGGGGTGAAAATACAATGGAAAAGGGCTCAAAGGTTGAGACAAGGACAGGGAGATCACAAAACAGACTTAGTGAGGGGATATTAATATAATCTGTTGCCTGCTACCAACAGACTAGAGCACTGAGAGCTAAAAGCAGACTAAAAACACTTCCATCCACTTCCACCCTCTTCTACATCCTCCCCCCAGTCAGTGTAGGAGAGCAGAGAATGGGGGCTGCAGTCAATCCCTAATACTTTATCTCCGCTGCTCCTTCACGGTCCCTCTCTGCCCCTGCTCCAGTGTGAGGTTCCTCCCATGGGATGCCATCCTTCCTAAACTGATCCCGTGTGGACTTCCCACAGGCAGCAGCTCTTCAAGAACTGCTCCAACATGGCTCTGTATCGCAGGGTCCATCTGTCAAGAGAAAACTGCTCCAACATGGAAATGGTCCCCCACGGGCAATGCATTTTGGATGCAAAAGGATATATAAGAACCAAAGGATATATAAGAATCAAAAAGAACCAGCAGCTTCCATAATATAAGGAATGTCTAAATGTAACAGATTTGTTCTTTCTGGAAGAAAGACAGCTGAGACAATATGTGGCATGGATCTATAAAACTGTGAGTAGCAGGAAAAAAGATGATTAGTCATTTTTTCCAGTACAGAGCACAGGAGTACCACGTGAAAACAACAAGCAAAGAGTTCAAGCTAACATCAACATAAATAAATAAATAAATAAAATATAGATTTTATTTGTACATGTGGAGATCAGCTGCAGAAATCCTTGCCACTGGGTGCTGTGAATGCAGCTTTTACTGCAGAATTTGCACAAAATGTTGGGGAAAATCCACAAAGAATTGAATAAATAAATAAATAAATAAATAAGAATCATCATCAGAATGTCTCCTGTCTGTGAACTGTGCAAGTCTGTTTTACTAGCAGTATCCAAACATTTGTAACTGTCCACTATTACAGGCAGGACTCAGGCAAGACAGGCTAGTTGTCTGGCTATATAGCCAATTCCTACACTCTTCTGTTGAATTACAGAAGTAATTCTGAGTAGTTGAAACTTTATTCATTTTATTTATATTTCAAGTATACAAATACACATTTTGCATATCAATTCTCATTAGTGTAGGGAAATGCTCCAAAGCTGGACATAGTCTTCTCCATGTAACAAAGGTTATTCAGCTATATTCAGGCATATTTCATAGTTTCATTAAGCCAATGGGATACTTTATACACTTTTGTACAAAATGAGCAGAAGCAAGATGAAAACATCTCAAAAGTACTGGAAAATACAACCAATCTTAAAAAATGTGTCACAGCTATCAAATATATTGTTACTAATGTAGTATACTGGCAGCAGGAGAGCTTCTTAATATATATAAATGCCATTGTCATTGAATGCTTCTCTCCTAGCACTACTGGCAATGCTGAAAAGGGAGAAAGAGTCTGTTTTCAATGAAGCAGGAAAATTTTGAACTTGATTTAAAGCAAACTGTTCAAACACTGGTTGTATGATAATAAATGATTACCGAATCTCTTAAAAAAATATTGCAGCCTATACCCCACACCTGATTAGAAGGGTATTCATTAGAGTGAAGCATCATACTTTTTCTGTCTGAATATTTATCTCTGTACTTAGCAACAGATGCAAATAAGATGGAGATACAAAAATCTAATTTATTTAGCATATTTACTTCTTTAGATATTACAAAATAGACTTTGTTTTCAATTACCTTCACAATTATTGATATGTACTTCTCTACCCACTGTATAAAAAATACCCTAAGGCTGCCCAAAACCAGTGTGCAATGTTCTTCACTTCAGTCAATGAGCTTTAACAGAAGCCAATGCATTTTAACTGAATTTTTGTTTATCTCAAGCAGCACATTTTAATGAAATCAATACATTCTTGCTGAAAGCCTCGTGAATCCATTGGAAAGAATACATTTTTACTGAAACCAATATACAGTTTTATAATGTCTGTATGTTTTAGTGAAAGCATGGCAATACATTTTAGCTGAAACCAATATGTTTCTCCAGGGCTGATACAAAGAAACCCTATTTTATAGTGAGACCAGTGAATTCTTACTGAAACTTATATTCCATATTCCCAAGCCAACACTGTCAGGCTATGAAAGCTATGTTTTATCTTAGTGAAGGAATCACATACTTTCAAGATTATCTTAAAACAGGTTTGCAAAGAGGTTTGCAAAGCTTATATTTTAGTATGTACATGAAATAAGAAGCACATCATAAGGAGTCATTCCTAGTATTCTTGGTTTTACATTTTATGTAGTATTGCAACATATATGCATTCTCTCAAATGAGTAATGATATAGATAGGAGTTTATTTTCATTCTCAGTAGACTGTCACTAATATTTTTTTCCACTTTATATGCAAACTGACTTAAAAAGTCAGCATTATGACTGATTTGCACTTCAGAGCAGAGGAACAAAGCAGTGGTTAATGATTTTATTGTAGACTAGAAGTGATTTATTATGTAAGATTTTTTGTAAGAATTGTTTTCAGTACATCAGTTTCAGTATTTTTCTTGACATTTTGACAAGATGTGCTGATCTGCATTACTTAGAAATATTTTGAGTAGTCTGGTATATGTAGCTAATGATTTGTGATCCTTCTAAGTGATTTAATCGATGCAATTAATGTGAATTAGAAGGCTCCATCTGAATTTCAACAAATCTGAAGAAATGCATAATCTGCTTAAAATTTAGATAGAATTTTTCTTTCTTTATCTCTTCTAGCAGTAGGGTGACTTTCAATTAAACTCTTTTAGAATTACATGATACAGCACAGAACCATCAGGCAGTTAAATGAGAACGACAAATTTTACAGAATTGCTGTTATCACTACAGCCACATCTAAATATTATTTTCAGTTAAACCAAATATAACATCATTTTCTAATGAGAACCCAATTATGATGAAAGATTACAGGAATTTAACATAGCTAAAAATTTAGTTGTTTGACTGTAGTAAGTTATGGGCTAGAAGTCCAGATCCTAAATCTGATCATCTACAAATTAGAGGACAAAGGGTTTCCCCAATTCCCAGATAAAATATATTGAATTTTTTCAGCAGTAATTACCTCAGAGCTGCAATTGTTTTCCTTAAGATGACCTTGACTGTGGAATTATAAGGAATTTTTCAATTTCAGTATCCACTTGCTCATGGGCTGCTTGCTGAAATACAAAAGACATGTACCAACATGAAACACTCCCAACTCATCAGCTGCTGTTCAGCATTCCTGTCCGTGCAGATGAGATCTGGATATTTCAGAGACTAAGGAAAACATAGCTTAGCCATAGCAAAGATTGCTTTAGCAGGATTGCTGGTTCACAGAGCTCACCCACTTATAATTCTCAAGAAAACAAAATGGACATTTTATCTATGAAGCTAAACCTTATCACATTGTCAAAAAAATGTTTTCCACTAATGATGTTTGAGAAATAATGAATAAAATGTAAATGCAATGTAAAGTAAGAGAGGGAATACAATATTGAGGAAAATATATAGTCCAATTAAAATGATTAGCACAGAAAATGGTAGTCTATATTCCTGCTGCAGCTGCTCAGTGAATAGTTTTCTTCATGTACAATAGGTTGCCTTGGGGGTGATTGATCTGCTTCCAGAAAATATAATCACTGGTTTCCAAAGAATCTGAAAGACAAAGTGTAACAAGACCATGCACTATACTAGTATTGAATTTTACCTCTCCTCATTATTTAGGTCCCTCTGGCAATTTTCCCTTAATAAGTTCCTATAGTGCTTTGCTGGGTTCCTTTTTTCTATAACATATTTTATTCTTCCAAATGAGCATGGTCCACTCATTTTGACACATCTTCTACATCATCTCTTTCTAATTGCTTCTCTTGGTGTCATACCATTTCTTGCAAGAATTATACAATAAGTGCTGTTCTTATATTTATTTTAGAATTCATACTTTGTCCACTCACTTTTTCCACCCAATGAAGAAGGATAAAGTTAGTTGCTCAACTACATCCTTTTCTATGTCATCACTGTAACACACTCGATTTTAAAAAGGAATTAAAGTGTAGGATTTGGAGCATAATTTTAACATAAATAACCATACAATAGATACTTTTAAAATGCTGCTTAACTAAAACCAAAACAAAATAATTTCAATACTCCATTAGAATTTCAAGTATCAATTTCAGGTTTTCATGATCACAGAAACAAACAAATTTTAAATTCATGTTTAATTCTAGAGGCATTTAATAACAATCACATGAAAATTGGGCATCTGGCTTCCATAATTACATAAGTGTATGTTTGATATTAATGATTTGTAGTGATGACATACAAACAAAATTCAAAGTCTTGGTTGATCAAACACAGGACATATGGACATATTATGTATACTTCATGGATGTAATACAGAGGACATGAATAAGGTTATTAATAGGATATATGGTCACAGCCTACTGTTGTCATTCTATCTATCTTGACAAAAAGCTATAAAGAAAAGTTGCACTATGTATGAGATCTTGAAGGACTTACGTTTAGATTAGAGATTCTAGCATGTGTATAGAATCATAGAATCTTAGAATATCCCAAGTTGGAAGGGACCCACAAGGATCACCGAGTCCAACCTCTGGGTCCCCAAAGGACCACCCAGAAAATCAGACCATGTGTCTGAGAGTATTGTCCAAATGCTTCATGAACTCTGGTGGACTCGATTCCATGACTGCTGTCCTGGGTAGCCTGTTGCTGTTCCTGACCACCCTCTGGTCAGGAGGTGAAGAACCTTTTACTGATATACAACCTAAACCTCCCCTGAACCTTCAAGACATTTCCTTGGGTCCTATCGCTGGTCACCAGAGAGAAGAGATCAGTGCCTGCCCTTCCTCTCCCTTCATGAGAAAGCTCTAGACTGCAATGAGGTTTTCCCCTCAGTCTTCTCTTCTCCAGGCAGAACAAACCAAATGATCTCAGCCACTCCTCATACATCTTGCCCTCCATCACTTTCAATATCTTTGTAGCCCTCCTTTGGACACTCTCTAGCAGCATTATGTCTTTCTTATACTGTGGCACCCAAAACAGCGCCAGTTCTGCAGGAATGATCTCCAGCATCTCATCCCCCAGTCTGTACATAGCCAGGGTTGCCCCTTCCCTGGTGCAGAATCCAATGCCTAATCTTGTTAAACTCTATATTGTTGGTGATTGCCCAGCTCTCTAATTTGTGTAGATATCTTTGCAAGGCCTCTCCACACTTGACAGAGTCAACAGCTCCACCCAATTTGGTATCTCAAGTAACTTGAGATCTTGGTAACTCAGAAGTTCAATTTAGCAGATATACTAGTTTCTCCTGCTGTTGATAAAAATCAACTTCTTCAAAACCACTTCCATAAAGTAGAACTGTTAAGAATTATAATCAAACACTATTAAGATTCAGAGAGCACTATACTACAATACTTAGAGTAGCTGGATATAATGAATCAGGAGGGAAATTCACTATCCACATTGTCTGTTTCGTGATGCTTTAAAACTAATATTTGACTTAGAAAAGGGTTTTCTATATTTACTTATAAAACAGGAATTAATTTTTAAGCATATTTATCCTCTGGGATACTTTTTCTGAAGTTAATTTAAAAAAAAAAAAAAAAAAAAAAAGTAGAAGGACAGAGATGCAGGATATCTTTCCTACCATGTACCATGCTACACAATAGGGAAGACTGATCTTCTTGTTCATTAGAAGCTTATAACTTATGACAGTTATAAGCTAAACTCCTTAACCATAAGTGCTCCTGCAGACTCTGCTCTTATTCACAACACTATTTTTTTCCTGTCATCAGTTGCAATATCATTACGCTTTGATGTTCACAACATTAAATGATTCCCCTCCCGAAGACTTACTATTTGTAAGGGAGAGAAAAGTCATGTCCTCTCTCTTGTGCATTTTCCTTCACTAACACTTACAGCAGTCTGATCCAAAGGAAAATATATTTTATTCCTACATAGTTCATGCCTAAGCAAAAGCTAAATGAAAGACCTACTAGGAAGAGCTAGATGTCATCAAGAGCAACAGGAATACCAAGAACTATTGCCATTCCCATGAAAGAGAGGTTCCTTCACGTTGTCTTTATTAATGAGCAGCTGGATTGCATGGAGCAGCCTAGGGATGGATGAAGAGCTGACAGAGAGATGATGAGTCAGGATTAAAGGGAAGGCAGGACAGGGGACATTATAGTGGGGGTCTGCTACAGGTCACTTAATCAAGAAGACCAAGCAGAACAGGACAGAGAGAAGCAGCAGCATGTTCACAAGATCTGTTGGAGGGACAGCACAGAATGTTATAGGCAATCCAGGAGGTTCCAGGAAGGAATTGATGATAACTTCCTTCTCCAAGTGATGGAGGAGCCAATGAGGAGAGGTTCTATGCTGGACCTCGTTATCACCAACAAGGAGGGTCTGGTGGAGAATGTGAAACTCGAGGGCACCCTTGGCTGTAGTTATCATGAAATCATGAAGTTGAGGATCCAGAGGGCAGGGAGGAGGGAGCACAGCAAGTTCTCTACCTTGGACTTCGAGAGCACAGACTTTGCCCTCTTCAGGGATCTGTTTGGTAGATTATCAAGGGACAAAGCCCTGGAAGGAAGAGGGATCCAAGAAAGGTGGTTAATATTCAAGGATCACCTTCTCCAAATTCAGGAGCAATGCATCCCAACAAAGAGGAAGTTGGGCAAAAACAGCAGGAGGCATGCGTGGATGAACAAGTAGCTCCTGGCCAAATTGAAGCTGAAAAATAAGACCTGCAGAGGGTGGAAGCAAGGACAGATAGCCTTGGAGGGATACAAAGACACTGTCTGAGCAGCCAGGGTTTGGATTAGGTAATCCAAAGCCCTTTTAGTATTAAATTTGGTCAGGGACATCAAGGGCAACAAGAAAGCCTTCTGTAGGTATATAAAAAGAAGACTGGGGAAACTGTGAGCCCTCTCCAGAAGGAAATGGGAGACCCGGTTACCTGGGATATGGAGAAGGCTGAGGTACTCAATGACTTTTTTGTCTCAGTCTTCACCAAGAGAGCTCCAGCCACATAGCCCAGAGCCCACAAAACAAAGACAGGGACTGTGAGAATAATGAACCCCCCACTGTAGGAGACCAGGTTCAAGACCAGCTAAGGAACCTAAAGGTGCACAAGTCCATGGGAACTGATGAGATACATCCACAGGTCCTGAGGAAAATGGTGGATGTAGTTGCTAAACCAACATCCATCATATCTGAGAAACTGTGGCAGTCTGGTAAAGTTCCCACTGACTGGAAGAGGGGAAACATAACCCCCATTTTTAAAAAGAGAAAAAATGAAGACCCAGGGAACTGCAGGCCAGTCAGTCTCACCTCTGTGCCTGGCAAGATCATAGAGCAGATCCTCCTGGGAATTATGCTAAGGCACGGAGAAGATAAGGAGGTGATTGGTAAGAGCCAACATGGCTTCACTAAGGGCAGATCAAGCCTGACAAATCTGGTGGCCCACTACAACAGGGTTGTAGCATTAACATACTTTTCCTTACAGGTAAGGAAAGAGCACCTGACATTGTCTACCTGTATTTGTGCAAAGCATGTGACACTGTCCTGCATGTCAAATATATATATACTTGTCTCTAAATTGGAGAGACATGGATGGGATGGATGGACCAGGACGGTAAGGAATTGGCTGCATGGTCATGCTTAAAGTGTTGCGGTCAAAGGCTCAATTGGGATGCAGGCACAAATACAGGCCATGAAAAGAATGGGTTCAGAGCAGCTCTGAGGAGAGGGACCTGGGGGTGTTTGGTTGACAGGAAGCTTGACATGAGCCAGAAATGTGTGCTTGCAACCCAGGAAGCCAACTATATATGCTGGGCTGTATCAAAAGAAGTGTGGCTAGAATGTAAAGGGAGGTGATTCTCCCCCTCTATTCTGCAGCTGTGAGACTCTACTTGGAGTACTGCAATCAGCTCTAGGGCCCCCATCAAAAGAAGGACATGGACCTATTAGAATGAGTCCAGAGAAGGGCCACAAGGATAATAAAAGGGCTGGAGCACCTATCCTGTTATGTCAGGCTGAGGGAGTTGGGGTTGTTCAGCCTGGAGAAGAGAAGGCTCCAGGGAGACCTTATGGCTGTCTTCCAGTACCTAAAGTGGGCCTACAGGAAAGCTGGAGAGGGACTCTTCGTAAAGGAGTTTAGTGATAGAACAAGGGGCAATGGATTTAACCAAAAACAAACAAACAAACAAAAAGGGTAGTTTTAGATTAGATATTAGGAAAATATTGTTTACTGTGAGAGTGGTGAGGCACTGGAACAGTATCAGTTGTGATCAGTTGTGGATGTGCCATCCTTGGAAGTGTTTAAGACTAGGTTGGATGGGGCTTTGAACAACCTGGTCTGATGGAAGGTGTCCCTGACCATGGAAAGGGGGTTGGAATTAGATGACCTTAAAGGTCCCTTCCAACCCAAACCATTCTATAATAGCCAATATCAGAGTACTTTTCTTCATCATTTGTCATACTCATGCCAGAGGTAGCCTCTAACACTATTGACTTTCATTTCTGCTACCACAAAGACTGTCCTTGATAATGAGTAGTCAGGAACAACACTTGCCCAGAACAGTTATGTGATTTCTATATCGCCAGTAGTACTGCTGATAGGTCACTTTGCAGAGATTAGATTCAAGGCCAAGATCACATAGAGTTAAATGTGTGGATGAATTTCAGAAGTAAGGGAAGCAGTGACATCTCAGATGCACCTGTGAAAGTTTTCTGAAAATAAGGTTTATTGGCTTTGACTTGAATGGATAAACACATCGTGTGGTTATGAATGACTGAACTCATAAAAAAAAAAGTCGCATATTAGGAAACCATGCTTTCAGATCATCCTAGATGCAGAACTATTGCTCATAAAGTGCTCCTTTATGAAGAATGTAAATTTGGGAATACCATGAAAGAGAAATAAAACTTATCTTAGGTTAATGTAAAACTACTTAAAGCATTGCAAATATAGAAATTGAGATCTAAATTAACAACAACCTCTAATAACGATGCACTGTTTTCTTTAAAATGTTGAGTGTACTCCGCTCTGGTGAGGTCGTACCTTCAGTGTTCAGTTTTGTGCCTCTTACTACAATAAGGGCCCCTCGCTACAAGAAGGACATCGAGGTGCTTGAGCAGGTCCAAAGAAGGGCGACGAAGCTGGTGAGGGGCCTGGAGAACAAGTCCTACGAGGAGCGACTGAGGGAGCTGGGCTTGTTCAGCCTGGAGAAGAGGAGGCTCAGGGGTGACCTTATCGCTCTCTACAGATACCTTAAAGGAGGCTGTAGTGAGGTGCGGGTTGGCCTGTTCTCCCACGTGCCTGGTGACAGGACGAGGGGGAATGGGCTTAAGTTGTGCCAGGGGAGTTTTAGGTTAGATGTTAGGAAGAGCTTCTTTACTGAAAGGGTTGTGAGGCATTGGAACAGGCTGCCCAGGGAGGTGGTGGAGTCACCATCCCTGGAAGTCTTCAAAAGACGTTTAGATGTAGAGCTTAGGGATATGGTTTAGTGGGGACTGTTAGTGTTAGGTCAGAGGTTGGACTCGATGATCTTGAGGTCTCTTCCAACCTAGAAATTCTGTGATTCTGTGAATATAACCCTCCTTAAAATCACTGAAAATATTTTCATCACCTGTATCCAGCCACAAGTGAATTACATCATCTTATTCCTCTTGTTTTCTGATGGATTTTTAATAGAAACAAAAAGGCACATGGCATCGTGTCCCATGTTGTACAAGGAGTATTCTCTGACATTTCCTGTTCAAAGAAATTGTCCCCAGCTGAAATGCACTTTTCAGTTATTTGGTGCCTTTATAATGTCATCTGTGCGCATCTAAGGCTCAGAAAAATTTGCTAGCTGGCAAAGCCTGGTGACAAACAAATCAATGTTTTTTTCATTTTGCTGTTGGCATTCCTGACAGAATACGTGACTATCAGATGTCAGATTCTTTTTAGGCTGAATTTATTGATCAAGTCTATCCAGAACATTTAAAGCTTTCACTTGTGTTTTGAACTATATAGAAAATGTCTTAGTTGCAAGATTCCACAGAAGCTGAGTTTTTCATTTTCACTTATGATTAGTGTTCTTACTGGCAGCTGTATGGTAATCATGTCTTTTCTTGCTTTCAGCCAACTTCTGTCAAATATCCTTTCTCATACCTATACACATTAAAGGTGCTCACACAGGGCTGGTAAAATGTTCTGAACAAGGTAATTGGGGTTGCTCTTAATAACCATCTTTTATGGATCTTTCTAATATGTCCAGAAGAACTAAGAATATTTTGTAAGAACAAAGGGATGGACTGACAATAATGGATTTGTTTCTTTTTGTGTTCATTCATAGGCTTTGTTCAGGATAAAATTTTATACTTTTTCTCACTAGGGAGTAGAATCTAGAATTTCTTTTGAAATTCCTGCCCTCTGGCATTTTCATTTTATGTCAGATTAGTTGCCAATCTAATTCTGTTATTAAACACATAGTAAGATGCACTGTGTCAGTCAAGCCTGCAGCCAACAAATCATTTGTTTGTCTTGGGATTTCAAGAAATAATCTGAGCCTGTAGCAGCAATCTGCATCTTTTATGCTCTGCCTGCTTGACTTGGCATTTCACAAAATGATCTGTATTTCCAGTAAGCAGCACTACTCCTGTAGCATGTGTTTAATCAATAGGACCATGAAGAACAAGGTATATCACATACCATAGTCATTCCACTCATGCTGGCATGTGGCCTGAGATTTGCCAGGGTTATCCCACTACTTACTTCTTCTCAAGACTCACAGATAGCATTTAGGCACGTGGACTTTCTGCCTTTCGCATGCTGTGTGCATATCCTTAGTGTTCTGTAACTTACTGCTGTCTTGGCAGTCACTGACAAGGATGAATTCAAACATTTCTGTGGTTTGATTTCTTTCCAAGAACACATAAAGGTCTGCTGTGAGTGGAAGGTTCACACAGAAGAGCTGGGTCATTCCATGTTCTCTGCTAGAATGAGATTAGATTTCAAAATTTTGAAATCATCCAGAAAACAGTTTATCTTTCCTATCTAGGAACTAACACTGCATTTTCCAAAACATTTATTGAATAAAATTTTGGGGGTTTGACTCTTCACAGAAAGCAGATAAATATTTACCATGTCAAAACAGGTTCTCTGTGATATTCATGTAAATATTAACAGAATAAGTAGTGCAATTCTTTTGGCTTCACTCTTAATTTTGATGATTCCATCAGAATTTTCATTTAGAAAATAGATACAATAACAGCTAGAAAAAAATGTTATCCGAGTGGCTGTCCATCTCTATGATAATGGTTCTATTATGGTTGAGTACCTTGCCCTGTAGCAGGAACTAAATTCAAGGAGATCTGTGAAAGTGGAAAATATTGAATCCATTTTGAAGTATCCATGTTAAACAAAATCTACCATATATATACCTTTGTATCGTAATAGGATACTGAAAGAAGCGAACTATTTCCCTACCTCCTCTTCTATCTACCTATTGTTATATTAGATGAGTTAATATTTGTGTGGCCTTGGGGGACCTGAGGGGCATTATGCACCTTTCAGCCAACTCAGAGTGCAAATAGAGTGGCACTGCATTCATATTGTATGTGATTTTCGGGGTGACAGTTTTAGAGCTAAGTACCCCCAACACTTGGGGCATGAGCCCTTTCAAACCTGTCCTGAGGCACAGGATTCATCCCCAGTGAAAAGCATCCATTTCTGAGGATGGTCATCCCAGTCTCCAATTCAAAATGACATATTTACTGAAGCAGACAACGATGGAAAATCCTAGTTTAAAGCTCATATTGTTCTTCGTGCTTCCTATTCACTGAAGAATTATTTTCCTCAAGAGTCATAAATGTTCAGATTCTCCACTCTCCAGTTTTGTTGCACAGACAAAAAGACATACATTTCTCTGTGGCTCATCCCTCTAAAAGAATCATCAGTAAATGAAAGATCTGTTATTAAAATTACAAATAAAAGAAGAAAATAAAAAGGAAAGAAAGAAAGAAAGAAAGAAAGAAAGAAAGAAAGAAAGAAAGAAAGAAAGAAAGAAAGAAAGAAAGAAAGAAAGAAAGAAAGAAAGAAAGAAAGAAAGAAAGACGTACACTAAAGGCAAGTAATCCTACATTATAAAAATATACATTTTAATACATACATATATGTCTTTCACATAGTGAAAGGATATTAATGTTTAAAAAAGTAAGCATATAACATTTCTGTGGTACTGCTCTCTGAGCTTGTTCTGCTATGCTGCACCATAATACCAAATTATTAAGTAAAAATGCAGGGAAAAGAAAATACATAGAGGTATAGAGTTTAATGGGTTTCAAACACTTCATTTTTTTTTTCTGAGTTTATGAAGCTACTTAGAGCACAGTAATAATATTATTTTAATGCATAAATTATATTCTATTATATAATGAAAATAGTGATTCCTTTTTCCTTATTTGTTTCAAATTATCATGTATTTCTTTTATAAAGACAAGCCCATGTATGTACTGACAAATGGTATTTTAATTTAGGGCTAAAAAAACATAACTTTTTTCCCAGATGGATAGTTTATGTATGTTCCATGTATTGTATCATATTTGTATGTATTATACTGGATCTATACCTTATCCTTAATTTTTCTATAAACTCTATTTTCAAATTTTCTCTGAATTTGCTTTTTACTCTGCACTTAATTTTTCTATTTTTGTCTTCTCATTACATTTTTTCTCACTGTTCCTTGTCCATTTAAATTGTTTAACCTCTCTTTACTGAAATGAGGGCCAAGTAAGAAACTCTGACCAACAATTTTGAAACTACTATGTTGAAAGACTTTCAAAATAGGTAGAATTAGCTTATTTGTTCAACAATGCAAAAGGACAAACACTGGTAATTTCTGGGTGCTTCCAAATTCCTGCTACTTCTGAGCAAATTTCTCACATTTAGCAGGCACGCCATGCTAGAATTGCTTGGAAAACATTTTTCTGATGTGTTAGCAAACTCATTGCTATCTAGATCATCAGAAAAAAATATCAGTGTGGTGACTGCAACTTTACAAATGATGAAATGGGAGGCAAGAGACTGCGACAAATTAGCAGATAGAAGATGGACTGGAAGGAAGTCTGAGGAAGGAAGTCAAGAGGTCCATAGAAACCATGTTCAGTACTGTAGAGGAGAAAGTGAAGCCTGATAAGGATCCCAATAGAGTAATAAAAATGTATTGTATTAACAGAACACATGGTTCAACTAATGCTTGGCACCTGACACTATTCTTAGATTATAGTTAAAATAATTAACCAGTGTAGAAGTTCATGAAAATTACCAGTTCCAGTAAAGAACTGGTAAAACTCACACAAAAGGAGATATGAAGATTGCATGCTGGGCTTTCAAGCTGCTGGAAAGCTCAACCCCTCTGAATGATACCTGGTGCTCTGTACACAATGGTTTCCTCATTCCCTAGAATGTTGTCCAGATTAAGGATTTCACAGTTCATATGTTCCACATAGTTTAGACATAATTTTAGTTTCACAGTTCGGAAGCTACTGACAAAAACTAGCTTTATAATGGCAAGAAAGGTTTTGAATCATAGAATCATAGAATCATAGAATATCCTGAGTTGGAAGGGACCCTTAAGGATCATCAAGTCCAACTCTTGACACCGCACAGGTCTACCCAAAAGTTCAGACCATGTGACTAAGCGCACAGTCCAATCTCTTCTTAAATTCAGTCAGGCTCGGTGCAGTGACCACTTCCCTGGGGAGCCTGTTCCAGTGTGCAACCACTCTCTCTGTGAAGAACTTCCTCCTGATGTCAAGCCTAAACTTCCCCTGCCTCAGCTTAACCCCGTTCCCGCGGGTCCTGTCGCTGATGTTAATGGAGAAAAGGTCTCCTGCCTCTCGACACCCCCTTACGAGGAAGTTGTAGACTGCGATGAGGTCTCCCCTCAGCGTCCTCTTCTCCAGGCTGAACAGGCCCAGTGCCCTCAGCCGTTCCTCGTACGTCTTCCCCTCCAGGCCTTTCACCATCTTCGTAGCCCTCCTCTGGACACTCTCCAACAGTTTCATGTCCTTTTTATACTGTGGTGCCCAGAACTGCACACAGTACTCGAGGTGAGGCCGCACCAGCACAGAGTAGAGCGGGACAATCACCTCCCTCGACCTACTAGCGATGCTGTGCTTGATGCACCCTAGGATACAGTTGGCCCTCCTGGCTGCCAGGGCACACTGCTGGCTCATATTGAACTTGCTGTCTACCACGACCCCCAGATCCCTCTCTTCTAGGCTGCTCTCCAGCGTCTCATCGCCCAGTCTGTACGTGCAGCCAGGGTTTCCCCGTCCCAGGTGCAGGACCCGGCACTTGCTCTTATTGAACTTCATGCGGTTGGCGATCGCCCAGCTCTCCAACCTATCCAGATCCCTCTGCAAGGCCTTTCCACCCTCATTCGAGTCCACAACTCCTCCAAGTTTGGTGTCATCGGCAAACTTGCTCAAAATACCTTCTATTCCTACATCCAGATCGTTTATAAAAATGTTGAAAAGTACCGGCCCTAAAATGGAGCCTTGAGGGACCCCACTAGTGACCGCCCGCCAGCCTGACGCAGCGCCATTCACCATAACCCTTTGGGCCCTGCCCGTTAGCCAATTGCTCACCCATCGTATGATGTTTTTATTTAGCTGTATGGTGGACATTTTGTCCAGTAGGATCCTATGGGAAACTGTGTCAAAAGCCTTGCTGAAGTCCAAAAAAATCACATCAGCTGGTTTCCCTTGGTCCACCATACGGGTGATCTTATCATAAAAGGAAATCAGGTTAGTTAGGCAGGACCTGCCCTTCACAAACCCATGCTGGCTGGGACCAATGACTGCTTTGTCCCCCAGGTGCGCCTCAATACTTTCGAGAACCATCTTCTCCATGATTTTACCAGGCACTGACGTGAGACTGACAGGCCTGTAATTGCTAGGGTCTTCTTTCTGACCCTTCTTGAAAATCGGCACAACATTTGCCAGCTTCCAGTCTACCGGGACCTCTCCAGACTCCCAGGATCGTTGAAAAATAATTGAGAGAGGTTCCGCGATGACGTCCGCCAGCTCTTTCAGCACCCGGGGATGAATCCCATCTGGACCCATGGACTTGTAGGGATCCAGGTGGAGTAGCAAATCCCGCACACGTTCAGGGTCGGTTGGGAGTTTGTCATCCCCACCGTCCCGGTCCTCCAGCTCAGGGCACCCTGGGTCCCAAAGCCCATCATCGGCATTGAAGACAGAGGCAAAGAAGGCGTTAAGCGTCTCTGCTTTGCCTATGTCATCGTCTGTGAGAAGACCTTCCCTATCAAGGAGCGGCCCTATGTATTCTTTAGTTCTCCTTTTTCCATTCACATATCTAAAAAAACCCTTTTTATTTTCTCTCACAGACACAGCCAGCTTCAACTCTAGGTGTGCTTTAGCCACACGAATTTTCTTCCTACAAACACGAACAGCATCCCTGTATTCTTTCCATGTCACCCGGCCCTCCTTCCAGTCGCAAAACACTCTCTGTTTCCGCCTAATCTCCATAAGAATGTTCCTGGTCAGCCACGCCGGCCTCCTGCCGCGCCTGCCTGACTTGCGGTATTTAGGAATTGCCTGATCTTGTGCTTCTAGAAGGCATCGCTTAAAGAGTGACCAGCACTGGTGGACATCAAGGCCTTCAAGAGCAGCTTCCCAGGGGACCTTGCTGACTAGTTCCCCGAGCAGCCTGAAGTCCGCCTTCCCCATATCTAGGGATGAGGTTTTGGTGGCACTTTTCCTTCTGTCACTGTAAATTTTGAACTCAACCACTTCATGGTCGCTATGACCGAGGCGGCCACCAATCACCACATCTCCCACCAGACCCTCTCTGTTTTCCAGCAACAGGTCAAGGAGGGCGCCTTTCCTAGTTGGCTCCGTTAGCACCTGCACCAAGAAGTTATCATCTAGGTGCTTCATGAACCTCCTGGACTTGCTCGTGTCAGCCGTGTGGCACTCCCAGTTAACGTCTGGCAAGTTGAAGTCCCCCATAAGGACAAGGGGAGTTAATCTCGAGGCCTCTCTTAGTTCTGTAAAGAATAATTTATCGGCGCTATCGTCCTGGCCAGGCGGTCTGTAATAGACTCCCACAACGAGATCCCCTTTATTCGTTCGTCCCTTGATCCTTACTCAGAGGCTCTCAACTTTGCCATCGCCGACCCGAAGTTCCACACAGTCCAGCCCCTGCTTCACATACATCGCCACCCCACCACCTCGCCTACCCTGCCTGTCCCTCCTGAAGAGCCTGTAACCATCTATCGCAACACCCCAGTCACAGGACTCATCCCACCAGGTTTCGCTTATGCCGATGATGTCGTAGTTGCGGGACTGGGCCAGGACTTCTAGCTCATCCATTTTATTCCTCATACTGCGTGCGTTCGTGTAGAAGCATTTCAGGTGCGTCTCCTTACACTCAGCACCTTGTGGATCTAACCGAAGGACCTCACTGGCACACAGCCCCTCTGATTCTAGCGTACTTAGGTCTTCACCGGCGTGCCTGGTTTTAGCCCCTTCCCCCTTCGACTCTAGTTTAAAGCCCTATCTATCAGCCCTGCCAACTCCTGACCAAAGATCCTTACCCCTCTCCGAGAGAGGCCCATCCCATTCGGTGCCATCAGGCCCGGCGTAGCATAGACCTTCCCGTGGTCAAAGAACCCAAAGTTCTGCCGGTCACACCAGTCTCGAAGCCACGAGTTTTATAAAAGGTAAAGTTCCATAAAAATTACACCACACCCTGAGGTGCTGAATTCCTTTTCAAACTCCTAACCAAATGAAGGGATGTTCAGAATTAACTGACCTAAAATCAGTCTCATCATGCTTGTTAGAAGCCCTGGATATCTGAAAAGAGGATATTTTTCTTTGTGTCTGAATTGGGAAACAGAATCCCAACATTTTCTGGAGATGTTACAAATAGCTTTCTTGTATGTTTATTAACCCTATAAGTCTTAATTTCTTGTTTCCAGAGGCACTCTCTTTTGCTTGTTTTTTTCTTTAATACTCATTTTGCAATTTTATGTTATAAATATTTATAAGTCAGACTGTAATGACCAGATTTACTTATAGTTATTGTAAATTTACTCATTAAAAAAGAGTAATTTTATGCATACAAAACACCTTTTTAAATTACTACTTATAGGGTTTTGATGGTGCTTCAAGTTCAATGAACCTGCTCTTCCAGTATTAGAATAGAATCAACAAATAGAGGGTGATTACTTAACTTCAAAAGCAATTCTTTTAAGACAACTCTCTAAATATTTCAGATGAACTTTTAATTTCTTTGTGATGTTCAGAAAGATTTCTTGCATAGATGCACAGGTACAGACCAATGGTGACATCAAGTGGTGATTTATATTTTGACTATTTGAGAATAGTCACAGTATCACTGTAATAAGACATTTCCTCAGAGACTTTTCATCTGTTGATAAAATCATTGTTCAGAATATTACATACATACATGTTCATCCATCAGTATTTGGTTACAAAATAAGGATAAGGGGTGAAATTGTGGTTTGTTTTTGTTTGTTTTTGCTTTTTTGTTTGTGTGGTGGTGGTAGTGGTTGGTTGGTTTTCACTTTCTGCTTTACCAGAAATGTTCTTTAAGTTCTGCATCACCCACCCAAAAATGCTAAGTTTCATCCAGCCTGGAAGTTGACTGCATATATCTCCAAAGATACCAGTTTGGAGCCTTGACATTCTAGAAACTGCATCAAATGCTGTTTTCATTGGTGTTGCTAGTCCTTATCAGGAAATTATAAACTCGGTGCTACCATTTATAAGGAGAAAATTACTCTTTGTGCAAGAATGAGAACAGTGAGTCTCAGTAAGAGCTACCAGAGGGAAGAAACATGATTATTTATCCTTATGTATAGTATAGGAATGAACAGGCAACAGAGAGCACTCCCAGTATTCACTGGTCATTGCAAAAATGGGTAATGGTAATTTGGCCTGGAAATGTGTCAGTGAAAATTCTGCATCCAATGACATCCCTCACAGTCAGTTCAACCATCACAGTAATACCTTTGTGTTTAAGTATTAGTAACATAGCAATCTGAAATAAAAATTAATGTTACATAAAGAGGATTACCAGGCAAAGCAAAGTATTTCATTTCCTAATATTCCAGAAGGAAACTAACTGAGGAGGTATACAAAAGTGATGAAAAAGCAGAAAATTCTCTGTGGAAGTCTTAGACTTCCACTAATTCTCAATTAATATTATGGAAATACCTGGTCAGATTCATCTGGGGAAGATTAGATGTTACAGTCCACAGTGCCCCAAGATAAAGTGTTAACTTCTGTTGCTTTAACTGTTAGAAATCTATTCTTTATTCTAAACTGAATTTAACTCTACTCTAAACTGAATTTAACTCTATTTTCAGCTTCTCTCTATAGAACTTCATTACAACATTAAGTAGCCATCTGCCAAATAAAATCTGTTCCCATACAGATACCTGGGGACAGTGGCCAAGCTAGTTTTGTCATTCTCTTGAGTAAGTATATTTAGACTGAGCTTTATCAGCTGTTTTCACAAGGCAGGTTTTTGCACTTCAGTTCATTCTTCTCAAGCACTCCCAATTAATCTTTCGTCAAAAAATTAATTGTCTGTTCTCGAAGAAGTTGCATTAATTTTTCCCTGAAAATATATATATATATATATATATTCTGAACATTTCTATCAATGAGAAATAATGAGTGACAGGGGGGTACTTGTAATCAAAATCAGTTACTGAAATATTTTTTTTATTAACAGAAGATATAACAAAGCTGCAGCATAGAGGAACTGATTTTCAAAGCAAAAACGTTTATTACTTTGAATGGCAGCAAGCCTAAACCTCAACAAAGGACAGTCTCTTTGACTTTCAAATGGTGGAATATTAGACCAATTTCAGTCTATGGCTAGTCTGTCTACCTAAAATAGTGGCATATACTTCCGTTTCTGTTGCCCATTAATTCCTCTTCTAGACTGAATCTGATGCAGTAATACATGTGCAGGTCTGACTACCAGAACTTTAGACCCCTGGGGCAACAAGCAAAGTCCTTTGCTGTACTCTACAGCTACAGAAGTAGAGGGTGTTCGTAGCAAAGTTAATGTATTTACATGGGACCTGGTATAAGCACCAAAATCCTCTTCATAATGTTACTTCCAGAGGAGATGACTCTGGGAGCTAGGGAAGATACATGAAATCCCAGTACCAAACCTCTGACCCTCCATTACCTCTTTTGATGAGTAATGGAAAGTAGAAACTAAGTGACAGAACAAATTCATACCATGCTAAAGGGCATCCCAAAGTTTATGTACCATTCAAGCCCTACCTTGAAGGCTGAGGATGGGACTTAAGTAAACACAAACCCTCCTCTACCCAGTTTCTTTGAACAATGTGAATAAATTACCAAGAAAACTATACAAGGTTTTAGGAAAGACCAGGACATGGACTTGTGCTGGGTCTGGCTGGAATGTAGTTAACATTCCCTTCAGAGGCTCATATAGTGCTGTGCTCTGCACTGGTAGCTAGAACAGCATTGGTATCACACCCATGTTCCGTATATTGCTGAGCAGTGCTGGCAGAACATCAAGACTCTCTCCAACTTCTCCCAGAGAAGACTCTCTCCAACCTTCTCCCAAGGCTGAGGGTGGGCAAGAGGTCAAGAGGCAGGGCATCAGGGGCCGTCATCAGGGCAGCTGACCTAAACCAACCAAGGGGATATTCCATACCACATCTCATATATCTTTGTCAAAGTAGCAGTTCCAGACATGAAGAGTACATCCTCCAAAAAGAGGAATAACAAGAAAACTTAGGTGTATGGCGGCATCTTGATGTGCAATGGCCAAACTCACATAGATAAAGAGTAGAATAAGAGACATTCAGCAAGGTACATCACCTTTTCTTAGCTATCTCCCTAGATGGCTAATAGAATAGCCAACTTTCAAGGCTTCCTATTGCATTCAATGTGATGTGAAAAGACACAATAGACTGAGTCCTAGATATGCAGCTGTATCTATCCTAATTACAAAGACCTTGGCTCATTACCAGGAGGGGGTGTATGAGCAAGAAATCAAGAGCAAGTATAAGCAAGATTAATATTTTCATAACCTAAGATTTTAAATATCCCTTCATACTCCTAAAAAAGCAAGTAATGTAAAGGAAGTCTGAAAAATTTTGTGACATTTTCAAAACGTGCCTTGACACAGGTATGCAATACGAAGGTGACATGTTTAGATATATGACTATATTTAATTGTGTTAGCTCAATTTTTTTGATTTGTTACCTGGCTTTTCTGACAACTTTATGTCTGATTTTCTTAGCTTTATTTCTAGACCCTTGCTTGAGATGCTGAAAACATCATTGCAGCTGCACAACTTATTTTTTTTAAATCTATTGGTGGTGATATATATAATACCTCTTAAAATTGGCTTTATGGTACGGAGTTGAAGTATTCTTTTCTAGTCTGAGAGTTAAAAGTGGAAAAGTGGAAAGTGCCATGGGAGATTGCTTAAAGACAGCACCTAGAGCAAAAATGTTAATATAGAACAGTAACTCCTTTTTTGTTGTTGTTGATGTTGTTCATGAAGAGGATCCAGCTGCAGAAATACTGGTTTTTAACTAAGGAACAAGATGAACGGAGGTTTCAGAACTGAGTTTTAAATAGCAAGTTCTTGATTTGGATTTTACGTTGCCCGTCTACTTAGATTTATTTCCACAAGAGGGCGGTAGTGAACTATAAATGTATATTATGCCGGTACTCAACAGAGTGGAGGTTGTAGCGAAATTATTTATATTTTGAAACAGTCCGTTGTCACACCATTATAATGCAAAATTACTCTCTGAAATTAACAAAGCCTACGCCTGTAATAAAATCTTCCAAGAAGGGGGAAAAACATAACAAAACAAAACAAAACAAAACAAAAAAACAACTAGGTATATAGGAAAAGTTTTCAGCATGTTTCAGTACAAACAAGGAAGAACCTGAGATGGCAGAAATTAGAGATATATCAACTACAGGGCTTTACTCATGTTTCTACCAACTGCTGAGATATGTCATTATTTGTTCTGTGTTGGATTTTAGTGTTTAGCTAGTATCTTTTTCTATAATTATTTAGTCGCATGTTGAGATTTTTATTTATTTTAAGCAAAAATTTAATTTATCCCATCTATATATTTTTAGCTCGATTTCTATAGACTTCTTTACATCTTCTTTTTTTTACATCTTCTTTTACATATTTTTACATCGTCTTTCTTTTTTTTTTTTCTTGCCTCATGTGTTGGTATCCAGTAATTTTTATAGCTGTTATGCATGTCTCAGACAACCATCTTGAAAATAGGTGTGTATATCTTCCTATGGAGGGAAAAAAGAAATACAAGATAGCTATTGTGAAATTTGAGCTGGAACAGCACCTTCCTCCTCCCTTCTCCTCCCCTGCCCCACCCCCCCCTTTTTCCCTTTTTTTTTTTTTTTAACATTATCAGGGACAGAAAACCTATTTCCCAATTAGATCTATTATAATATGTTTAACAATTAACAGTTCACTCTTGGAGTCTAGAGAAACAATTTGCAATGGAGAACAATTCTTTACTTAAAGTTCCTTCCAGGTATCAGCTCAATTTTAAGCCCTTGAGTAATGCTAGTAATATTCTACATAATTAATTTTCTTGCTTTCATTTTTATTATCATAGGAAATACTATTATGACTGGGTTACCCATACCTTTGATATATATTTTTTTGAAAATATATCAGTTTGGGAATTTGAAGTTAAAATGGTAAGATCTTGCAATTAGCCAAACTCTTTCAAACTCTGATAATTCTGTACTTTAAAATATATATATATATTAACTGTTATAAAAGCTAAGTCTCCGTGGGCATCAGTAAATTCATGAGAAATGATATCTTGGGCAGAAAAGGGAACAAAAAGTTCAGAGAATGAAAAGAAAATGAATGCACTACTACAAAAACTAAAAGAAAGAGAGTTTAAGAACTAAAGGAGGCAAGCTTTTTTTTCCATGCAATTAATTTTATACTGCATTTGTGTGATATTTCATCTACTACAAATAAAATCTTATTCTTATACTTTGGTTTTCAAAAGTTCCTGAAAATTCGTATCTACTTCATGGTTCAGCAGAATGCAGCTCAATTTAAACTGTATATTGCAAATATCTGACAAAGCTGATCCACTTTTTACCTTTATTTATTTATTTATCTATTGTAATGTATTTGCACTGGAAACCCAGAGTTTCTATTGCTTTATTTCATTGTATCAGTGAAAGAAATTTTTTCAGTCTAAAAGGGGGTAACAACTTTGGTTTTCCACTGTTTCAGGATGTCTTTTTGCTTTTGATAAGGATTTAAAAACCACGTGTAATCTTGGCATTCTGTCTACATGGGATGAGCAATGTGGTTCCCTGGTGTAAGAGCACCACTTATATGCTTACCAATCCTGAAAAATATCTTTGAATATTTGAAAGAATTCTGTAGAATAGCTGTGCAGCCAGGTTTTCTGTATGCTTGATTCTTTTAGAATTAGTCTGAACATCACCTGAAGATGATGTAACCTTAATCATATTTTAAGATATCTATTGAAATACTTGCTTTAAAAACAAACAAACAAAAAAATACAACAAACTATGAGGTGGAGCACTACTCACCTCACAAATCGTCATGTGGTTATGCTTGAATTTTGTGTAGATAACAAAACAAAGTTAATTTTCTGAAGGGATTAATGTCACTCTTTAATAGTGCCAGTATATTAACATTTCCTGCTGTTTTGTGGTTGTTTTTGTTGTTGTTGGTTTTTGTTTGTTTTCTAAAGGTGATTTGCGTATAAAATCTTATATATTATGAAACATGCTGCACAGGGAAACACCTGCATTAAAAGCACTGTTTTATGCCTAAAAATACACTTACAGGACTTTTTTTTTTTTTCAATACCTGCAGTACACCTCTGATCTGTCCTCTTCCACTGCAGTTAGTTATCTGCTGCATGGAATAGCAAGGAACTAACCTTAGACCAAACCACGAAATATAAAAGCAGTCACTGAGCTTAATAAAATATCTCAAAATGTTTTCTATTACATTGAAAAGTTGAACTTAAAATGCCTATAAACATACAGCAACATTTATAAATAAGAAAGACAACTCTTTTGCCCAACGTGGCCTCTCTATAGTTATAGAGCTTTCCAGTCCTGGTTTGCCTAACCCTTCTTTCAAGCATTCATTGGAAGACAAAAGCAGTCACGCTCTTGTTGGTAAGCTAAATTCACATAGTGATGCTGGCAAATTGGGGCAGAGAGGTGTATCTTAGAAGTATGACGAAAGGAACATCGTGATAGTGGAGGAGAAAAAGTTTGAGAGGAGTGGAGTTCTGTGATGGGAGATCTTGGTGACATTTGGAAGGACTGAAGCATTTCAGTGGTGCAGCAGAAGTGAGAAGCTGAAGGCTCAACAGAGAAGAAAGGGAAGACTTTCAAGTGCAGAGTCCCAGGAAGAGGGACTTTGGCACCTGAGCCTCTTGTAGGTCCTTCAGCTCCCATTCAGATGTCTTGCTGACACTTCAAGTTGTCCCTGCTCACTTGAAACCTGTCATGAGAACATACTCATAAGGCTTTCTTTCACTTCAGAGTGTATTAGAGTGCAGAGAGATGAGCACAGGGTGACTGACATTTAACATAAGAGGACGGAGACTTTTAAATTTCTTATGAATGGACAGAGTACAGAAGATCAATAGAAGCAAGAGAAGCATACTGCAAAGATGAAACACATTTCAATCTAGTCGTGGAGAGAAAATATTTGAAGTAGAATAGTGTCATATTTTAGAGCAGGCTGCCTCATATTCCATTTCATACTCCACTTTAGGAAGACATTTTCACAAATGAAAGAAACAAGCAAAAACATGAGTATGGCAATCAGAACAAATTATTAGACTGATTGGGTTTATTTGGATATTTTTAACATTTACTGCTGGGTGTACAGTTGCTAATTGAGCTGTTTGGTACTCTTCTTTATCAAAATCAGAGGTAAAGATGTTAGATATGATGAGAAATATAAACACAGCCCAAGGATGACTGATAAGGGAGAGCACAATAATTTTTTGCATGCAAGTATAAACGACAAAGAAAGGTAAGGAAGACATCCATGGAAATGTAAAGGATGGGGGAACTGAATCAGAAGCCTCTATGTAAATCATTTTATAAACCCAGTCAAGTTACATGGAAGTTGTAAAAATCTCTGAATGGGTAAGAAATAAAAATCAAGAGGAGATGGTCAATATTTGGGTTAATAGAAGGAATTCTGATACAAAGGAAGAGCTTAAGGAAGAGGAATGTACAGGTTGGGAGCTTACCTGCTGGAAAGCAGCCCTGCAGAGAAGAGCCTGGGAGTCCTGGTGGATGGCAGGCTGACCATGAGCCAGCAATGTGCTCTGGTGGCCAAGAAGGCCAAAGCTATCCTGGGATGCATTCAGAAGAGTGTTGCCAGCAGGTCAAAGGAGATGATCTTCCCCCTCTACTCAGCCCTGGTGAGGCCGCACCTGGAGTACTGTGTTTGGTTCTGCTAGAGGGACATGGAGCTACTGGAGCAAGTCCAGGGGAGGGCTATGAAGACTGGAGCATCTCATGAGGAGAGGTGTAGAGAGATGGGCCTGTTTAGCTTGGAGAAGAGAAGACTGAGAAGGGATTTTATCAGTGTGTACAAATACCTGAAGGGAAGGTGTCAAGAGGATGGGGACAGACTTTTTTCAGTGGTGCCCAGCAACAGGAGGCAACAGGCACAAATTAAAACACAGGAAGTTCCAGCTGAATATGAGAAAACATTTATTTATTGTAAGGGTGACAGAGCACTGGAACAGGTTGCCCAGAGAAGCTATGGAGTCTCCTTCTTTGGTGATATTCAAAACCCACCTGGATGTGATCTTGTGCAAAGTACACTACTGCTTGTCATGGGTGTTGGACAAGATGATGATCTCCAGAGGTCCCTTTCAACCTTAACTATTCTGTGATTCTGTGAATGGGCTTCAATGTAGCCCAAACTGACCTTGTCTGTGGGCAAAGAAAATTATCAGCCAGAATTGCTCAGGCAGTAGGCTCTCCCTTCAAATAAAAGTTAAATTATTCCATGGAAATTATTCCAAAAGCCAAAATATTGTCATTGGGAAATATTGTTCCATTAATACCATAAATACACTTCAGGTACTTTTGAATCAACTTCTCTTTTTGTCCATTTTGCATGTCAGAATATATCTCTGTAGAGACAACAGTCTCCTCCACTGATGAGGAAAAGCAAAATATTACAAGTTATTGGCCAAAATACTTCACAATAGAATTTAGCCCAGTGTAAAAGCCTGTACTAGAAAGCATAGTCAAGAACAAGCTATCCATAATACAGTTCCTGCACTAGAACATCATCCTGAATCAACACATTTCAGCCTTAATTAAAAAATAAAATAAAGTAAAATAAAATAAAATAAAATAAAATAAAATAAAATAAAATAAAATAAAATAAATAAAATAATAAAATAAAATAAAATAAAATAAAATAAAATAAAATAAAATAAAATAAAATAAAATAAAATAAAAATCAGTTAAAAGTCTTTCAAAGACAATAAAATCGTAAAAAGCAATAATGTGTTTTGTAAGATGGCACTCACTCACTCATACATAAAAAATATATATTTAAAACAATACTAAAGTGGGGGAAAATAACTTTTTATGCTTAACTCTGTTCAGAGTTTCATGATTGAAGTAACATTAAATTTGCTGTTGAATTTAAGTTCTGTATAGCTGTGATACACAAGGAGAACACAGCATATATTTACCAGAAGCAGAGATTTAATCTCTTTGGGGGTCAAAATGAATATTACAAGGTTTTAAAATTAAATCAATAGCATGATTTAAGTTAAAACTGCTTTAAAATAAATTCATGGTACCATATAGATCCATATAATATAGATTTTTTTTTTTAAGAATTTGTAATATTTTCTGTTGCTTAACTTTTCTTCTTCGCCTTGCTAATATTTTGTTCTTTGGATTTATTTATTTATTTGGATTACTTCCATTAAATTAATCAAATGTATTCTTTTATTTTTCTCTTCCTTTCCAATACAAACACTTTTTTTTTTCTCTTCCAAAATTTTGACTACAAACTGACACTTGAAAGAGAACACAGGTACATACAATTGAAATTATACAGCTTCCATTTGATCCCAGTGACACTGAAGATAGGCTAGCTTCAGGGAAAGTAATGATTTTTGACATTGCCAACATCCTTGTGCTTCCCTTAATTTACTCTTTGTGTGTGCAATCAAATTTAGAAAAGAAATGTCACCTGAATTAGAATAGGGCTGATACCAGATTTTGGCACAGGCTAAGAATTTTAATACAAAATAGCAACAAAAAAAAAGAAAAGTAAAGGTTTGCAAGGACAATAAAGGACACTGTAAGGTTATATGTATTACCTGCAATTTCTGGCTGTTGAAAAGTTGTGAGGTAACAGATATTTGTGAAATATGTTTGAATGACAAATTCTGTTGTCATACCTGTCACATCTCTGCATAAGTTCTCCAGGAAGACTACATCACGCAGTTACAGAACTGGAGAGACAGCTTGTCTCTTGGAGGGCTTCATAACAAGGAGTGTTAGGTGGGAGAAAGGCAGTGGAATCTGCCTTTGAGTAAGATAGAAAATGGGCATATTACCTGTTAAAAAAACTAAATGGATAGTACTATACTAACATGTCTTAATGAATATAAAATTTTCAGGGGAAAACAATAACAAAAAAAAAAAAGCATAGTTTCATTTGTGAGAAACAAACATAAATCATCAGATAAAGAGTATTAACAAGAAACATAATGGTTGGAGAATATGAGAGGCTTTTTCCAACCAGCAGAAAAAAATTATCAGGAAATAGTTGTTTACACTAAGGATAATTCTATTATAGGTGCAAGATAGTATAAACCGGTCATTGTATAATTGTATTTATACAGAGCTTACAGTTCTGAGCTGAGTAAGGTCAGCAACAGCCTTACAGAAGACATAGTGAGGATGAAAGTACCTAACCAGCTTTAAGACAGTGCTATATATGTGACAAAAAAATAAAAAGTTACCTTCAATAGCAAAGAAATGGATCTACCTGCTCCAGATGACTGACTTCAGTCCAATATTCTGTATTCTTATTATCACTGTCATATGCAAAGCATCCTTGAAAAGCCTATCTTCTACTGTCAAGTAAAGTATTTAAGTGCATGGATAACCAGGCTGATTGTTGGTAATTATCATACTAACTAGAAGTGAAAGGGATTGTGAGACTAGTTAGATAAAGACTATGTCATGAATGGATTATTTACCAATATGTTTAAATTAAAACAGCAGCCAGTTTTGATATACACTTAATAAAACAATGATAGGCTATGCATTCTCCATTTTACAATGTTATTTCTCTTCCTCTGATTAAGGTACATATGCCTTTAAATGATTCAATGAAGGTTTAAAATATATAAAAGTCAGCATATATTAAGTGCGTATTTTTAATATCATTCACCTTAATTGTTTTTAAAACTGATAAACAAATATGGTCACAGTAAAAGTATTATACTGCTTAAAATGTGATCTAATTACAATCCCAGTTTTTATTGCCTGTGTTCACAATTCATTTGGGAGTAGATGGTATATGCCATGAGTGCAGCATAGAACATTGTCACTGTTCAACAGTATCATGCTGGAAATCCAGAAACTTTTCTGGGCATTCTAATTTACTAGTATACTTACTGGCTTTTGTGAGAGCTCAGGAAAATGCTTATGGATTACCATGGGAGGGGAAAAATACTATCCTACAAGCTCTATACAAGCTCTAAAGCTTGTACACACTGATGACTGCCAAACCAAAATGTTCATTTTAAAAGTATTTTCTTGTTCTGACTTAAAACATTTTAAAAGTTCATAAACAACTGAAGATAGGGCTTTGGGAGAATGAAATTCATACTACAAGTCCCATCAAATAAATGTTTCATAATGTGTCCATTTAGATGTATATAGTAGTGTCCTTGAAAAAGACATGAGTCAAATGAGTCAGACTGATTGTTTTAAATGCAGCTTTAATTTTTTTAGTATGGAGAACTAATCACATTTTAAAGTCTTCTTGAAAATATCAAACTATCTTAATACTAGCCTAGGAAATTAGCACAGGCTAGAGACTTGCCTGGGGTAAATCTATGGAATTCATTTGAATTCAAAACCTAGACTCCAGAACTGAACTTGATTGTCTTTTCTCTTTTAATAACTGTAGTCCTCTCAAAGTCAGAATATCAAACAGAAGTGAGAGCACTAATGTTGAGGAAAGTAGAAAGTGATAAATCTTAGCATCTTTGAGATCGTGGAGCAAGCTTTCTTTTTTTTAAAAAACAAAAGTTCTATATCTCGTATTCAAAGCAGAGAATGAAACCTTCAGCAGGACATGTTCAGAATGACATGTATTACTTCGGGTTTTTTTGTTGTTGTTGTTGTGTTGTTGTTGTGGTTTTTTTTTTTTTGTACTTCTTTAAATTGCTTCCTTCCTTCACACTAATTTAAATCAAGAGCACATACACCAAATTCAGTGTTTTCATTGAATTCAGTGGATACACATCTAGAAACAAAAAGGAAAGATAGGCACATTCAGTACACTGGATAAAAGCTTTCCTTCATGTTGTCTATTATTTTCTCAATTTGATGGGAAGTAGAACATGAATCTGGCTTACCAATTTGATTCGAAGTACTTTAGAAAGAGTTCAGATCTGAAGGATGTAAATATATACTAGCTAAATTAACGGCTGGCAATGAATCTAAATAAAAGTGCAAAATTAAATTGGATTAAAACAAAGTTCTCTAGATCAGTGTTTGCCTAGATACTAGATTAATGTTCAACTGATAATCTATCTTTCATGAGCAGGACTTTTTCTAAGAGAAGGAAAAAATAAAGAAAATCTGTTTTTCTTGAGAAGGTCTTTTAAAATATATATATATATTACAAATTTCATATTAGCATAGGGGAAAAATAAATGTCCTAGATTTCAGTGCTTTAGGTCTTCATGAAAACTTGTCCAAACTCTGAGTTTCCTTTTGTCCAACAACCTTCCTATTTTCTGTGATTGCTCAGAAAAATTGTCAGCCAAGCATGTAGAATACATTTTATAAGATCAATAAGGTAAGAAAATTATAGTATATAGAAAAGAGTAGTATTGTTACAACTTTGTAAAGACAACTTCCAAATAAAAGATACAAAAGATACAAAAAATAAAAATAAATCAATATGAAGCAGAATAATGTCCAAACATGCTGAAAAGAGTACATGAAGGAGTGGAATAAGTTATTAGCCACTTAAAAATGTAGGGAAGAGGTGTCATCTTTCTTAACATATTTTTTTCTCTTTTGCTATATTTCCATATTGATTAAGAAGCAAGTTATAAATTCCTTTGAAAATCCTAAAACAACACATACAAATGTGCCACCAGCATGGCACATTTAAATCTGAAGAAACTGTTCACCTTTTATAAAGAAATGTTCAGCGTTTAAGTCCATTTCAATTATGTGAAATTATAGCAAATAAATCTGAACTAAATTTGATCAATATGCTCATAGTGAAAATCATAGATTCAAAGAATCGCAGAATAGTTGAGCTTGGAAGGAACAGTGAAGGTCATCTGGTCTAACTTCCTTGCTTGAGCAGGGTCACCCAAGCAGGTTGCCCAAGACTATGTCCAAAAGGCTTTTCAATATCTCCAAGGAGAAAGACCACAACCTCTCTGGGCAACCTGTGCCAGTGCTCCGACACCCATACTGTAAACAAGTGTTTCCTAATATTCAGAGCAAATGACCCGTGTTTCAAGTTTGTGCCCTTTGCCTCTTGTCCTGAAATCACAAATGGCACCTCTGAAAAGAGGCTGGCACTGTAGTCTTTGCAACCTCCTTTGGGGTTTTTATCGATATATTTGAGATTCTCCATGAGCCTCCTGTTTTCCAAGCTAAACAATCCCATCTGTCTCAGACTTTTCTCATGGGAGAGATGAGCATCTCTACTGTCCTGTCCTCCTCTCAATCCTGTCATCATCTTTGAAGTCTTTCATTACACACTCTCCAGTCTATGTCCCTCTCATACTGGGGAGCCAAAAACTGGACATAGCACTCTAGGTGTGGCCTCACCAGTGCTGAATCAAGGGGAAGGATCACCTCTTTTTACCTCCTGGCAGCACTATGGCTAACACAGCCAACAGTACAACTGACCTTCTTTGCAGCAAGGTCACATTGCTGGGTTATGTCATAACTGTGCTTATATTATACTTTCAGTTAGTCTTGCTGGTTGTGAATACAGCAGCAAGCAGATACCATTGGTAACCAGATTCGAAAAGTAGAGGGTGTGATCTTGTCTTTCTTTGTAATTCTAAGAAAAGCAGCTAAAGCCTGGTGTGTCAGATCTGGTTAAGCACATCCACAGCTTTTCCAGTATGAACTATTCTGCTGAAGACAACCTATCTTATCAATTAGAGGTTTTCAGGGCTATATTTTGAATAGTAAACAGCATATGTTTTATCACATTCCTATTTAATAATGGTGTGTTTGTACCAGGATAAATTGCAGAATTCATGCAAGACCAATATTTGGTCAATATATGGTCAGTAATTTTTGAAGCATCCATATTGTCTTCATTACCTTTTGTGGCAGAACTGCTTACTGATTTTCATTTAAAAAAAAAATAAAATAATAAAATAAAGAGTTGAGTTCAGTTCCTTTGCAAAGAGGTTAGTTTCTTTGCAAAGAAGAGGTTTTGAGCTTTCTCCATTACCCCAAATGTTGTGAATGCCTACAAAAAAAAAAAATATCTTGTAACAGGAAGGCTTACATCAACCAGCACAGGGACAGAGGGATGACAATATCCTAGGAAGACCTGGGGGAAATAAAAACAACTAATCCAAGGTCCATGAAGAAACAGAAAGGAGGAAGATGATGAACAAACCAAAAAAAGGCTCTGAGACAAGGAAAACTCCTGAGACATGGAGTTCCTTCTTGAGGACATTCATGGTATACAGTAGGTGTGTCATTTAAAAATACCTATAGTAAGAGAAGAAGAAATATGGACTTTCAGAGGAAAAAATGTGCCTTGTAGAGGAATCTGACCTATAAGAGTTGGATTTTGGCTGTATATCGTGTATGAGCTATAGCTTAGAAGAGCTGGATACCTAGATTTCACAGGAGGCCTACCTGCTGCATCATATAAATAAAACTGAAGGGTAAATGACTGTTATCTAATAAAATAATAAATAATAACATAATTATGAATAAACAATAAAAATAAATAAATCAGAATTTGAAATGTATTTGGAGTCATTGTATCATTAGTAAGTCTGCCTGAAAAAAACAGCATTGAAAATGTTAACAAGAGTATGTATGCTTCTGGTGGCATAGACCTACTGAATCCAACACAAATACAGTAATCTGTGTTGCTCATGTCTAACAGCTATTCTTGAGCAAAACAATCCAAGCAGGTTTATGAACCTCAGCCCGAAAAACTGTGAAAAACAAACAAAAGCAAATTTGGCTCACTGATAGAAGGCAAATGACTGTGGGTCCCAGTCTTGAAAAAAATACACAGGGATAATGTGCTTCAATTTTAAAGCAGCAGTTACTTCCACCTCCTCACAGCAGGGTGTATTCTGCATACAAGACATATAGGATCCTACAAGATATATATAGGATCTCATCTAACAGAATGAGAACAGATTTTGACACGTTTAATAAGGAACCTTACAGAGTAAAAGTGCAGGGTTTAGCATTTTCATGAGACTCCTTGAACTGTGACTTATTACCCAAAGAGACCCTTTAGATACCTAGGAAGGCACCGCTTAAGGATTCAGATAGTCTAATCTGTTCTATCAATGGTTATAGATAGACAGTGCTGGGCTTTTTTCATATCAAGATTGTTTCAAGTCAGGAAGCGCTGGTCTAGTTCTTGTGTAATCACACTACCATTTTGCCTCCACCTGCCACAGAGCAAAGTGTGAATCAAAGAACATTTTTATTATACGGCTAGAGAAGTTCCCTAGCAGCAGGAATGATCCAGGTGCTGACATTAGTAGCTAGCACCATTTAATATAATTTCTTGTGCTCAAGACATCTGCTTGGAGATACACCACAGCAGCACATGAGACCACAGCCATCTTATGGTGGAAATTGGTAAGCACAGAATCACAAATTGCATCAGATGCCCTTTTGGAGACTCCTGAATCACAGCCTCTGTGTCTTACGTATGCCTCAAGGGACAGGACTGAAATGAAGGACTTCAAACCAAGGCACAGATGAGCACGTCACGTGGTAGTGGCATGTCCCTATTTGAAGCTTGAAGTAGATAAGCAGCAAATCATCAGTGATTTCAGAAGTGTGAAGCTGCTTGATGAGTTGTGTCATTCTCACAGGCATAACAGGAAGCATGAGGTTATCATTAGTGAGGGGGAAGATACTGCCTTAGAGTTTAGTAACTTGGGAGCAGCCCAACGTTAGCTGTGAAACAAGAGAAAAATGAAGGTAAGAGCGTGGAAAAGACCAAGAAGTGAAAAGCCTGGGCAGCAAGAAGATATTGAAGCCATGAGGAAAAAGTTAAGGAATTTTTAATACAGCATGTACAGTGAAAGGAGATTAAATTGCCAAAAAAAAAAAAAAAAAATTGAAGACATATACAGTTGTTCGAGTGTAGTATCTGCTTCTTTCCACAGGAGACTAAAAGCTGACAGCTCAGGTGTGTAAGAGAATTAAGGGGCTCCAAACTCATTGCATTTCAGTAACATTAAAAACTTACTTTCCTGAGACCTCTTGTGAACTCTGACTTCTAACAACCCTGACAGAGATATAAACAGTGCATATTTACATACAGAAATTACTATGCTACGTTTGACTTATGTGCATCCTCTGGCACTGTGCAGTACCTTTAGAGGAAAGCAAAAGAACCACTGTTACAAACAACTGAAATAAATTTTCTGTATGTGGAAGTTGTTTTTTACTTGGTACCTATGAAAAAATGTTGCTTCCCACAGAAATCCTGATCTTATGGCACTGTTTGATATACTCTAGAGTTGTACAAATATTACAATGTGAAATGGAATATATTAATCAGAAAATGTTCTTCTCATGACTGACAGTTGCATTTTCTCTTGTGTCTCTATTGGATAAACTGCTTCCTACAAGCTGTACGATACACTGCAGCAAATTTTGCTTAGTGAGAAGCCTAAGATGAGATGTGTTTGTATAATTGTTTTTTTCCTGAAATTCTGTAGTATTTGATCTTTCATGAAATATGGAATATAATGCTTCTTTTTTCCCTACCATTTTGTCTTCAGCTGTGCTTTGTCATAAGGTAAATTTTCTTCTAGCACTTTATGTTTTTCAACTAAGTTTTGACTCATTCTGGAATTATACTAACCTCTTAATGTCAGCACTTTGGGGAGTGATAATTGTATTTTATTTTCATATATATATATATGTATATAATTTGTATATATATATCAAATGTTTTTAAATGTTTGTATTTAACATTTATTTAAACGTGTATTATTTTTTTCAATAGACAATTTTTTTCAATAGACCATTCTGTGGCTACCGGATGTGTATTTGATATGCTGAATATACTTTGCATTTCTGATGTGTATATGCGCTGTGGCCATTTCTGACCAATCTACATGCCTAGGAGACCTGGAAGCCTGAATCACTGTCCAAAGTGGAGGACTTCAGTGCTTCTAGGAGCAGTGATCAAACTCAAGAAATGGTAGGGCTGCTGATCTTGCTTTATTTGGGACAGGAGATATAATTGTCATTACTAAAAGAAAGCAGTCGTGTGAGAGGCTTTACATTTTCAGTCTAGATCAAGGATTTGGATATGGATACCTACAAGCAAATAAATAAATAAATAAATAAATAAATAAATAAATAAACAGATAAGTTACTTAGGAGAATGTTGGCCATCTAGCTCATAGGCCTTAGCCATTCTTGGGAGTATTTCCAGTTATTCCACTCACCAACATGATCAGCTCCAGTTCAGTATGTTCAGGAGCTGAGCAGGAGATCATGGTGTGCAGAGTGGTTCCTACATCGAAGCAATCCCAGGGAGGGAAGGAAGCTTCCAAGCTCTGGCAGCCCTTGCAAGAGCAGCTGAGGAGGCTTGGGCATGGCCAGGAGCAGTGGCAGCCACCCCCACACATACAAAGGCAGCCTGTGGAGATCACAAATGACCAGAAGCCTGGTGATCAAGGTAAGTAAACAGGGCTTAGCACACCAATCAGGGCCTGGCGTGGCAGTTTGTGCAGCAGTTCATACAGGAGGGTGGAAGGCAGGCCACTTTCTTCTATTCTGGGAGCAACAGGAAGCAGCCTCCTAATGAAATAAAAATGGTGTCCACCTGCAGCAACTTCTGGGCTGAGTCTGAAACTCAGGCAGAGGGGATGCAACCTCCCCATACAGATGCTTACATCCAAACAGACCTCCCGAGGACCAAAAGTGCTTCCCAGAACCTCAGTTGCTCAGAAGCCCAGAAACTGGAAATCCCCCTAGCGCCTGAAGGCAGAGCCCGGTGTCATGGATGCAGGTGTGCCCCACTGGACAAACTTTTCAAGCAAGTTGCCATGTTGCAATAGGAGCTCACGAGGCAAAAGTATCCAGGCATACCAGTGAGAGATTGATGTGTGGTTCTGTGTGCTGACACAATCTGAGCAACAGCCCTGCCTTAAGTCCTTGCAAGGAGAAGGTAAGCTAACTTCCAGCCCTGAGTTGACAGGCTTGACTGACTGACAAGGCAAGGGAGGCTGAACCCTTTTCTCTGTTCAGAGCAGAAGGAGTACCCACCTGTTGTGCTTTACACAACAGATACAGTGTTCTAGAGCTGGAAAGAGTGTATGAGCGATAGTCAAGACCCAGGAAAGGACTACCATGCAAAATTGGACCAGCCTACCACATGCATTAGAACCGGTGCCATGGAAAAAGTCATTGGAGATTCCTTGCTGAAAGGCACTGAAGCACCCAGTTGCCATCTGGACAGTTTCTCTAGAGAGGTTTGCTGCCTACTGGGGGCCCACATTCACAATATCACAAAGAGGTTACCAAGGCTGGTAAAGTCAGGAATGTGAGGACTACCACGCATTCCTGATTTTTCATGTAGAGCCAAATGAGGCTGCAATGAGGAGACCGAAATATCACAAAAGACTTTATGTCCCTCAGAAAGACGTTGAAGGGATCAGGAGCGCAGGTATTGCTCTTTATCATCCCAGTTGAAGACTGAGACCTAAGAAGAAGGAGACAAATGGATCAGGTGAATGATTGGTTGCATGGCTGTTGCCAGGCTCAGGGTTTGGAGTTCTACAATCTGGGATGCACCTTTGGGAGACCAGGCTATTTGGCACCAGATGGGGCACACCTGAGCAGGTTGGGCAAGATTGTTCTGGGCAGTAAGCTGGCTGGACTTATTATCAGGGCTTTAAGCTGAGTGACAGAGAAGAACAAGGGAATACCAACACTTTAAGAAGCAACAGGAAATTACCTGTAAATTGTCTAAAAAGGTGATGTGGCTGATAGCCCAGCTGAAGTACCTCTACACCAATGCATGCAGCATGGGAAACAAACAGGAGGAACTAGAAAACATGGTGTAATTAGAAAACTGTGACCTAACTGTTATCACAGAAATGCAGTGGGATGAATCACAACTGGAACACTGCAGTTGAGGACTACAAGCTTTTCAGAAGAGACAGGCAGGGAAGGAGGGGTGAGGATGTTGCACTCTATGTTAAGACATGGTTAGATTGTGAAGAACTGCCTCTGAGAAACAGCCATGAAGAGGATGGAAATTTGTGGTTAAAAATTAAGGACCAGACAAATAAGGGACACCTTGTGGCTGGGGACTAATACAGGCCATCTGATCAAGGTCTTCCTGCTTCAGCTGCAAGAAGCATCATGCTTGCAGGCTCTCGTCTGGATGGGGCATTTCAACCACCTGGATGGGAAAGCTACACAGCAGGCTGTAAACAATCCAGGAGACTCCCAGAGTGCATCAAGGATAAATTCCGGGTCCAGATATTAGATAAACCAACCAGAGAAGAAGCATTACTGGACCTCACTACACGCTCCCCTCTTATATTCTAACCCTATGGATGGAGTTTGCAGACCTCCATCCACAGTGTTTATTTGCAATAAGCAGGAGAAAGCTCCTCAGTTCCCATTTGCCCAAGGCTGGTGCTCATCAGTGACACTAACAAGCCTGAGTATTCTCCACACATGCATCCCGTCTCTTTCCATTCATTGAAAAGTCCTGGCAGTCAGGTGAAGTCCCTGGTGACTGGAGAAAGGGAAACATCACTCTGATTTTGAAAAAGGGTAGCAAGGAAGACTCGGGGAACAAGAGACCAGTGAGCCTCACCTCTGTGTCTGGCAAGATCATGGAAGAGATCCTCCTGCAAGCAATGTCAAGGCACATGGCAAGACAAGGAGGTAATCCAAGACAACCAGCATGGCTTCACCAAGGGCAAATAATGCCTGACCAATCTGGTGGCTTTCTATGATGGAGTGACTGCATCAGTCAACAAGAGAAGACCAACTGATGTCATCTACTTGGAATTCTTCAAGGCCTTTGACATGGTCCCACATGGCATCCTGATCTCTAAATTGGAGAGAGATGGATTTGAAGGGTGGACCATTCAGTGGATCAGGAATTGGCTGAATGGCCACAGCCAGAGGGTTGCAGTCAATGGTTCTATGTCCAGGTGGAGGTTGGTGGTGTACCTCAGGGGTTAATCTTGGGGCCAAGCACCCTCAGCAAGTTTGCAGATGACCAAGTTGAGTGGTACAGTTGTTATGATAGAAGGAAGGAATGCCATTCAAAGGGACCTGGACAAACTGGAGAAGTGGCCCCATGTTAACCTAATGTGTTTCAACAAGGACAAGTACAATGTGTTGCAACTTTGTCAGGGCAAACCCAAACATGAGTACAAACTGAGAGAAGAACTCATTGAGAGTAGCCCTGCAGAGGACTTGGGGGTTCTGGTGGATGAAGAGCTCGACATGAGCTGGCAGTGTGCACTTGCAGCCCAGAAGGCCAACTGCACCCTGGGCTGTATCAAGAGGCATGAACAAGATGCCAAGGGAGGTGACTGTCCCCCTCTACTCTGTCTTAGTGAGGCCCCACCTGGAGTATCTAGGTCTGGGACCCCCAGCACAAGGAAGATGTGGAGCTGTTAGAGCAGGTCCAGACAAGGGCCACAAAGATGATCAAGGGGCTGGAGCACCTCTCCTATGAAGAAAGGCTGAAAGAGCTGGGGCTGTTCAGCCTTGAGAACAGAAGGCCCTGGGGGAAACCTTATTGCAGCCTTCAGTACTTAAAGAGGCTTATAAAAAAGATGGAGAGAGGCTTTTCACACAGGCAGGTAGCAATAGGAGAAGGGGGAACAATTTCAAAGTGAAAGAGGGGAGACTAGATTAGATGTTAGTAGGAAATCCTTTACTCAGAGGGTGGGTGAGACACTGGAAATGGTTGCCCAGAGAGGTTGTGGATGCCACATCCCTGGAAGTGTTTAAGGCCGAGTTGGATAGGCCCTGGGCAACCTGATCTAATGGGTGACATCCCTGCTCATGGCAGGAGGTTGGAACTAGGTGAATTTTAAGGTGCCTTCTAACGCAAGCCCTTCTGCAATTCTATGATTTCCAGTGATTTAAGGAAGCAAAGAATACTAATAAATGCCTTTATCTTTCTCTGCCTACACCTGAACTTCCTGACATTTTTTCCATTCATCTAAAATATTATCAACCCTTTCTGTAGGGAATTTTGAATGATTTTCACCATCTCTAGAGCAGCAGGAGGCAGTCACCATCATTATAACATAAACCTCACTTACTAGCTTCCTTCATGGGAAGAATGCACAGAAGCTGTCAAAATTACTGTGGCGCATTACATGCTGAAAATATTCTCTCCACAGCTGACTCTGTTTTGTAAAGCCTGTTTATTTCATAACAGAGGGAATACTGGTGAATGTGAAGAAGCAGAGAACAAGAACTTCTTTCCATATGTTCATCTGCATGAATGGCAATCTCTCCAAGGGAGCAAACAATGCATTGAGATGAGATGTGTGAAAAAACAGAAACTTTTTCAGCCATAGTAAATGAAATACCTGGCTCACACAGTCCCAAGAAGAAAAAGAAAAAAGTTTAAAAAAAAAAAAAATGTTTTTCTGTAACATAAAGAGATGCTCTCATAACAGTTCATTAAAACTATAAAATTCACTTGCTAGTTACTGACAATTTTCTGGGAACATGAAAACATATTTGGATTTCTGAGAACAGGAATTCACTGATTTAATGATGTGAGAGAAAATACAACTCTTGGTTGGAGGCCCAGTCTCAAAAGCTGCACACTACCTGTTCCCTAATTTTGTATTAGTCATCATGCTTAACTGAAAAATATACAGCTAAGCGCTTAAATAGTATCTAAATTAGGCTGTGGATGTGGTCTAAGGCTGTGGATGTGGTCTACCATGACTACAGTAAGGCCTTTGACACTGTTTCCCACAACATTCTCCTCAAGAAACTGGCTGCTCGTGGCTTGGACTGGCGCACGCTTCGTTGGGTTAAAAACTGGCTGGATAGCTGGGCCCACAGAGTACTGTGAATGGAGTCAAATCCAGTTGGAGGCGGGTCACTAGTGGCATTCCCCAGGGCTCGGTACTCGGGCCAGTGCTCTTTAATATCTTCATCGATGATCTGGATGAGGGGATCGAGTGCACCCTCAGTAAGTTCGCAGATGACACCAAGTTAGGTGCATGTGTTGATCTGCTCGAGGGTAGGAAGGCTCTGCAGGAGGATCTGGATAGGCTGCACCGATGGGCTGAGGTCAACTGCATGAAGTTCAACAAGGCCAAGTGCCGGGTCCTGCACCTGGGGCGCAATAACCCCAAGCAGAGCTACAGGCTGGGAGATGAGTGGTTGGAGAGCTGCCAGGCAGAGAAGGACCTGGGAGTATTGGTTGATAGTCGGCTGAATATGAGCCAGCAGTGTGCTCAGGTGGCCAAGAAGGCCAACAGCATCCTGGCTTGCATAAGAAGCAGCGTGACCAGCAGGTCTAGGGAAGTGATTGTCCCCCTGTACTCGGCTCTGGTGAGGCCGCACCTCGAGTACTGTGTTCAGTTTTGGGCCCCTCGCTACAAGAAGGACATCGAGGTGCTTGAGCGGGTCCAGAGAAGGGCGATGAAGCTGGTGAGGGGTCTGGAGAGCAAGTCTTACAAGGAGCGGCTGAGGGAGCTGGGTTTGTTCAGCCTGGAGAAAAGGAGGCTCAGGGGCGACCTTATCACTCTTTAAAGGAGTCTGTAGTGAGGTGGGGGTTGGTATATTCTCCCACGTGCCTGGTGACAGGACAAAGTGGAATGGGCTAAAGTTGCGCTGGGGGTGTTTTAGGTTGGATGTTAGGAAGAACTTCTTTACTGAGAGGGTTGTTAGGCATTGGAATGGGCTACCCAGGGAAATGGTGGAGTCACCATCCCTGGAGGTCTTTAAAAGACATTTAGATGTTGAACTTAGTGATATGGTTTAGTGGAGGACTTGTTAGTGTTAGGTCAGAGGTTGGACTTGATGATCTTCCAACCTAGACAATTCTGTGATTCTGTGATTCTGTAAAGACAGAAGGTGTACCTGCAAATCATCTTTAGATGAAAGGTTTCTTCTTGAAAATAACAAAAATTACAGATATTAGTTCAGGGGTTCTTTGTGGGTAAAATAATAATAATAATAATGATAATGATAGTGATAATGATAATGATAGTGATGATGATGATGATGATAATAATAATAATAATAATAATAATAATAATAATAATAATAATAATAATAATAATAATAGATTAGATTAGATCATTTATGGACGTATGAAAAAATCAGTATCATCTCATCTCCTGTTTATCTGTTCTGAACTATGAAAACTGAACAGAGGACTTTTTTGTCTATATATAACCAAGTAAACATGACTTTTACCTTCTCTAGTAACAAGCTGCAGACCATGTAATGCCATGGCAGTGCAGGGTTCATTCAGGCTCAGCTTGGTTTGGCAGTGGCAGAGAGGAGCAGTGCCTGTGGGCTCTCTTGTTTAACATCACCCCCTGTTCCCCAGCACAGCACTGGCCCAACTGAGGGAAGAGCCAGTGGGTGAAAAACAGCAGCCCTTGAGGGGAGCTTGGCTGTGAGAAAAAAAACATACAGAAATAGCTTCAGGCAGACCCAAGACTGGGGAGGAAGAAAGCACCAGCATTAACATCATATTCCTCCCAGCAAAGATCTCAGATACTGACAACTTGTAACCCTTCCCCATTCCTTCTGAAGGGACAGGAGGTGTCGTTCTCCCGTTCTAGAAGCACACAAGAAGGGTGAGCATTCATACCAGAGGAAAGGGAGAGATTATAGTAAATTTTTCCTGCATAACCATTCTAAGGATATTAGTAATGAAGTGGATTTTTTGCATTTATTCATACTCTGATAGTGCTCATATTATAGTAGATGGACTGATAACAGCTATTTGTTGCCCTTTGATTAGATTGCTAGTATTTCTTTTAAGTTAAAAATAAATTCTTATATCCATACATGTGCCACATCCTCATTTGCCACTAAAAGACCTCTGATGTTACATATTCAATTCAAATTACATCTTAATTTTTCATATTTTTCAAAAAGTACAGTTATTTTTACAAGAAATGGTACTTTGTTTTATTCACATCCCTTTTACAAGAAAGCAGAAATTACAAAAATGTTCATGAGATGAGATGCTATTAAAATCTTATTTACCTGTTTACAGTATTGTTTTATTATAGCTTACTGAGGAATGCTGTAAATTGCATTACCTATAGAATGCAATAGAAGATGGGAAGTTTTCTGAAGTTTTCTGAAGGACTTATCATTTAAACATATGTCTCCAATGGAGCACTTGGCTCAGTTCAGGCTTCCAATGCTGCCACAACACAATGATGCAAAACATCTTCAATAAACATCCAGCACTACATATGTAAATTCTTATTCTGTATAAGTACTCTACTTATCAAGTTCTAAACTGTATTTAACAAGCACTAAATTGTACTTGTTAAGAAAGAGAAAAGGAGTCAGTGTTATAAATGTCTCCCCCCTTTTCTTTTTGTCACTGGCCATTCACCACAAATGGATGAGACACATGATTACTAATTAGGAAAGAGAGTGTAACGTCTGCTATACGGCTGCAGGCAGTGCCAGCTGCAACCTTAGGTTTGTGAAAGAGCCTGCCGGTGGTCATTTGGCAGTGTGATCTGCGTCTCTGCACTCCTGCCCTGCAATAGAGCTAAGTCGTCATTAGTAATAGTTATAACACCGATCTGAGGATGAATAGTCTTTTTTTTGCATTGCAAGATAAACCTTTTATAAAAAGAATGCCAGAGTGAAGCAGCACAGCCGCTGCTGCCGCTGCCTCCATGGTTATGTCAGACAGGCTGCAGGGTCCTGATGTCCGCCCCTCTGCTCTGTGCCGACTCGCCTCACGCTGAGGGTCAGCTACCGGTGTCCACTGACGCCTCTGGTCTCCCGTAGCAACTCGATCTCGGATGTTCCGCAATTACTTCAATTTCCCCGCGTTTTGCAGCTTGTGTCAGGTCTATTCTGTGTCTCTCAGAGCCGTCCGTGGCTCTGCAGCATCTCTCAGGGCTCTCTCCGTCCAGCGGTAGTCCCTCTGTAGTGTCTCGGGCCTCCCAGTGCCGCTCCAGTCTCTCGGCGCCGCTCAGGTCTCTCGGCCTGTTCAGGTCTCAGCGAGTCCAGGTCTCGGCCTGTGCGGGCCTCATATGTTGCAGGAAGCATGTCGTGTCATGCTCCTGCCTTTTTCTTGTCACAGTCAAAACATTTAAGAGCAAAAATAGGATACACAAGATACACAAGATACACCGGGCCCATATATTAGGCACCACCACTCAAAACTTGGATAAAACAGCACTTCTTTTCAGTCTGTCAAGCACTTTGTTCGTCTCTGCCCACTCCCTTGCGGAGAGTAAGGAACAACGGATCGGAACTCTGCACTCGCTTTGCAGCAACGCTGCGTCTCACTCACACAGCACACTCGCACACGGAGGCCTCCAGCACATCTCATTCATACCACAGGAATATAATTTAGAATGATAACCAACCAAATAAGTATTGTCTCTGACTGTGTTCTTCGTGAAGTGACTTGTAACACTTTGTTTCAAACCCTTACATTTACACAAATACTTTCAACACAAAATACATACATAAAAACACATGCAATTATTAACACTCCAGTTAGTATCCCTCCAGCAGCTGAAAACATACCGTTTGTCTGCAGTTTCAGGAGATCTTTGCTCCTGTGGTGAGCAGCTGAGAGTGGAGTCCCCTCCGAGCAAAAACACTCAGGGTGCACCTAGGGGCATCCACGCTGCAGCCGATCCCGCAGCCGAGCAGAGTGTCTCCTGCCTGGCTCACCAAAATGACTCACAGAAAGCTGACTCCACAATCAGTAGGATTGTAAAGTAGGTATTGATTTAAAGATCAAAGCCGAAATTTCCTTAAGTGGTATATTCTTTATTGCAGCGCTGGATGCACGGGGGATCCTTCCGCCTATCGTGCATGTCCGAAGTGACAAAATATCTCATATTTATACAGCAAAACAATGAATATTCAATTAGCATGCATACATATTCATCACCTAACCCCGCCTACCCTCGCTTCGTATGCTAATTAGCTTATCAGTCCTTGCGCTTGCGCAAAGCCTTCCAAGAATTGTGGGCCGGGGTCTCCAGGATGTGGGCAGTGGTCTTTGGGAGGAAGGCCGTAGGTCTTCCTCGTAATGCACTTTTCACCTTTGCTTAATCAGTTGTTTTCCAAGCTGTAAAAATGCTGAGTTGGCTTTCAGTTTAACTGAGGGTCGGCAGATAACAGGAAGTCTCAGTTAACAAGACAAGACAATTGACTCAAGTTATCTCAAGTCTCAGCCTGACTAACGGTTAACAGATACTGGGATGTTTTCAAATAACAAGATGCTTAAACATAACAAAAGGTCTACAGATAACAAGATGTCGTTTATTTTGTCCTTGCTAACTTTTAACCACAAGTTTTATTCTAAAGTGAGTTTATACTATATCATTCCCCCCTTTTCTGGAAAATCTAGTAAATTCTTTTACTTAATACGGAAATTTTCTTCCCAGTCTTTATGATATGTACCCCTGAATACTTTACCATGCACATTTGTCAAGGAGGCTAACATGGACATTCGTTGTAACAATTTCCAATTCCAAACAAGTAATACAAAAGACAATATTAAACTTATACCAACCAATATCAATAAAACAATAATTGGGTGACTCAGTGTGTTCAAAATCCCAGTTGCAGTTGGCGACCATCCAAAAAGTGTATCCCACCAGTTGTGACTTGTGTCTCGTTTCACTCTCTGCAAAACTCTGCTTATTTCCTTTGTATCATGATGGACAGTAATTAGAGTCTTCTCTCCATTTTCCTGAATACCTTTTAAAATTCTAATCAGGTCTTGGTGTTTAACTAGTTGCTTCACTAGTGTGAGGTTCATCCCAATAGGTGTAGGTAGTAACTTATGATACATTGTGTTGTTAGACTTGATCAGCTGGTGGGATACCACTGGTGCTAAATATAGAAAATCACACCCGATGATTCTGACAAAGTTACAAATACAAAAATTAGAATGATTTTTGCTATGGAGAGTTATATTCTCCTTGTCTATTTCTACAAAATCACAAGCAGTTCTTAAACACACGCACCCTTTACCAACATATACAAGCACAGTCTTTTGACTGGTATTTGGATGAATTTCAAAGTGGCAGATACCTTGCTCCGTGTCAAAACATACATCCTGAGCCTCAATTGTATTGCTTTCACAAATAAATCCTCGTTGTTCCCCGGTAACACATGATTCTAGATTTACAGACTGCCGTTTCCCATTCTCCATCCGTATAGTAAGCACGAAGGCAGTAGCCATGTTAATAATGGGCATAAGTACAATTTACCAGGGTCCACGAGGACTGGAACTTCTCAAAATCATTGGCATTGTCCCAGACTGCCTTTTGGACTTCAGCCGAAAAAATGCCTTTACTTCCTTCCCTAATGATCAAGGCAGCCGTTGCCTGCAACCATAACTGTGCTTGCATACAACTAAGAGCTCAGGATACATTATCTTGTGTCCACTCTTCTCCTAATTTTCACCATTCTGATGGTTTTTATAAATAGTTACCATTTGTTCGCCAGATGACCATAACTGATAACTTTCCATTAAAGTTCTTATCCTCTGTTGTTACGGCTTTAGTTCAAGGCCACCCACCATTCTCTATTATCACAGAGGCACCTTCTTGAATCACAATTACAACTATAAGCCATAAAAACAAAACAATTCTATGAACAAATTTTCTACCAACTATATTACCAAATACTCCCGACCATAATGTCCTCATCTTGATCGACTAAGCTTTAGTTTCAGTTCATTGTCACCTAGTGTTACTTTTCAAGGAGCTCCTGGAGCCTTCTTCACTCGGGAATAGTGGATTCAAGCGGTTTGTTCTCTAATCTTGATAGCAGTGTGAGTTGTCAGCAACACTTGATACAGTCCATTCCATTTCTCCTCTAGGGGTTGTCCTGAAAAAATCTTTATATATACATAGTCCCCAGGCTTAAAGGGGTGGATTGGTTGATCCAACCCTCTAGCTCTGGTCCCTAACACAAATTTATGTACTTTATTTAATTGTTTTTGAAGTTCAGTTATATAAGTATATAAATATTCTGATCCCAGCTGCGTTAGATCCTCCCCACTAAATAGAAATTGATATGGCCTTCCATATAAAATTTCAAAGGGGCTCAAATTCTCTTTTACTCTAGGTTTAACTCTAATTCTGAGTAATGCTAAAGGGAGGGATTGAGGCCATGACAAATTAGCCTCTTGTCCGATTTTAGCTATTTGTTGTTTAATTAAATGGTTCATTTTTTCTACCTGTCCACTTGCCTGTGGTCTATAAGGGGTATGTAGTTGCCAATCTATATTTAAGATCTTACTTATCTGTTGTACCACTTGTGCACAAAAATGTGAACCTCTATCAGAAGACATTGCTACTGGAATCCCGTAGCGTGGTATTATTTCATTTAACAAGACTTTAACCACTTCTCTTGCTTTGTTTGTTCGACAGGGAAAAGCTTCGGGCCAACCAGAAAATGTGTCAGTCAAAACCAGTAAATAACGAAACCCCCCTTTTCTAGGGAGTTCTGAAAAATCAATTTGCCACTGTTGTCCTGGATAATTTCCTTTACTAATTATTCCAAATTTTATTCTATTCTTAGTATTGGGGTTGTTACATAAACAGATGCTACATTGTTGAGTTACTTGTTTTATTGTTGTGTATAAATTTCGTCCTACTAATGTCTGACTCATGCTCTTATGCAATGTGTCAGCTCCCCAATGTGTTTTATTATGTTCTGTGAGAACTATGGGCCGTATCAAATTAGAGGGTATTATCACACGGTTATCTTTTAAATATACCCATCCATCTGGTTTCCTTTTACCTTTCAAATCTTCAATTAATTTTAAGTCTTCTTTTGTATAATTTGGTTTTTGGTCCCTGTACATAGTTTGGATTTTACCGTCTGGTATCAAAGACATTGCCTTCACCTCAATTATTTCAGCTGCCCGTTTAGCCTCCTGATCTGCCAATCGATTTCCAATTTCAAAATCAGCATTCCCCTTTTGGTGTCCCCGACAATGCATGATAGCTACCTTTTCTGGTTGTTTTACTGCCTCTAACAACCTTAAAATTTCTTCAGCATGTTTTATCCCTGGGCAGTCAACAATCCACGTTCTTTCCAAATTGCTCCATGAGCATGTACCACGCCGAATGCATATTTAGAATCTGTCCAAATATTTATTTTCCTTCCTGCTGCCAGTTCCAGTGCTCACGTAAGTGCAATTACCTGTGCTTTCTGGGTGGACGTCCCAGGGAGTAATGGTTTAGACTCGATTACCTGTTGAGCAGTTGTAACAGCATATCCTGCCTTACGTTGTCCTTGTTTTACAAAGCTGCTCCCATCAGTATACCAAGATTCATCAGCATCTTCTAAAGGTTCCTCCTTAAGATCAGGTCGACTAGAATACACAGTCTCCATTGTTTCTATACAATCATGAGTTATAGGTTCATCCAGAGTTCCGCTAAGGAAAGAAGCTGGATTTACGACGTTAGTGACCACAATTTCCACATCATCTTGTTCTACTAATATTGCTTGATATTTTAAAATCTCTGTGGTGAAAGCCAATGGTTTCCTTTTTGTTCCAAAACTGTTGAGACCGTATGGGAGACTAACACTATCATTTTCTGTCCCATTGTAAACTTCCGAGCTTCTTGTATATTGATAACAACAGCTGCAACAGCTCGAAGGCATCCGGGCCATCCTTTACTTACTTCATCTAATTGTTTAGAGAAGTAAGCTACTGCTCGTTTATAGGGACCCAATCTTTGTGCTAGTACTCCCAAAGCTATCCCTTGTCTCTCATGAGAAAACAACCAGAAGGGTTTCGAAAGATCCGGTAATCCCAAAGCTGGAGCTTGCATCAATTCTCGTTTAAGTTGTTTGAAGGCGTTTCGTGCTTCTCTAGTCCAGACTAACTTTGACTGATTACTCTTTATCAATTCATATAGAGGCTTTACCATTAGTCCATAATTATAAATCCAAAGGCGACACCAACCTGTCATTCCTAGAAAGGTTCGTAGCTCCTTTACCATTTGGGGTTCTGAGTCCGGCAAATGACTTCCTTACGTTCAGTTCCTAGTTCTCGCTGGCCTCCCGAAATTCCAAATCCCAAGTAGGTCGCGTGTTGTTGAACCAGCTGGACTTTCTGTTGAGAGACTCGTTATCCCTTTAAACCCAGAAAATTAAGGAGACTTATAGTCCATTGAATACAACTCTCTTTAGTCTCGGTAGCTATTAAGAGATCATCTACGTATTGTAACAAAGCCCCTTCAGTGTCCGGAGGTATCCAAGTTTCAAGTTCCTTTGCTAATTGGTTTCCAAAAATAGTGGGGCTATTCTTGAATCCTTGTGGTAGCACTGTCCACATTAACTGTGTCTTTCTGCCTGAGTCAGGGTTTTCCCATTCAAAGGCAAATAGGTTTTGGCTTTCAGTGGCTAAAGGTAGGCAGAAGAAGGCATCTTTTAAGTCCAGTACGGTAAATCAGACTTGACTATTCCTTAATTTAGTCAGCAAAGTATAAGGGTTTGCCACTACTGGATGTATATCCACAGTGATCTTATTTATGGCCCTCAGATCCTGAACTAGCCTATATCTTTTTCCATCTGCCTTTTTAATTGGCAATATGGGTGTATTGTATTCTGATTCACATTCAATCAATAATCCATACTGTATAAATCTATCAATTATCTCTTTAATTCCTTTCCTATCTTCTATCCTCAAAGGATATTGCTTAACCTTAATGGGTTTCTCTCCTGGCTTTAATTTAATAATTATTGGGGTCACATTTTTAGCTCTTCCAGAGACTTCAGTGGCCCAAACTCCTGGATATATTTGATTTATGATCTCTAAGGGTATTTCACTTTTTAGGGTCGGTTTGTATTAGTGCCAGGCTTAACACATTTATTAGTTGTTCTTCTCCTATCCTTAATTCCATTTTCCTTTTTTCGAAGATAATTTCTGCTTCTAATTGTTCTAACAGATCTCAACCTAATAGAGATTTTGGAGATCCAGGTAGATATAAAAACCTATGTATCCCCATTTGTTTCCTGTTATAAATGAGGTCTGAATTTTGTAATATTTATAAAACAAATATTTCTAAAAGGTATATAAAAGGCAAGTAAACAGCGCTGGGTGTGCAGGGAGTCTACGCTCCACCAACACGCACACACAAACATCAAACGTTCTAAATACATGTATACAGAACATTGCTTTACATAATAACCTGAGTATGCCTATACATACATACAATCAGGATAGGTAACAAACAATCCTTTGAGTTCCATAACTTAACAGTCCCCATTCTGCCAGCCTGTTCCTCTTCACTTCTTTTTCCTGCTTCTGTACTGATGTAACTTCATAGTGTTGCCTTTTTTTTTTTTTTTTTTTTTTTTTTTTTTTTAGAAGCAGGCTCCCCTCTAATACCCTTCTCTCCACAGCAGTTCTTTTCAAAACAACTGTTTAATTAGTCAAACAACTTTGAATGTAACAACAACAGCAAACACCCAGAAACATCCATGCCTTAATGGCTGGAGAACAAGAAACCCCAGACTGCATGGAGTCTCCTGAATCACCCTTCTTTGTTAATATCAACCATTTTCTCGACACGAATTACCACTCCAGATATAACATTTCCCCAACTTGTATTTCAAAGGTTCACAAAAATAAGCCTTTTTGGTTACACCCTTTTACCTTAACATAATCATTCCGTAAAGGCATTAATGCTTGATTTAGAACTGAATACGTTGCCCCGTATCAATAAGAAATTTCACTTCTGTTCCTCTCCTAACTTCATTATAATCAGTGGAGGATCCGCTAGGGTAGATTCCCCAGGTCCCTGTTATTCCTGTTGAAATCAGGGACCAATGATTACCCTAGAAATAGGCTAGTCAATTTGTCCTCCGAAGCCAGGTCCAAACCGTTTTGTTTTATTTATTTATTTATTTTCATTACATTTCAGAGTTGGTCCAAAAATTCCACAGGGGTTTCTTTTAGACCTTTTTGGAAGCATATTCTCAATTCCCAAATCGTCCAGATTCTAGTATTTACTTAACCGTTCATAATTTTCAGGATGATGAGGGTCTTAGTGGGGGTCGGTCAGGAAATTGCAATTGTCCACAGTTCCCTGAGCGATCCCATCGGCAATCTGAGCTCACACATGAACTCAGGTTGTTTTCAGAGTTAACTGCTTTTCTGTTTCTGTGACAACTCTCTGGGACTCATCATGATCCCTTTGCCCCAGAGGGCTAACACCCAAGATTTTAAGGTCTCAGCCCCAGGCCGAGGCAGAACTGTTAACATTCCTACATCCTCTTTCCCTGCTCATTCAACTTCAAACACCTTTAACACTTGCAATAACCCTTTTAACACTTCCTTTATCTTTCTCCAGCCTGTACTTTTCTAATGCCAGCATCAAAAGCACAGTCAGGGACCAACTTAATTCCGTACCTTTTCCCTCCAAGATGCTGAAACAACATCAGTATACAACATTCCATCCTATTTTCCTTCTCAAAAACAACATTGACCGTAGCAAAGTATTATAGTTTAAAGCTCCATTAAAAGGCCACTTTTTTCAACATTCCAGCTTATAAAGCAGCCACCATTGATTACAATATTTTGTCAGAGTTTTCTTATTTTCACTTCCACCCGGAGCCCCCCCTATATCCTTCCAATAACTCAAAATACAGCTCAACGTACTTTTCTTAGGAATTTCACTGCTTACTCGTCCCCCCATTTTCCAGTTCACACTTTCAGAATATATGTATCACTTACAAAACTGTGGGCACACAGGTATCTTTCAATAGCGATGTCACAAAACTACTATTATTACCAGGAGATATTGCCAAAATCACAATAACAATAATCAGAGTCAAATTCCACAAGCGATAGGTCAGAAAACCAAAATATGTAACACTGTAACGATATCTTTCTTATAACAACGTCACGAAACTTATTATTATCACCAAGAAAATAGCCAAAATCGCAGTAACAATAACCAGAGTTAAATACCATACTCCATGAGTCAGAAAACCAAAATAGGCAACACAATTCCAGATGGACCTTAAAGCGAGCTCTTTCCTTAAGGTCCCCAAATATACTTATGGTGCTTACCACAAAGTATATACCAAACACTGCCTCGCAGAAGATCACCTCCCGACTTAACAGACAGTTCCAGATACAGATGGACCTCAAGGTCCCCAGATATACTTGTGGTACTAACCACAAAGTATATACCAAATACTGTCCTGCAGAAGATCACCTTCCGACTTACTGGACAGTCCCAGACGACCGGTCTACCAGAAAACCAAACCAGAATAAAGAATATACTCACTTACAATGATGGGGTCCTTGTCTGCCTCCGCAGTGATCCGGTGAGTCGAGGAGTCCCTCCGGGAAATCCCGGGGGTACCCTAGGGAGTCCTGTCCCCAGCGGGTCCTGCGGACCGGCAGAGAGGTTGTCCCATCTGGGGTGCCAAATTGATTTAAAGATCAAAGCCGAAATTTCCTTAAGTGGTATATTCTTTATTGCAGCGCTGGATGCACGGGGGATCCTTCCGCCTATCGTGCATGTCCGAAGTGACAAAATATCTCATATTTATACAGCAAAACAATGAATATTCAATTAGCATGCATACATATTCATCACCTAACCCCGCCTACCCTCGCTTCGTATGCTAATTAGCTTATCAGTCCTTGCGCTTGCGCAAAGCCTTCCAAGAATTGTGGGCCGGGGTCTCCAGGATGTGGGCAGTGGTCTTTGGGAGGAAGGCCGTAGGTCTTCCTCGTAATGCACTTTTCACCTTTGCTTAATCAGTTGTTTTCCAAGCTGTAAAAATGCTGAGTTGGCTTTCAGTTTAACTGAGGGTCGGCAGATAACAGGAAGTCTCAGTTAACAAGACAAGACAATTGACTCAAGTTATCTCAAGTCTCAGCCTGACTAACGGTTAACAGATACTGGGATGTTTTCAAATAACAAGATGCTTAAACATAACAAAAGGTCTACAGATAACAAGATGTCGTTTATTTTGTCCTTGCTAACTTTTAACCACAAGTTTTATTCTAAAGTGAGTTTATACTATATCAGTATGTTTACTCAGTTCTGTGCGGCACGGGGCAGGTAGTCCCACCAAAGTCGTGCAGACCTAACGTGACAAATTGCTTTAGTAAAAAGTTACATATACATAAACATTCCTATACATATACATAACCTGTCCCTTTATGAACAATCCTCCTTATTTTAGACCCCTTGGTTAAAGTCTGAACCATGAGGTTGTTTTTGATCTGGTTCTCGGGGCCCGAGAGGCTCCTGTTATCTGGAGGTATAAGCGCAGCACAGCACAGTAGCACATATTCATTCATGCTCTCTAATTTCTAATTCCAATGTTTCAGCTTGCTATTTTCTGGATCCACAGGTATTCTACTATTAATGTTCAAAGCCTGACAGACCCCGTCATCTGTAGATCAAAATACATGGGGTCTTAAGGGTTCTTTTGGTCATTCTATCATATAATAATCATTTTCAATTTACTCTTTAATTTTCTGGGGCCCCTATTGTTCCAATTTCTAATCATTATTCATAATGGACTTTTTGGTCATATATCTGGTAATTTGCTCCCTTTCTGGTCCTTGGTCTTCGATTTTATCTGACCCATCCGGGAATTTTACTAGTGGCAATTCCCACAGCCCTTGGTTGCCCAGTGAGAGTGTCTTGCAGGGGGTTTAGGACCTATCACCCACCCACGTATCCCTCTTCTCACCAGTCTAGCCCCCCCGACAGGAGATTAGAACCAGTGAGAAAACAAAAAGACCTCCACGCTGACTTTAGAAGTCTCAGTTACACTCTCACACACAAAAACTGGCAACCGTACCCTTACCCAACCGGACGGTATCTTACGAATCAGTCGTCTTCGTCCAGACTCCAATCGGACGGTATCCACCAGCGTCTCTGCTGTCTTCGTCTGGGATCGAACCAGACGGTATCCAAACGACTGTCGTCTTCATCCGGTTCGATTCCGCACACCGGAATCCAACCGAACGGTATCCAAACGACTCTGTCGTCTTCGTCCGGATCTTCGCGCGCAGAATTACGGGCAAAAAACAGCCAGCAACAAGGGAGCTCAAAAAAAATCAAATTCTTTGCTTACCTTTATTCAGGTTCAGGATGGCATTAGTCCCGATCTGACTCAAACAGGAGCCACCAAATGGTGGGGCGCCTCTCCTAGATTAAATCAGAATTCAGGAACTATAGCCATCCCGGACGAGCCCCCAAATTGTTATAAATGGCTCAGGATTCAAATTAGGATTAAATAAAAAAATAGGATTTATTAAAAGAATATAAAGGAATAGAGGTAAGCAAACAGCGCTGGGTGCACCGGGAGTCTCCGCTCCACCAGGACGCACACCAGTCACATCAAGCAGCTGATTTTTATGCACCTAGACTAATACATATTCATTACTACTTCTAAAAAAGTAGATTATTATAATTAGCTTCCGGGGTCCAGTTCCTCCTACTGGAGCATGCGCATCAGTCTCCTCTGGGGGTCTCTAGGGGTCTTTCATGCTGAAGGCTCGTAGTCTTCCTCTCACCCTTTGTACTTACTCGGCACTGTTCCAAGTTTATGGAACACTCTCTGTACACTCTCCGCAGGTCTTGTCTCCCAACCGTCCTTCAGCTTCTTTTTCCTTCCTCTTAATCTCTTGGCCCCCTGGCCAGATACCAAAGATCCACATAGTATCCCATAACAGTCACTAGTTGTTATCAGTTGTTCTGAAACTCCCAGACATCAAACACAAACAGCTTTCTTATTTGACGCTTCACGAGTAATTAAAACATTCTTCCCCAGCCATTCACAGACACATCTATAGCAGTGTTAAGTTAATCTCGAAGAAGACAGGAAAAAAGGCTGTAACTGTTAGAACTAGAAGTCAGGAATAACAAAAGCAAACAGGTTCATAAATTTAAGGAGTGTTTTCTGAAGACGTGATAAATTGACTAGAATGAGGGGGAGACTGGGACACACTGCATCTGTGGTTCAAGAACTAAATTGCCAGTGCAGGGCCCAGGCAGACAGGATTCAAACAGAATTGTTCTTTATGGACACGAATTTATGGACACGAATTGGAATTGTTAAAACATTCCCCGCACTAAATTGTACTTGTTAAGAAAGAGAAAAGGAGTCAGTAATAAGAAATATTATTACGGTCAAAAGTGAAGCTACCAGAATCCTCATATGAAACAAACACAATGAAACTTTTCTCAGCCCTCTGATGGACAGCAGATTTGGAACAGTTTTTCATAACAATGGCAAGAGTTTCACTGCATCCAACCTTCACATGATTCTGTTCAGATTCATCTAGCTGACAGTTTATGGTAATTTCCTCCTCCCTGGTTGTAAACAGTGCTCATTCCAATTATAACTATACTTGATTATATTAAGCTGAGCAACTTGATGAATAGAAATGATGTTTTCAAAACAGAAAGACGAATGAGCTAGCAAATGGCTGGTTGGCAAGGAAATTAACAGATTTAAAAAAAAAAAAAAAGAGTGAAATGTAAGTTGTGGCATACATCAGAGTAGGTGCTACTGAAGAGGAAAATGGATTGTACTTGGAAGTGATTAAAGCTTGATACTACAAATTTTTCGTTTTTATAAGGGAACTACAGGCTGTTCAGCCTTGCTTTGTTCCTTTGTTCCTTGGCAAAATTGTGGAGTGAATCCTCCTGTGTAGCACATCTCATGCATGTGAAAGTAAAGAGGGTGACTGGGAATAGAGAACAGAGGTTGACAAGGGCAAATCTTACCTGTCCAAGCTGATCACTTCCTCTGAGAAAATGACTGGACTTGTGGATGAGGGGAAGAGCAGTGAATGCCTTTTACTTTGCCTTTTAGCATGGCTCTAATGCTGTCTCTGCCTGGTTGGGACATGGCTGGGACATTATGGTCTGGATGGGTGGACAACCAGATGGATAAAAACTGGTAGGATAATTGGTTTCAGGGAGTAGAGGTTAATTGATAGTGCTCAGTAACAAGTGGAGTACGATAGGGGTCTGCACTGTGACCTCTTGTCTTTAACATCTTTACCCAGAGGAGGTAATGGAGCACACTCTCATCAGCACTGTGGATGACATCAAATGGGAGCAAGATGCAGGGGGAGCAGTCAAAAACATTCAGTGACAGAGCTGCCATTCAGACACACCTAGGCAGGCAGGAGGAATGAACCAACAGCAACCATGTGAAATTGACTAAGGACAAGTGTCAAGTCCTGCCCTGGGATGGAGGAGTCTCTGTAAAGAGACAGGACAGACCTGCTGGCCAAGGACAGACCTGTGGGAAAGGCTCCAGTAAGCAGCAAGCTGATCCTAAGCCAGCCATGCATCTTCACAGCAAAGGTGGCCAACAGCATCCTCAGATGCATGAACAGGAGGGTGGCCAGCAGATCTCATGGAAGGGGTTATCCCTGCCGACTCAGCACACATCGGACTGTATTTTTATTCTATGTGCAGTTTTGCCCCACCCTGCAGTATAAGAAAGACTTCAGCAAACTGGAGCAAGTTTAGCAAAGTACTACCAAGATGTAATTGGAGCAGAGAGGCTCAAGCATTTTTTTTTTTTCAGAGAGGAATTGAATTTCTTCAGCCTTCAGAAGGATCAGCTTCAGGGGGACCCAAAAGTAAACCCTCCACCTAGCACCTACAAGGAGATTTACTGCTGGATCCAGACTCTACATTAGTGCATGGTGGGAGGATGAGAGACAGCAGGCATAAATTGGAACATGTGAGGTTCAGACTGGATATCAGGAAAACCTTTTTCATCACGAGGATAGACTCATTGGACTTTGTTGTCTAGGAAGATTGTGTAATCCCCATCTCTGGAAGTTTTCAAGACGTAACTAGACAAAGCTCTGAGCAACCAGGGCTGGCCTCAGAGCTGGCCCTGCTGTAAGCAGAAGGTTGGAGTGGAGACCTCCTGAGTCCTGAATTTTCCTTTGATCTATTACCCTATGAAGTATATATCTTATTTGGATGCCTCTGCAAATGCTTTGCAGATATCTCATCCATGCTGCTTTGCTGTGTTAAGCATTATATTTTACCTGAAATTTTGTTTCATTTCTTTTGCTTTCAGATTTTTTGATGACTAACAGCTTTGGTTAGTCAGTCTCCAGTGGTATAAGACCACTATGGTCTGTTACAGAGCTGTCATATAAAGTAGAAAAAGACATGGAAACTACTGTACCATGCCTCCGGTTCAGGATGGCCTCCCCGCCTGCCTGCATGTTGTACCTCATCGCACTGATCACTCCAATGTAGCCCACTTCGTTTTTCAGCCCCCTCATTATAACACTTTTATAACATCATAACAAGTGGGATCTTTGCTTCATTTTGGACAGTAGAACTGAAAGGAGACAACGTGTCAATTTTTTTTACCTTTCTATTAAGGATATTTTTCCCTCATGTTTTTATCAAGAATCATAGTTATGTATCTGCTTGCTTGGAAGCCCTTCTGGCTTGATGTCTTATTCTCTTTGAAGAGGTTTTGGCCTATCAGTGTTTCAGTCTTTATCTGTTATGTCAGGCTAGCAGAAAAAAAAATAAAAAAAAAAAAAAATAATAATAAAATAAAATATGGTCACTCTATGTTCATCTTGAAATTGTTTCTTTAGAAGGAATTTTTAATGTAAATTAAGGCTGTTGGAAATAGCAATAACCTGGGAATAATTACCAACAGAAAATACAAATAAAAAATGGCAAGAAATTCAGCAAGCATCATTTTAGTACCATCGTTTTTTAAAAGATAGTTTATATTGCAGAGAAAAAGTTTGTCTTTTATCAAATAAACAAACAAACACAGCTGTTTTCTGTCCCAGTCATTGTTTATTTTAATTTACTGGTTGACTGCACACCTCACCTATATCTTCAAGATGCATCAATAAAATAAGAAAATATTAATCCAGCCGGTACTAGGGCCAAGAGAACATAAGGATAGTCAATATTTGGTGACTGAGTTCAGCTCAAGAAATGTATTGCTGCAGTGAGGTAGTTACTACTGCAGGAGTTCTGCAGAAACACTTCTGAGCTTTTTTACTGAAAATAAATATTTTATCATTGGATGTCAGAAACAATAACTTCAAAATGTTTATAGGAAGTGAAGCAATTCCTGGGGTGGGAGGAAGTATGCAGGAGCACAGCAGGCTGCCATATAGCTGCCTGACTCATTCCCCCATAATTCACATTGGAAGGTGCACAGAGAAAGCATATTTTATAAGAGAGTGTGAAACTTTTCCAATTTCCAAAATGAAGACAGTATGTACAATTATTAGCTATGAGTGAAGACAGTCTGGTGGGCTCCCACCAACGAGAGAAAGCATTACTTAAGCTGAAGGCCACTGCTGTCCCAAGAAGACCTGCTGCAATCTGCTCAGGAAAACAACAAGGTTGGGAGTGGCATTCTTCCAGTGTTGGAGAATCCAGGAGAACCCTCTAGCAGCAGTAGCCAATTTTAAAGCATTTTCTGATGAGATCAGGGGAAGAATTATATGACGTCTTCCCCATGAGAGAGCTCAGTGGTGCTATCTTCCATTGCTCTGCTCAGGTCACTTCTCATACCCACATGCCTGACTACAGTTATTTTTCTCAGAAATAACTGTTTGCTTTTCTCACTGGTACAACTCAGAACACTGCAGTTCCTTGGTGAGGTGGGATGGGACATGCGGCTGAAGGAAAAGTAAAGCTATGATGCTGCTAGTTCTCAGATGTTTTGTTTTCCAGTTCTCAATTTCTGTCTTTCTTACTGTTTTCATGAGTATATTCATTACCGTTTTCATGCCTCTTGCAGTAGGGAATTCTTTTAGAAACTGATGTTCATTTCACCTTACTTAGAAGTGCCCCTAGTGGTAGTTTCTGCCTTTGTCATGTTTTTCTGAGAGTATCCTGCATAACCTACACTGAATATGAATCCTGTACAGTCTGAGGAGCCTGAGCAGAAGAGATTCTTAAAAATCACAGATGAAGATGTTCAGAGAAAACATGCTGCTTTCCCAGGTATAATGGAAGGCAGTTCAAACACATAGGTAATAGCATCTTCAGTAAAAAGAAATGTAACAGTTTAACGGTGATATGAGAACACCAGAAAGATAGCTGAAGCTTATCCAGTGGAGGTAAAAGGTGTGTTCTAGCAGCTAAGTGCTCCTCATCCTGTTGTGATCAGACTACAGAAAATACAGAATAAATATATAATCAAATAGGAAAAAAAGGAAGAAAAGGTATGAGAAAAATGACCATAAGTTCATCTGCAGTTCCTGATAGTAAAATGCATCTCTGTTGCTATGCATTTCTATTTATTTTTTACTATGCATTTCCATTCATTTCTTGTGTTTCATGAAAGAAACATAGGTGCTGGGATAAGGGATTTAAAAAAAATCTTGTAAACATATTTTTGACTTTTTAACCCTTTTTAAAGTCTTCAACCACTGGTATCAGTCTGCAGAATTTCATGCAGGTTTAGCAACTGTGCAGCATAAAAAAAAAAAAAAAAAAAAAAAAAAAAAAAAAAAACCTATGATCATAGCCTCAAACTATGGCCTTCAGAAAGCACCACATGGATATACATGTATGTGCTGACATCAGTGTACCTTAAGCTTTTCCCAAGTGCAGGCATCTGTAGAATCACAGATTTACAATCCTGTTTTTCCAAACACTGCTTGAACAGCAACATTCAGCTTTCTGCAGGCCGGAAACATGAGCAAGAAACAAAGTGCAAAAACATTACAAGGTAATGCTGACACTTTGTTCTTAGACCTGGCTTTTTTTTTTTTATTTTGTTTGTTTTTTTCAGAGTGGTGTTCATGGTGGGACAGATCCTCAGCAGTGGAAGGACAGTAGGCAGGTGAGCAGGCAGCATGCCCCTGCTGCAGTGAGCATCTCCAGAGGGGATGTCTCTCCATTGGTGAAAAGATTGGTGATGTCAGAAAAAATCACTGTGACATCTATTTCTTCCCAGATTCAATTGTGTAGAGGTTGACTGTATCGAACTTGAAAAAAAAATAAAAATAAAAATCTTGCTTAGTTTCAGTGCAAGGTGTTACTCTTTCTGTCCACTTTCAGGGGAAACAAAAAAAAATTGAGGGAAAAAAAAAAAAAAAAAAAAGCTTTTCTGCATTGACCTGTACTTGAAATAGTAGGTAAATGATACTGCCTAGACCTACTGGAGAAAAACAATAAAACAAAACATCTGCCTTCTTTAAAAGTGAGCCTGTTTACATCCTCAGAACAGCACAGACATGACTAACAGAAAAATGGACTATGGACTGCCTGAGATCCAGAACTCAAGTTCCATAGGAAACTGTAAAATTGCTCTTGTTCTTATGCAATTTGGTAGCTTCAGTTTCAGATTTTTTCTTTTCCAAAGTGCATGGAATCAACTTTTTTATTATTAAAATAGCACAATTATATCTATTTTTCTTTTAATTTGGAAACAAAATTAGTGTTTTCCTGCAATCCAGTATCACTTTTTCAGGCTACTGACCACAAAACTTGCTTCCAAAAATGTCACTGATGTGGTTTAACCTGGCAGGCAGCTAAGCACCATACAGTCATTCACTTGCTCCCTCCACCCGAGTGGGATGGAGGAGAGAATCAAAAGGAAAAAAAATAAAAAATAAAAAATTCATGGATTGAGTTAAAGAGAGTTTAATAGGATGGAAACAGAATGGAAAAAAAATAATAATGATAGTAATTATAAATTTATATATATATATGTAAAATAAGTGATGCACGATGCAATTGCTAACCACCTGCCAACCGATGCCCAGACACTCCCTGAGCAGCAGTCACCCCCCCAGCCAAGCTTCCCAGATTTTATTGTTCCACATGATGCCACATGGTGTGGAATATCCCTTTGGCCAGTTCTGTTCCCTCCAAGCTTCTTGTGCACCCCCAGCCTCCTCACTGGCAGGGCAGTGTGAGGAGCTGAAAAGTCCTTTACTTAGTGTAAGCACTGCTCAGCAACAACTAAGTCATCAGTGTGTTATCAGCATTATTTTCCTCCTAAATCCAAAATATGGCACATACCAGGTGCTACAAAGAAAATTAACTCTACTCAGATGAAACCAGGACAGGCACCGAGATTGCTAAGCTCCTGACTTTGCTTGAAGGAAAGCTGAATATCATTCTTATTTCTACCTAAAGACCTGAAGAAATGGACACACATGCTTGCAGGAATTTGATTTGTCGTTGTGTGAGTGTGCACTGTATTTTAAATGTGTACTTAGTTTTCTCCTCAAACCATCCCCCAGATCTACTGAAAAGTTATTTTGGTGATAAATTATCTGCTAAAACAACTAAACATGATGTCAGTAGATGAGGGAAGTCAGCATCCTCAGGCAGTCTTGAAAGCTCCTCAATCTAAGTGACACTTTCAATATTTCCATGTATTCACGTACAAATGCCAAAGCGGTAGACACAAGGCCATGAATAATTATGATGAATTATTCATTATCCTCGATTCTATTTCTTCAAAAAGATCTTTTACTTTTGAGCTCTTGAATACCCTCTTCCTGTACCCTGGATGTTCTCCTTTTCTTCCAAAACCCAATAACAGATGTTCCTGCATCAACCAAGAAACATTAGCAAAGTATTTTATACTCTTCCTGGATGCTTCAGCTAGACCATTCACATCCAGGTACTACAGCCTATTGTAAAATATATGCTGTCAAGTGAGTGGTTTTTAACCTAACTATACTCTACAATAGCTCATCTGGCTTGCTATCATTTCCAAACAAGTAGTTTAAATGAAAAAAATATCAAGTATCTGAAATAATGATATGATGTACTTCTGATAGAATTACCACACACGTAAAAGTGCTGGAATATATGAGGGTTACAGAATTATCCGTAGTTAACATACTTTCTCAATTTGAAATCGGTTAGCTTTCAGCAGCTGTTATTTTTATTATTATTGTTATTATATTTGTCATTTTACAGCAGCATTCATATTTTTGAGTTCAAATGCTTTCTTTATGGAACAAGAAAATATTATTATAATAGGCTTCTAGGGAAATGGAAATGTCTAAATATTTGTCTAGGAAGGGCAGCTCACATTTTGTTTCAAATAATAATACAATAAATCTACTTAGAGTCTAAGTTTCACCACTCTCCTATTCATACAGGCCTTTGCAGTCCTGATTCAACCTGTGTTGAAGTCTAGAGACAATGTCCTATAGACTTGAATGAATGAAGTTCTGTATTTAACTTTTTTCATTCTTATATGTTTTACTTAACTAGATTATTTCATTAGATAGCTCCACAACTTCAATGATTTCCTTTTTCTCTTAAAAAGGTCTTCCATTAAATTCTCTCTCTCCAAGCACCCATGCAGCTCTTTCCCCATATCTTCAGTGCTTCCCTGACATTCCTGTTTGTTTGTTTGTTTGTTTTGATTTTGTAATGTTGTAGAAGCCAAGCAGTTTCACTGTCTTAATATTCAGTATGGGTATAAGATAATTATTGTATAATTTTTGTTAACAGTATGGAAATACTTTAAAATTGACTTTACATATTCTTTCTTTTCCATTTCTACCTGACCAAGAAGACACTTAAATATTCAAATACTACTGCATATTGGACTCTTCCAACCTCAGTAATTCCATATTTTTAGGATCAGGGTTGCGATTAAATTTAAAAACAACAAAGGAGTACATACAGAAGAGTACATAAAAAGGAGTAAAAAACATCAGCTTCTCATCAGCAAAAGGAAGCTATGTGTATCAAAGAGTCTCAATGAGTTACCTGGAAATATAACAAATGTAATAAATCTGCAACACAATCTCTCAATTTAATATGTAGTGAGGCCATACAGAGCCACAGCACACTTGAATCAACGAATTCTGTTACATTCCTTCATTGCAGCACACAGATAAGGGCTGGAGCTAGCTGCAGCTGTAGGAATTAGTGTAAGCTTCTCTGTCATATCTTGACAACTGAGGTTTGAGAAGCTGAATTCCAAACTTCTTGCCCACATTAATGCATTTCAGCCTTGTGGCGCTATGTGAAGTTTTCAGACTGCCAAGTTACCTGTTATCTGGACGTACATGCTTGTACACATGCCTCAGATCTGTAGATAATAAGAAGTTTAAAAACTAGTTCACTAAAACAAAAGGTCTTTCCTCCCTGACCATGGGAGGAATGAATATTAAATACAGTAAGTAGTTAATATTCTCTGCCTTCATCACCTATCTGCAAGACTTTCAGTCCTGGGAATAGTTTTCATGGTGTGCTTTTTCTCCTTGTTTTTTTATTTGTTTTTTTTTTTTTTTTTAATTTTTGGATATTTAATTATTCCCTGAAGCCCTGCCCTCAGAAGCTAACATCCCCTTGGGTAATAAGTTATTTGAAACTTTTTTAAATGTGTGGTTTTGAGTTACTTCTGAGCAAACATTAAAAGGTTTGAAAGTTCAAGCTCCTCTTATGAATGTATCATGAACCTCAGTTCAGTGCATTCCAAGTCATCTTATCACTGGTTATTTTTTTCAGTGTGTTTTTCAGGAAATCAGAATTTTGTTGTTGTTTGCACGAGGTTTTGTTTCAGAGGGAAGTCAAGATTGCCACATGCACCCACACTGAAGATATTCTTAGATATTGCTGTCTACAGGGATATTAAATATTGAGGGCGGAACATCAGACTGGTTTGCAACTGACTTTCAAAATAATAGGCAAGCTAGAAATAAAAGGATAAAATGAATAAAGATGTACTTTGTTTAATAGATCTTAGAAGGGTGATTTTCTGAGTAGAGCTTGAAACTATCTTCCTCTTGATGCTTACCAATAGTTAGGAAAAGCAACATTAAGTTGTTTGGTAGTAGATTCAGGATGAGGCAGTTGTTTGGGTTGGTTTGGTTTTATTAAAGAAGATGTAATGGAAAAACACATGAAAATAATGAAACTTCAAGTCCTGAAGGAGAAGAAACCGACATATGTCAGAAAACTTTCCTTTAGAAAATAAAGACATTGAATTAATTCTCTAAGTACTAGGAAGTTGTCATCTCTTGTTGGCAATAACAGCCAATCTCTAGGAAGAGTTTAGACTCCAACAGCTGTTAATCTTCTGCAAATCACAAAACATTTAACAGGAAAGTCAACAGAATGAAGGGTTTTAGAATGACCTACTAGCATGTGCAAATCCACCTAACATGTAATTCTTTTCTACTCCCGATTTTTAAAGCATCAGCTCTCCATGAGTGCCAATGAAGTTAGACTTCAGTGTTCTTCGTATGTAAAATAAATACTCTTCCAACAACCTAAAAGAGAACCATAGAGCTTCTTCTTGAGATGGGGTTTAAAACAGAAATAAAGAAGTCTGGGAGCCTGAAGTACATTTGATGGAGAAAACTATGAATATTTTTTAAAACCACTATTGAGGGTCGTCTCTCATTTGAAAGTTGTTACATCCACCCTTATAGCACATGTATGAAATATAATGCATGTTATGTGAACTCTTCAAAGATGGAGAGTGGGGAAAAACAACAACAACAAAAAGCATTTTGTTTTGCAAAAACTTCACAATTCTGTCAATAAGAAACCTGATCTTCAAAATATTGGAGCCTTTGGACTATAGCCGACTGTTATCTTTAGTTACAGTAAAAATGAAGGCTGTGGTTTGTTCCCAAGTAAACATAAGTACTGGAGTCAACAAAGGAAATATTAATTTCATAAAGTTCCTGCTGTCTGCTCTACTTTTTCCCCCAGACTCCTAGCTAGGTGAGACAACAACATACAGACTTCACCTAACATTTGGGTTTAATTTTCTTTTCTCTTAAATAAGATGAACAAGTACTATTTTTTTTTCCCTCTTGAGAAGAAGGAGAAATCATATGCTTTCATGATCCATACTTACTTCTATTACCAATAGACTGAGAGATTCAGAAACAAAAACAAAACAAAACAAAAAACTATGACTGGAAATTTATTTTCTCTGTTATTAAATATTAAACATGTAACTATTACCTGGAAAAGAAATTTCTTTTGCAAGAGTATAAAGATCCAATGAACACACCTAGACATTTTAGCATTATGTAGTCATGATATTCTGCAGTCTCTGCCCTGGAAGGCTTACAGTTCAGTGACTTTAAAGAAAGATTAACAGGAAAAATTAGGAAGCCAGGCAATATAGATAAATAAATAAATTATAAATAAATAAATAAATAAATGTTTTGATGCAAGGTTTTTTTCTTTTTTAGCATATCTACTTGCTTGGAATAAGGAATGGTTGAACTGTAAAGAGGAACTGCAATGCCTGGGTATACACCATATCTAAGTATTTAAACAAAGCTATGTAGGATTTTGTTAATGAGTATTTCTATAACAACAAAGTTATATTCAGATCTTGGGTGGTGGGAGACAGGGCTATCCATAAATACATTGTGAATGGCTCTTTTTCAAAAGTATTCCTCAATGAAAGTTTCCCTTTCATTTTCTATTCTTGGTTGGCCTTTGAATATGTCATCACATCTAGTTCTGTCCAGGGGGTCAGGTTTTGATTTTACTTCATGCTTGTGTTTTCAATGCCAGCTTTAGAGCTCATTTCTGTGTGTTCTCTTTATCCTCCTGTTATTCTTCAGTTACATGGTAGTTTGTGATGCAACTGATGCCCTTCAATTATCTTCTTTTTTTCAGTGGAGTACTTGATGTTTTTCTTTGAGCTGTGTTCTGCAGCATTGCTGTAATTGCAGTTGTGGTTGTAGCTGCAGTTGTAAAAGAAACAAACCTTCAAAGAGTGAGCTGACTGTTTGTGTTTCCATAGCAGCTGATAAAATCAAAGGAAGCATAATGATTTGCTGTTGAGCTCTTCCTCTGACACTGCAGAAAATAACACCTAACCCTACAATGAATTAGAGCAATCAGAAATTTTAGACCAGTTTTCATAGTTATATTGTAAACAGACAAATCTTTATTATCTCTTATCTTAAAAGAGAACATATATATGCTCAATGAAGTATCTTTCAAAGGTAGCATCATATAATTGGCTGACATACCTTGAGAAAAATGTGAGAATATCATAACATTAAAAATGTGAGGGTTTGCACTTGATTTCATATGCAGGCAGGGTATGAAACAGTTTGCTGAAAGATTACTAGATTAAAATACATATATATTTCCAGTAGAGCAAATGTGCTTACATGTGCATTAATGGAATATTCTAGTTTACTGTTTTTGCTTGCTCAAAATAAATCCAGCACTTTCACGTTTTGAATGCAGGTGTCTTTCAATAGATTTTAATAGTAAAGTCATTTATTGTTCCCCTTGACTTTAAATGTTTCTAATTTTCAATTTAATTTTATGAAATAAATTTTTAACATCTCTCACAATTTTTTCTCACTTTTAAAAAATATTTTTCTAAATTATTAAAAAAAAATCCATTTGAAATGTTCAGAGATAGATATGACTCATGAATAGCTGCTAGCAGGGAAGACTGCTAGCAGGGAAGACGACTCTTGATTTAATCAGAGCAAAAATGTATTTCAGTCCCTTATTCATATCACTTACAATATTTTCAGTAAAATTTAAAAAATAAATTTAAAAAAAAAAAAAAAAGAAACAAAAAATGTAGACTTTCCTTTTCTTTTCCTTTCTTTAGACCTTTGCTAAATACTATCAGTTTAGGTAACTCTTAAATGCCAGCCAGAACTCAACTCAATCAAAATATAGCATGCCTGCATTAGTGAGAAGTAGAGCAGAGTTCTTGTAAGTTTTTATTGCTGTTCACAATGTCATATGGTATGAAATATCCTCTTGGTCAGTTTAGATCAGCTGTCATGGCTGTGTCCCTTCCCAGTTTCTAGTGCACCCCCAGCCTCCTTGTTGGTGGGGTACTGTGAGGAAACAGAGGAAACAGAAAAGGCCTTGACACTGCATAAGTACTACTCAGCAATGACTAAAATGTTGATATGTTATCAACACTGTTTTTGTCACACATCCAAAATGTAACACGTTACGAGACTAAAATAATTAACCCTATCTCAGGGGAAAAAAAAAAAAAAAAAAAAGCATACCTACATGGACTCAGTGAGTGGTCTGTTCCCAAGCAGAATGTGCTCTATTATATAAAAAAGATTTTGTTTGCAGAATAATCCAAAGTATTTGTTTTCTTCACAACACAAAGCAAAAATACCCCAAGAACAATCTAAACCTTTAATTTTTTCAGCAAAAGAAAATCTTCTCTCTCTGTCCAAGGTTCACTGACTACAGGCTTTTAGAATTGGTATAAAGACTGCCTCTGAGCTGAACCAAGGTTTTCTTGGTCTATTGGAACTGATACTTCGAATATGGAATTAACAAAACCACTATTTTTTTTCAATGCCTATAAACATCAGGAGGATTTGTAAATTAGCATTTCTAGGTGAGGTCTTTACAGCAATTAAAGCTTATGAGAAACTTCAGGATCCTTACAGTTGTTTTCAGGTACTTAATGGGTGATTGTAGTAAAAACAGAGACTCCTTGGAAGTCCACAAGGACTGGATAAGAGGCAAAAAACACAAACTGAAGGAGGGAAAATTCTGGTTATGTAGAAGGAAACTTTTCTCACAATGAGGATGGTCAGCAACTGAAACAAAGGCCTGGGGATTTTCATTATGAGATATTCAAAACCTGACATGTTCCTGAGCAACCTACTGTAATTAAATCTGTTTTGAGCAGGAAATTGGACCAGATGATCTCCAGAGGTCTCTTCCAAAATAAATTATTCTATGATTTGCTGATTCTAAAAGTTAGAAAAAATATGAGCTCACACTTAAGGTGAAAAGTATTAGAATTCTTCGAGGTATAAGAAAAATCAAGGTTGGCTTTTCATATTTTAAAAACAATTTTTTGAGAGAATACTTTCCTTATTTATTCTCAGGTTAACAAATATTAAAGATTACCAAAACCAGGAGACTGTTCAAAAGCAGTCCTTGGGAAACCTGATCATCTTTCACAAAAGCAGACATATTATTCAAAGCCTGCAGAGGTCTGAGGATGCTACTTTTCAATAACTGCAAAAAACTTCAAAGCTTCTCATTAATGACTAAACTATAAATGAGAAGGCTTGTGCTTTAACAAATAAAACTTATTTTTGCAAAAGGTTAAGATCAGGATTTTTGTCTTCAGGTTGAGGCTCCTTTAAGGATTCCACTTAACAGTGACTAGAAAACAAAACAAAACAAAACAAAACAAAACAAAAACAAAACAAAACAAAACAAAAAATGTTTTCTTTATGCAGAGAAACCTGGAAGCTTTAATTTTCCCTTTTATTATATTATTTCAAAGTTTTTACTAGCGTAACTTACTATGAATGAGTTCTGGATACGGGGTGCTTCTGGGCAAGATATTTTACTTATGCAAATGGCATTGATAAGCATATTATTTGGACATAGCTCTTGTCTTATTTTTCTTCTCTCAGAAACTATATTTCTCTACTGAAAACTTTCCCTTCATGTCTTCTGTCATGATGAGTAATAGATTACATTTATAAACAAAGATACTGACCCAGAACCTACTGTATCTTAGGTAGTAATTTCCATGGTGATATTCTATTGTTTATTTCAACTGAGTCTAAATTCCTCAGTACTCAGTAGCATATGATTCCACATGGAAGTCCTTATTTGTCTTACAATTTGTCTTACAACTAAGGAAGTCCTTAGTTGTCTCTTCTCTGGTTTAAGATGTTGCATGATCTATCTGATAAAAACCTGAGGCATTTCAGTATGAGAAGTGGTAAATATCTCTTGAAGCCCGAGAAGACAACATGAATGCTGCTTACTTGAAGGCTAAGTGCATAAACAATGGAGCATGCAGAAAAATCTTTGCTCTGTGCACCTTGCTCTCATGAACATGTGGGCTTTATTTTCCCCTCTAAAGATATCTGCTAAGCAGGACCATATATTTGATGACACAGTCTTCGCCAATATAACAGATGGAAAGAAGTGTGATGCTGTCCTGACTGTCACCAGTGGTTTCAGGAAGGCATTGACATACTTTGGTCTTTCCCAGTAAAGTAATGACGTCTTTCTGTAGGAGAAAATAATAATAATAATAATAATAATAATAATAATAATAATAATAATAATAATAATAATAATAATAATAACAACAACAACAATAAAGCCTCTATACTTCCAATATGCACTCCAATTATATATTTATATATACAATAAAATGTATAGTATATATACTATAAAATATAAAGTATATTATATGTACTTCCAGTTGTACTTGCATTTGCAGCATCTATCTTGAAGAGGCAAAGACAAGCTGAATAGAAAATTCTGTAGTCTAATTCTTCAGACACTTATGTAATAGAAAAGGAACTTTTATCCTTTGATTGATGCATAAAAAATTTGATCTTACATTGGTCAGGATATCCTCTTTAGAGATCCCTGCATGTCATCCTTTCCTTCGCCAAAATCTCATTCCATATTTTTTAACAGAATAGTGCTTTAAAACAGTTGATTCCTCCTGCTGCCATTCATTGCAAAAGATGATAGGAGCCATATGCTTTGTGATTACTTTGTCCATTTCTTAACAATATACACTTTCCACTAAGTCATTCCTGTTCACAACTTTCACTAAAACAAAATACAAATGGATACAGAAAAACATTTCCAAGCACATACGAAATTTCAAATTTGCCCAGTGTTACCAAGTGCAAGGTCCTGCACAGCACCTCTTTGTTTGCAACATGACCATTCTGCACAGTATCTACATACTAGCCCTGATTCATTGTGTGTGCTCAGGGTAGTCTCAATGTGCATGCACACTTTAGACAGTATCTACATACTAGCCCTGATTCATTGTGTGTGCTCAGGGTAGTCTCAATGTGCATGCACACTTTAGACAGTATCTACATACTAGCCCTGATTCATTGTGTGTGCTCAGGGTAGTCTCAATGTGCATGCACACTTTAGACAGTAGCTGGAGTATCATGGGTACCATTGTGTACTGAGAGGTAACCTACTGAATGTAAGTGGAAAAGTTGGTGTGTCCACAGGACTGTCACTGTATGTACAGCTTGTGAAGCTGCACACACAGATGAAAGCCTTTCTTCTGTATGAGCAGGGGGAGATGTTTGCTCAGCATTGTTACTGTAAATGAAATTTTAAAACCAGGCTTAAAAACCAGCCAAGCAATAAACCACCCAATCTGAATGAGAGACAGGAGAGGGTCTCTGAAGTGAAAGAAAAGTGGTGTACAGTGGCCAGATTAGCTTTCTGAGAAGCCAATATTTTCCCTTTATTTCTTATTCTATTTGTAGAAATGGTGTAGAAAAGAACTGATAGCTTAGTACCTGTGCTTGTGACTTGGGAGATCTGCTTTGAAAACCTAGAATTGATAAACCATGGGCCAGGGACTGGAGACCCATGAGGCACAGTCTGGCTTGTATCACAACTAACATGCCCTCCCACTGAGCCAGCAGGTAGTAACAGATTAATCTTAGCCCTTCCTAGTCAATCTATTCCATTCTCTGTATATATATTTAAAAAAATAATAATAATAAAAAATAGAAATTAGGGATCAAGTTTTGGCATATTAGAATTTAATTTCATCTCGTCATTTACTCAATATCTGTATTTCTTAGTAACTGAAAATATTTGCTCTGTTTAGCACCTTAATTTATGAAAGTGTGCATGTCCTACATTCCTATCTTCTGGTTATGATTTTTATCTAAAGGATTTGTGATATCTGGTAGTAGTAGTGTTGAGAAAAGATTTGGTTATAATAAACTGGACAAATTCTAGTCAGCATAGATTTGTAGAGAAAATTTGGTATCTTAAATATGTGCATAGAAGTGTCTATACTGAATAATCCTGAGAGGATAAGAAATATTTAGAAGTGGGCATAATCAGGAATTCTAGTGTGCACAAAAATTTAGCCTTGAAGTTACATAAAATGAAGCTGCTACATGTTTTTCATCTGTCTTAGATAAGCTGTATGTGGGGGCAACTTGGGGATTTTTGTAAACAGGTGAAATTATTTTCAACTGCTATATTTCACTGTTAGTGACATTTGCAATTGGATTTTCCTTTTTTGCTATCTAACAGGCTCTACTACTGCAGATAGAATGTATGAAGGAATATTCTTTCCTATATGATTTTTTTTTTAATAAAATGGGATAAAACATAGTTTGAAAAGTGTTTTTATTTTTGCATCTCATTTGAACAATAAAATTTTAATTCATTTAATCTAAAATACCTTTGTACCAACTGTAATTCTGGATAAACTATTTCTTTCTCTAACAATAGGGTAAAAAATTGTCAAAAATTATTCTCAGAGGAAAGGTGTTCTGCGATTGTCACTTCAATTGTGTCAGACGATAAATTTATTTTAGAAAAGATAAATATAAAAACCATATCTGTTTTCCATATCAAATTTGCGGCTCTCCATAAGCAATAATCTGGAAGCTTTGACACAATAAATGTCATCAGGACTCATTTATCATGTAAGTGTTTTTAGTTATTTTCCCTAGAATGACAGTAAATAACTTGTTCCTATTCTGTCATTTGTGTCATCTTCTGTTAGAGAAGTAGGTCTTTAGACTTCAGGTTGCAATGGCTGATGCAGTTTTTAGAGAAATTAAGACAACTTAGCCCTGACATTCTCAACTTTTGGGGGAAGTTAGAGGGATTTTACTCTACATTGTTGGAAGTTCCAACAATGCATAATCACTCATTAAATATTTCACTTTACACTGATCTTTTCAATTTCTCTGGAAAGTTAAAGATATTTACTGAGGTTCAGATAAATTGTAATTACATATATTTGCTTTATTTTTTTTTTTTTGCTTACTCTGGTTTCCAGCTGGAACCTGAAAGATGACAATGGTTGTTATACACCATTGTCCGTCTTCAGTGAACCAACATGTCTTGAGGATGAAAAGATGAATAAAGATTAGTTTCTCAAGACATCTCCTGTGTATGAATTTGCCAACCAAGATGATGTCTGTCACATCTGTCCTAGCTTCACTAAATTGTCATGCTGGGCAATGTTAGCGATCATGTCAACAAAGGCTTCACTCATTAGTTGTGTGTAGCAGTCATGTTGACTAGAATTCAAAACTAAAACAGGGTCATTGTGACTTGTTTTTTATTGGGGTCATGGGTATGTGGATTCTCTGTTTTGTTTTAGAATTAAGGCTGAAAATAAATGGGAAATCCCTATTTGCAATACATCTTTTTTGTTGTTGTTTTGCTTTGTTCTCTTTTGTTTTGTTTTCCATAAGGCTGAGGGCTGAGTTCACTGTCATAGTAAAGGGATGCATATTTACTTATTTAATTTTCTGAGAAAGTTGAGCCTATCCTTAAAATAAAATATATGAGTAGTCTGTGTCTGGAATAATGTTGTTTTTCAAATTTATAGTCTTCTATTTAGGCAATACTGTCCTCTGATGAGGTATCATCCCATTTTCTAACCCCAAGCCACAAAACGCTGTTCCATCCATTGGTGAGCAGAATCTGTGGTTTCACCATTCCAGTTTCTCACTACATCAAAACACATAGTGTATGTGGCTGACCCTCTATATCCATCTTTTTAGCAGTCAACACCTTTTGAGAAAGATTCCCCAGAGAATCATGATTTAGGTGGATACTACAAGTGAAAAAGTTCGTATAGGACTCCCAGGGTGCAGCAGGGTTGCACTGAACTTAAATTCTGTCCTCTGTAGTCTGAGGCAGAAAGGTGTGATGAAGGAGCAGCAGAGAGGAGCCAATATGGACTGACCAGAACCCCCTGTTTCCAATCCTACCTGTGCTATTCAGGGAGGTGGCTGAGGGTAGAGGAGCTGAGAAAGGAGGAGTGAAGTTGAGCCTGGGAAAAGACAGGAGGAGAAGGAGGTGTGGGTTTAATGTTCAGCTTTGTTGTTGTTTTTTATTACCCCTAAGTATTCCAGGGGTCTTAACGGTCTCATATGCACTTCGAAGGAGTTGAAAATCTATTTTTCTTGTGTAGTTATTGTGTTGTTACTGTTCTATAATATGTTTCTACCAAATCCATCATTAGTTGTACAATTCTGTCCAATGATTTCAGCTATGCTTATTAAAAAAAAAAAAAAAAAAAAGTTTTAAAAATTTACTGTTGAAGGTTTCTAGTTAGCTTTTGCTTTCTTTTTCTTGAACTATTTTCATTTCACATATGCCTCCTATTTAATTCTGTTCCATTCTTCTGTTTGATTAAAGTAGTAATTTAAAATCACACCGAGAAATTTGCTGAAGTGTATTTGCAACGCACATCTCTTCTGTTCATTATCAGCAATTGTCTGCCAAATTCTGAAAATATAGTGAATAAACAAGTGTTTGTATTATCCAAACAAACTAACAGGAGGTTAAGGACTTTTCCCAATAACTTCCTTTTCTCCTGGATTTTGTGACCTGTATGAAAAATCTGCCTTACTATGGCTTTATCTCATTGTGTAAGGATGAAGCTCAACATGACACTTAAAGCCCAAAAGAAATTTCTAAGTGACTGTTTGACAGTGACATCTTAACCCATTGTCCACCAGGGCCACTACTCAAATCAACATTCTCCAGTAGTCCCAACCTAAAATGTCAGATGCCACAACCCATATGAGACACAACTCTTAACATATGTTTACAGCAAATATACTGCTGCAACTTTGCAGGCTTTTTCAGTATGTGTGGTCTGAGCAACACTACTGAATACACAAAGAGTTCCAGACAGACTTCACAATGTTCAAATTACAGTTGTTGTCAGAGTTGCATGATTTATACCTCAAGGGCAGCAGAGATTCTAAAACAGCACTATTCAAAATTGTTAAAATGGCCTTGGAGTTACTTGAGCTCATGCAGAGCATGTTGCAACCAGAAGAGCAAAGGCCAAGATTACTAGAATAAAATCTTCACTTGAATGAACAATTGAAAGAACAACTTCTTGTACTCGCACTCAATTTCATGTCTTTTTCTATTTAAAAAGTTGTGAGCTGTGCAGCATAGAGGACAGATTGCACTTTTCCAAACAGATACTGAATTTCCTACAAGGTCCTAAGGCAGCCCCATTGTCTAACAGGTTCAGGATACAATAGACACAACAAAAGATAACAACAGCTTTAAAGAAAAACAATCAATTTCTAAATAACAGGATAGTAAAAAATACAAATCAGCAGTCAGGATGGGTTGACTTGCAGCAGCAGCTAAGCCCCCACCTGGTCGCTTACTCACTGCAGAAGCAAGAGATGTCATGAGTCAAGGTAAGGGCCATTTAGTAAGTTAAGCAAAAGATGCATGTGTAAACAAAGCAAAATAAATAATTCATACACTACTTCCTATTGGAAGCAGTTGTTTAGCCACTTTCTGGAAAGCAGGTCTCCATCACATGTAATGATTATTGAGAATACAAACACAAATATCTCCAATTCCTCCTTCTTTCCCAAAGCTTTTGTTGCCGAGCAGGGTGTTGTATGGAATGGATCATCCCTTTGATCAGTTTAGATTATCTGTCCTGGATATATGGATATATCGCCTACCAGCCCCCAGCCTACTTGCTTTGGAGGGGTAGAAATGGAAAGAAGGAAAAGCCCTGACACTGTACAATCATTGTTCAGCAATAGCTAAAACACTAGTGTCTTATCAACACTTCTGGTAACAAATCTAAAACACAGTACTCTATGAGCTGCTATGAAGAAAATTAACTCAATCCCAGCCAGAACCAGTACAGCAGTACAATTGCCCAGATCATTCCAGTTGCAATCTTGGTTAAAACAACAGCAAATCCAGTACTTCTCCAGTCTTGCACTAAACAATTCACAGGTGCTCAAAAACTTAGATAGGCATGGTTATCAGGCAGTCCAACAGCAGGGCAGAGTTTCTTTGTATGGGCAACTAAGACCAGACAAGAATCAGGATACTACAAATTCACTGTTCAGATTGACCTCCACAGGACTGTTCCTTCAGCAGAGAAAAGGTCTGTAATGCAGCCAAAGAGACTCCAGGAGAGGATATGAAGTTGGTAACAGCTCAAAGACACTCCTGAGGGAAGTGTCAAGGTGGAGAGCTTATCCGGGAACTTCAGCGGGCTGTGATATATTTGGGCAGCTGAGAAAGACTGTTAAAACTGACTAATTGGAAAACAACATTTGAGTAAAGGACTTCTACATGAAGGAGAATATGGCCAGAGAGGAGACCTTTTTCAGACCTTCTTTATATGGATCTATCTCATTCAGAACTGAACATCTTCTGATTAAAAAATAGTTTATTATTAATTAAAGTTTTATTATTTTATATGCTAGCTCATACAAAACTATGAAGATGAAAGACCTTTTCATAACTTCCATTCTTTCACTTTGAAAGGAATTAGAAGCAGATCCACCTCAGAGACCTGGCCAGCTCTGTCTCTGCTTGATTATTTTCTCATTTGAAAGATAACATTACTTCTCAACGTAGACTGCAGTTAGAAAGAGTGGTCTGCTGCTGTTTTATTAACAATTAATAAATAAATAACAAATTTCTAAAAAATAATAATAAATAAATAAATTGACATTTAATTCATAACAGGAAGAATACATTTGATATGGGGCAGGATATACACTCACAGGAAACTACCAGCCTCGCAATGCACAATATATGTATGCATGTGCCACTGTGATGACATCTGAATCTTGTGACTCATATTTGAACATGATTAAATAAATACAGGGTAATTTTTTGTGGTATTAGAATCAAATTAATATATTCACAGTTGACCCCTGGTTTTATTATGGCTGTGGTGCAGAAACGCTGTAGAGGATTAAAATAAATCATTAAAAGAAAAGCACTACTGATGAGATAGATCATAGTCAAGCAAGATTGAGACTGTTGTCTCAATGCATAAAAGACACATTTCAGGAAGAAAATTTAAAAAAAAAAAGAAAAAAAGAAAGAAAGGACAGAGAGAATCATTGTCCTTGAAGGGATAACAATAAATAAAATAAAATAATATAAAATAACATAAAATAAATTAAAACAAAACCAAAAAAAAGCAGTAAGAGGGAAGCTTTAAAAATTTCCTTCAAAATATTATTGTTTTAAAATGTCTCTTTGAGACCATCTCTGAAAATCACAGGATTCTAGAGTGGAGCAAGAAGAAACTTTAGAAAAATATCCTGAAAGAGGAAGCAGAAAGCATGACTTCACCAAAAGAAGATGAAGAATAAAAATAAGCAGGATGAAGATAAGTGCAGCACATCTGATGTCAAGAATTCTGCTCATACTTTTTGGCAGCCATTATCACGTCTTAAAATGTATGAAATTGGAGTTGGCTCACTGAAATAGTGTTTTCTAGGAGCAGAGAGCTCTAATTAAAACAGACTGTAAAAGTGAGAAGTAAGACCCTGAGCCCAACCTCTAATATCATCAATTCTATAAACTATAATTACACTTTAGTAATTACAGATATATTTACTTATTGAATTTATAACATTGGGTGATCATTCATATATATATATATATAATTTCAACTTAGGGCATCCATGTATGTATTACAGCTATGTGCTTTTCTCCATCCCAAAACAGTGAATATAATGCAGAATATATGATATCTTGAATATGGGTGGAAGTTTCAGATAGATATCAGTGGAAATTACAGAAAACACTATGCTAGCAAATGCTGAATTCCTGAAGACTGGTATACGTACTATCTTTCCTATAGTAGATATCTGCTGCTACTCCAAGCTTCCCTATTCTTTTATCAGAATATCAGGATTTGTGGTAGCAAAAGGGATTCCACTGCATACCCCCCATGACAATCCCTTTCGTCATTAGATAAACCCAACAAATGTCTTACAAGCTGGAAAGGACAACAGCTATTTTTACTTTCACTCCTGCCTTGTAATGAATTAATACAATGTAAATCAAAATTTTTGCCATATTAAGTATGAAATTATATGTTTGTTATTGAGGATACTAATTGCCTAATTTGTGCTTCCACTTCCATTTGCTTTTCAGCTATGAAAGAGCAAATTGATATTCATGGAAAAAGACAAACAAAAGAGGGTTGCCTGAAGCCTTGTAGATGCTTTAAAGTCTCTCAGTTTAACTATTTCATATGAAAATCAGCATAAAGATAAAGGAGATAGGATATAGTAAAAAGGTCTGAAGAAAATAAAAGCTACAGACTGCTGTAGTTCAGCATTCAAAACAAAGAAAAAAAGAAAAAAAGAAAAAAAAAAAAGAAAAAAAAAACAATTAGATATATCCCAAACTTGTAGTAGAATATGATTCTGAGATGACATAGCCATTTAAAATAGAGGTCTTCAGCAACTTCAGTGTAGATAATATACATTGAAAGATGTTTATATTTAGATACAATGTACCTGTACCTTATTTTTTCAATATTTGGACCTATGTAAAGATATTTCTTGTAAGAAGTTGTCCAAGTCACATCATTAAAATTTGTGAATGTTAATTATGCATCTAAGTGTCTGCAGGGATCAAAATTTAAATCTCAGTTGAGCACCAGTGCAAGCTCATCAGAAATTAACATTTGATTCAAAGTGAAAATGTAAAGATAGATCAGCACTGTGATACCTGTGTGCTTACAAGATCAAAGGCTTCTTTTTCAGCAGCAGCATCTCTTACCTTGAAGATAGTGGTGTACATGTGCATCATAACTTAATAACCCTAAGTAAAATCTTTCTGAATCTTATTTCTCTAAATGCAGAAAATGCATATGCTAGCATTAAGACTAGCACCATAATATTTCAGTAAATACATACCAGATCAGGCAGATTTCTGTAACAATGTATAGTGATGAGTGTGTTTTTCCCTGACTATCACAGTCACATAAAATTGCAGTGTGACAGCTTTGACTGAGAATGATAAACAAAGCATAGGAGAGAATCTGAGTCTCAACATCCCAGCTCTTCCGTGCTTTCATTTGTGAGGTGAGCAATGAAGATTTGATACTTCACTGTCTCCATCAACGCCCACTTTCATGATGAAGCAGAAAAAAGTAGAGCCTAGAAAAGTAGAGCCTAGTTTGATAAATGCATTGCGCAGTAGCTTCCCATGGGAATTTCACTGTCTTCATGGGGGTGTTGCAACTCAGGCTACACAAGAAAGGTGGTCTGCAGGAGAAAGACACATGGTGCTTCACAAAATAATAACAATTTTATTTTTTCCGTAGATAAATTGCTGCAGCACAATTATTCCAAGATCAAGGGAAAAACTGCCAAAATTTCTATGTTGAATCATGAATCAGGTATTCATGTGTGCTGAATAAGCCACTTAAGCCTTGTAGTATTTTATTCTTTTCGGTGAAATGACTATGTTTTCTTCAAGAAGGTGTGCTAGTAGCTGTTGTCTGCTATTTTGGAGAAGCAAAGCAGTCTTGAAAAACATTTTTTTGACATGCCAGTTGCCATTACATTTAAATGGGTTCAGTGTTCTCCAGCCACCCTACCAGTGCCATGCTTTATATGAGGTATGCTATTAAATCCATCATCTCATGTAAACCATTGTCAGCATTCTAACCCACATCACATTACTGTAGAGGAGGTTACAATTTGTGAAGCAGAGGATTATCAGGCCAAATAAATTTTTATTAAAAGATGGCTATCAGCCTGTCAACAAAACTGGCACTGTTCTGAACCATTACAAACAAGACACAGATAGCACCCAGCTGTTGTGAATACATTAACTACAGATAGATTTTTTTTCTCACCTTATAAAGCCTATGGTGATTTCTGAAAAGTTTTTCTTTTCAATCTGCACAAAATTTTGGCACTAGAACAGCTGTCTAGGAAAGATGGGAAAGTTCAGTGAAACCTGGAATGTCTTCCCTCACCAAATAAACAAATTTCCAAATGGTTCCTGCAGTAATCCTCAGTCATCCTGCAGGACATTTTCTGTTTTGTATAACATGGAGAAGAGAAGAAGCAAGGGACCAAGAGAAGAGTTGAAGCAAGGGACCAATATTAACATCTTCAACACACTGTGTTGGTATTCTGGCCAGCAGGAAATTATGTACTCATTTATGACAGATAGGTGTGTGCCTGACATCTGAATTATTTTGTCTTTTTCTTATTTAAAATATTTCTTATTTTTTGTTACAATTACAGAGTTTCCTACATCTAAAGGAGAAAAAAAAAAAAAAAAAAAAAAGTAACTAATAAGATTACTTTAAACACCAGAATGATCAGAAATGTTATTGTATCTTGAAGATGGTTTGGAGAGAAAGGGTGCATTTTTCTAAGTACACTCTATTTTGCTTCTTTGTTCTTTCAGTGACTAAGCAAATGAAGTAGCTTCCAAACTGTCTTGTCTCCATCCCTGAAAACACACACTGAAACACTCAGAGGGAGATAAGTTACTTTCAGTCCTCATGGGTAATTATCAAAAACTAATAATAATAATAATAATCTTACAAACAAATACAAAAACCCTCTCCCAATAGTATAGATGAAGAAGGGAAGCTGTGGACAAAAGCCTGGGGAAAAAAAGTGAAAAACTCCATCTCTTTTCAACTTAATGGTTCCCTGAATGAACGTCTGCCCCATATTTTGAGTCTTGATGGAGACTCTTTTATAACTAACCACTATCCAACATTCATATCCAAAATAGGGACTTTAAAGTAGCACAAACCAGGTAAGCCAGGAATTAGTATTCAGGTAGCTTGGGTAGACAATGTGACCAAGATAAACACTGAAACACTGGAAGAGAAATAAGGGCCTTGCAGTCCAACTACCAGTATCTTCTGGTAATACCTGGACATAAATATTTCCCTAGTGGAGGCAACAAGGACATTGATTATAGCAGTATAATGGGAAGACTACATATGAACTAATATGTACAAACAAATATGAACTAACTATGCTGGCAAGTGTGTGAAAATCATCTAACTCATAGGAATTCCAAACTGGCTATAGTTTCAGGGGCTCTTAAGTATCATCGATTTTTATCAAGAACATAAGAATTAAGTGAACTTTTTATACAGTATCGGTTAAAAGAAAAAACTGTGAGATGGCATACATTCTCTTTTTTTTTTTTCTGAAGAAGCTATTTATTTCTGTAATCAACAACTTCAACAGTGTCAGAAAATTAAAAAAGTAAAAAAAAAAAAAAAAAGTAAACATATTTGTATTGATACAATTGCAACTAATATTTGGTGATAAGAATATTTCTCAGTTAAGCACTCCATGCCCCTAATATTTTTCCTCTTACCATTTGCAAATCGATATGAAAACAGAAATGTGAAGTGACTCACCGTTACTGGCAGATCCTGTGTACTGCATCTCTGTAATAAAGGAAAACTTTCTTTAACTCAAATTTTGACTGAAACTGGACCCAAAACAATGTCATTTGGAAAATCTTTTTGTCAGCATGTCTAATTCTCTTCAGAAAATTGACTTTTTTTCACTAGAGAGAGTATATGAAAAATTTTTCTTAACATTAGCCTTTAATGTTTCTACTTAGACTTTTCAGTCTTTGGAAGAAGAAACACTTTCTGCTTTCAATTTGAAGCCTTGAATTTTCCATCCAGCTTCTAAATTTTTATCTTCTTGTTGGAGCTAATGAGATGGTGAATTTTTCATGGTTTTCCCACAAAAATAAAGAAATTGAACAGTTTATTTTATTTCATTTAGACACATCCCACAAAGATAATTCACAGTCTTTCAGGAAAGAGTCTTTACCAAAAAAAAAAAAAAAAAAACAAACTAAAAAGGATTTATAACAGTAGAATTTTTATTATAATGAAAGCTGTCATAGATATGTTCTGCAGAGGACAATGTAACAGAACTTGTTATTTCTAACCCTGTCAATCTAATTTGTTGTTGCTATTCCCTGTAGTAGAATTACTGCCAGAGAAACTTGCTAGGAAAACTACATACAAGTAAGTTATTATCAGAATGGAAAAATGAGAAAGAAAGTGATCTATCCAGGTGTCACTTTTTTTAGAAGACACAGTATGCTTGCATCAGTTGACATCTTCAGAAGTAAAGCAGCTTTATGGACTCAGCCATACATTACTTGTTAGTTCTTTGACATGCTGAGGATAACTTCAAGACTTGAAGGAAGCTCACTGTGTTTGATTCTGGTCTGTCTGCGGCAGACATTCTGCTATGTGGTCCTAATACTAACACAAAAGACCATGTCTTAGCTAACTCATACTGAAGCAGCTCATGTCTTCGCTGTCAATAAACTGTGTTTCAAAGTCCCCTGAGATTGGTTTCATTTGTGTTTTTTTTACCCCCATATACTTGATGGAGCAAGTTTAATGACGCTGAAAAGCAGGTAGAAGAAACTTTTACCGTGACATTACAAGAATGCTGTCATAATACTGTAATGCAAAATAAAACACAATAATATCAGCAATTGTTCTGGTCATCCTAGAAAATTGGCCTTCCAAAGATATGATTACAATGTTTACTTTTATAAAAAAAAAAAAACAAAAAAAAAAACAATCTAAGTCATCTTAGAAATCTTTTATTAAGTTTTCTTGACTTTACTGCTCTCAGCTGTATACTTCAATAATATCCAAATCTCACTTTTCCTTCTTCTTCCCAGATACAAATATTTCTTTTATTTTCTGCTAGCCGCTTACCTGCTGATGTTAAAAATTTTGGGCAAAATCTAGTTTTGGATATGGTCCTGTAGGATGGCCAGACTGAAACACATTTTGTTTTCAAAGGCACCAACCTCATAATAGTGGTGTTACTTGTCTTTTGGCATCTATTTGATCTCAGTTTCTAGCAATTTTCCATTGCAAACATCACGGGTTCAGTAGTCCAGATGAAGATTGATGGCCAGTAAGGGTAAGGTGGTACATCACAGGGGGTGGCGCCACAAGCAGTTTTTAAGATAAAGGCAGTGTTTTTGAATTCTGTAAATCACTGCAGAAAGAGACAGGCCTGACAAGATACCTCCCATAATGTTATTTTATCAAGCTAGAGTTATATTCCTATATTTAAAGCAGGGCTGTAGGCTTGCTGTGAACTACCTTGTAATGTCCAGATATGCAGACCTAAAGTGTTTAACATTGGTGATGATGCATTTCAGAAGCCTCAGAGCTAAATGAAAGTCTCACAAGAAGGGAGTTTTATACTAAGTATGGATGGAAGAGGGTATTTTGAGGAATTAATTTGTTCCTAAAGGCTACCTCAGTCAGACAGCTTTGACTTTTCTTGTCATGAACTGGACATTGTAATTGAATTGTCCCTCAGGTTTCTTTTAATAAGACAAGAAAACAGGCAGCAAAACAGCTCATATTGACATATCAGACTACACTTGAATGAGGGTGCCACTATTTCTGTTGGCTTCCAGCAACAGCATGACCCATCATCCTCTCCCCGCAGCACTGGGCTCCTGAAATAGCTGACAGATTTCCTGCCAGTTGTCATATGCAACTGTTACACTCATTTAGCCCCACAGAGCTACAGAGGGAGAGGGCACATTCTGCCACCTACTGGAAAAAAATAACAATTAAAATAATAATATATATATATATTATGCAAAGTATAATATAATAATATAATATTCAGCAGAAAAATTGAAACTCTTTTATGCAGTTAAACACTGCCAATATTTTAAGTCTTGCAATCACCACTGTTTTAACTCCTGCAAGGTCCTGGTTGTTTTTGCTACAGTTTTTTTTCCCTCATACTCCCATTGTCCAAGAATTGAAGTCCAGTTGCAACAACAGATATCATCTTCCTGAAAGCTACTACAGGATGAAGAGAGGGAAAAAGAATGTGTCTTTCTCTTACTAATTGCTGAATTCTCCATTTCAAGGTTATCACCTGCTTAAATAATTTAATTTTCCATAGGCACTCTAAATAACCCAAAATCACATTTTATAATGTGCTTATCCATCAGATAATAAAAGTGTTTGTTTCACTGTACCAGTGAAATCCCTCCTTACTTACCATCCTTAACATTAGTTTGCATGCTTTTCTCAGACACAACTGACATGAAATAAAGGTAAATTACAAAAATAGCAAAAGGTGATACAAATGTCAGGAGTGTTTGTTTGTAATAATTCCATATTATAACACACTCAGAATTGGCTTGTCTTCTAGCTATGGATGCATGAAATCTGTATTTGATAAATACACTCACTGAAATAGAAACTTCCTGCAAAATTAGAAAAAAATAAATGAAAAATGTATCTTCTTTCAATGGCATCATTTTTACTTATCACTGATCCCCTGATACAGGTTTGTAACAGTATTAATGATTAGTGTCACTCTTACAAGGCTTACTGTTACTGATATTATCAGAGAGATTATGCTTGAACCAGGTGGCAAAAGACAGACCAGTAAGATCTTTGCAATTTCTGGAATAGAAACAGTTCTATAAAGAATCTTTTCCTAATTAAATTTGAGATGACATTTCTAAGTCAAGTGATATTCCTTGGAATATTCATGCCTCTATCAAGGAACCGGGTGCTATGAACAGTGAAATAGAATTACATTTAGAATGGAATAATTTGTTCATTGCTGCTGTGAATGAAAAGAATGTCTTCAAAGGTTAAATTAAAGTGATCCCAGTCATGCTATTAAGGCAACTTTCAGATACACTGGCAAAGGAGCATCTCATTAAAAGGACTCAGTCTCATTAAAGACTTCTGCTTTCTTGACTGGAAAACAGGGTGAAAGGAGTAAAAATGGACTCTAAACAACTGCAACACAAAATATTAAAGTTCAAAGACCTTTTTTCTCTACTTTGAAAAGCTGTGTCATGTCACATGCTTTTTCTTTCATCGAAAATTTCTTTTGACAAGACTTTGGTCCATCCTTTGTGCACAGTGTATGTACATACTCTTGGCCCCCATCCCTTTTCAGATCTTAACTGCATGTGTCCCCAGCTCTCATGGTCTCACCACAATAGTATGTGTGATTTAATGGGGCTGGTTCACACTATAGCTTCAGCCCAGCTTTAGCACAGCCTGTCGATCTCATCAGCTATCTGAGTTGCCAGCATGGCCTCGTGGTTGACACAGACATCTCAGCTCAACTGTTGCTGAAATTAGCTAGACCTCACTGTGCATAAGTGTATCTAAATATGATGTGAAGCTTCTATAGCTACATCTCACCTCTAACACTGGGGAGGGGGTGTAAAGAATGCATGACCACCTGCAACTATTAAGCTTGCTGCTTTCAATCATCTTCCCAGAAGCTGTTTTTTAAGAATGCCACATTTTCTGCTGGTAGTGCTGGATAGATATTTTGACTGAAAGCAAGAGAAATTTGTGAGTTCCTCAGTTTCCATACTGTATATGAAGAATGTGGTGCAAATTTTTAAAGTTTAGGGCAAGTTCTGTAGTTCTTGCCTGCTGTTGGTGCAACTTCTGTAAACATTATGTCATGCTGTAAAGACGTTAGTTACTAAGCAAGGTTCTATAAACAGTGACCAATCGTGACAGGATTTAAGCCATAACAAGATGATCCTAAAATTGATGTATTTGCAACTGCATTGCAGTTCATTGTGCCTAAACTGCTTTATAAATATTAATTAAAGCAAAAACTCTGCTGATAAAGCAGCATATCTGAGTTCTGGAAAGATGTCATTGTACCATGCTGTTATAATTGTATTGCAATTTAATATAATTTAAATTGTATTATATAAATAATATAATGTAAGAGAATGTATAATATATATGCATGTATTAAAAATAAATAAACTAGATAATGTGACATGAATTGAATACAATTTTTGGATGGAGAGCTCATCAGCAATACGTTAGCTGTTCACCTGTCCATAAGTCCCCCATATTGTCATCCCCTCAAATGTAATTTTGTTAAGTTATTCATTAAAGACACTTTAAAGATTAGAAGCTCCCTTTTATACATAACAGAGAATACCATGAGGAGATACTGTATATGTAAATCTTTTAGATTTCCCATATTTGGGAGCAAACAGACAAAGCTTCACTGTTCTTCTTTTAATCTTTGTAATGGTCATACTAAAAGAGTCACATTTTTTAAATGCCACATGTTTCACATTTACAGTCTTTTAAGCAGTTAGGACCACAGGTGAGCCACAATCAAATTTAGAAAACCCACAAAGCATGCATTCCTTTTCATATCCTTCCACATTCCACACACACAGGCAAACACACAAGTAAAACAGTGGAGGAAAAAGAATGCACTTTTTTTATTTGATTGCAAATCAAAAACATTACAGCAGCTTTGTATTCTCACACGATATATCCATTGTTAAATTAGTGCAAAGACACAGGGCTTTGCAAAACAATTCTGTGATTCTGTAGCTGAAATTTGCAGGAAAAATAATAATAACAACAATAACAACAACAACAATGTTAACACTTTAAGCCAAAGAAGCAATAGTCAATATTCTTGCCAAATATTTTAACAGAGAATACTTCCATTTCAGTTTTGAAAATAGTGACTTGAGAGAAAAATTATCTTGATAGCTTTCTACCTGAGGGGAACTTTTGCTCAAAAAATTAAAAACAAGATGTAAAAACAAAATGAAGACTTCAGGAAAAAAATGTTGAGTTTGAGACGTCAAAGAGAAATTGATATTGTGACATTTCCTTATCTTTCTCAAAAAGAGTAAATGATAAACATAATATATTAAACAGCTGAAACTTGTAAAATGGACCATTGTGTTCTTGCTCTTCAGAACAAATTTGGATATTACTATTTGATAGAAGGCTGTGAAAAATTATTGGTCCTTGATCCACTATTTAACCATAAAATAATAAATCTTCTAAAGAAGAAAAACTGCTTACTGAGTTATCTTTAGATAATCCTGAATTTAAGAAAATAAAGAAAAAAAATAAAAAGAAATAGAAACTCCTTATCTTTTGAATTAGAATGACAAATAAATCATTAAGTGTATTGTTTCCAATTCCAGCAACTTTTTTTTTGTCTTTCCCCACACCCTGTCATAGTAATTATAGTAACATAAAAAGAATCCACAAGAAAGTTCTGTTGCTGCAGAGCAACAGTTTCACACATAAATTTCAGATTATAAATCAACAAATGTACATTAAAGTTGTATCTAAAAGGTGTACATTATCATTTTAATTATCCATTATTTTTAATTAAACTATCTAAAGTATTAATTCTGTGAAGAATTATAATAGCAACTGTAACTACATCAAGAAAATCTTGATTTCTTAGCTGTCATATTAATTTCCTAAATGTTTAATTTATCACCTTTTATCTCTTTCCCTCCCTTATTCTGCAACCAAGTAATAGTAGATTTTTTTCCCAAAGAGAAAAGACAGTAGTCACAAAGCACCATTCAGACATGCTCTGCTGGAGACTGAAATGCCTTTGATGTCGTATGACAGTTGACAGAAAAGTATTAAAAGAGATGCTTTATTTGCCAAATATCAATTCTAGTCTTCTACAGGCAACTGCCTGTGCTCCAATGATGCTCCAATGACATTTTCCACTAAGATGTATTAAAAAGCAAGTCCCTTGCTTTGGCTTATTAAACTGTTTGGATTGCATAGAGGGACAGGTTCTATTGATATTTTTATATTTCATTTTATTTTATTTTTACAATGAGCAAATCTTGTGACTGTACACCTTCAGTGATTCATCTTTTACTTCTAAGTTAAAAAGCAGGAGCTTTCCTCTATGAATCATAGAATCATAAAATCATAAAATCATAGACTGGCTCGGGTTGGAAGGGAGGTCATCTAGTTCCAACCCCTGCCATGGTCAGAGATGTCACCCACAAGATGAGGTTGCCCAGGGGCTCATCCAGCCTGGTCCTGAACACCTCCAGGGGTGGGGTATCCACAACTTCTCTGGGCAAAGCTGGGATCATTCAGAAATCTACAGAGGCTCCCTGTCTTTTGTGAGATCTATAATCTTTGACTACTTCTGGAAAGACTGCGTCTTTCCATTACTGAGATCAGAGGGCCATTATTTTTTCATCTGGGGGACTGTCTCTCTTTCTCAGTGTAGTTACTACCCATATATATATTTCACACATTGAATTGGCAGGCATCAGCTAATTCACCACTGTAATCCCCAAATTTAATTCATTAACTAGATTTCCATCCATTCGTTTTGCACTCTAATATTCATTCTACCATGGTATCTTAAAATAATTGAATAATTACCCAGTTTTATTCCTGAAAGCTCATTTTTTCACTCCTTCCCAATGGTTACTAAATATCTTCTTGCTTATGAAATTTCTCCTTGAAAACACTCACACTGTAGTGCTATTATAAGAGCCACCTTCAAGTATAATAACTTGGAAACCAGAAATAATTTTAACACTGCAGAACAGAGCTTTGCATGACTTAATTTATAATGTCAAGAAACATCATGGTGCTCCAGTCTGCTGTGCCAAGTTCATTTCAGAATATAAAAAGCCTCCTTTTTAGTAATGCAGTTATGTGAAGAAAATAGCTGAGGTAGCATCACCTTGATAAAACATATTAGTATTTTGTGCTATAGTAGCACTTAATACATGTCCCTGTAATGTCCTTGCAACTAGGAGAAGTATACTCATGACTGCTATAAAATTATTTAATATCTTAACCCCACTGCAAATCTGATAAACATTGCATTCCAAAGAACATCCATCCATATTCAGTAACCCTATTTACAAAGTTAATTTAGAGATTTTTATGTGCTTACTACTGTGCATTTTCCTGTACAGAAAATACTCTTTCAATATTTTTCCATTATGCAAACAAGTGAAATTGCAACTCCAAACTGCACACAAGTGATTTGTTACTGGAGTGTCATTGTTGGAAAATTAACATGGAGTGGTCAAGTGAATTGTCTGAACTTTTCCATGGGAAATATATATATATATATATATATATATATATTCTTCCTCTTCTCCTGTATTATTTCCTACAAGGAAGAGCCATTGACTTCTAACTCAGTGATTAAGGCTCGTTTGATCAGAGGCTCATGTTACCATGACAACACCAAGGGAGCAAACTCAGTTCTGTGAAAGACAACCAAGCCACCTCCTCACAGAAATCTAGCAGTGCCTCCAGCAGTCCTTCGCCATCCAAAGCACGTCCGTGCTTCTCTGATACTCCCATACACACTGCAAGGGCAGGCTGGTCCTTCCAGGCTCACAGGACTGCAAAATGAAAGAAATCTCTGGAAAATGGGATCCGAGGACTGAATGATATTTCATACTTCTCATATTGATACCTTGCACACATTAATTTCTCTCTGAACATTTTTTTTTATGAGTCACTTTCCATTTGTATTTTGAAATGGGTGGTCAATGTGCTCACCAGCTCCTAATGACAAACATTTTATCATGTTTTAATTTGTAGCTTCTTCCTGAGGTCACTGTATCTGCTTTTCATATCATATGCAAGAAAAGTGTGGATAGCAAAATTTAATATATACAAATGTATTATCAAGAAAAAGGTAACTGTCATCTCATTGTCCTAGAAACAAAGGTGGAAGATAACAATAGTAGCCTCCAGTCACATTTTAAAACTATTTTCCTAACCTCAGCTTGCAGCTGGAATAAGACTGATTAGCTGCACTCTGTAACACAATAGACTCCCTGCAGCATGTTTTTGTTTAATTAAATAAAGAAAAATTAACAACTTAATAAAGAAATTTTTCAGTATGATATTTCCAGAGACAAAATTTCTAGTTTCATTTGTTGAAATTAGGATCTTATTTGAAAGTAAAAAAAATAAAAAATAAATAGGCTACATCTGGAGTGCTGTGTTCAGTGCTGAGTGCTGGGCTCCCCAGTACACAAGAGACGGACTCACTGGAGAGAGCCCAGCAAAGTGTCATGAAAATTATTAAGAGCTTGGAGCATCTCTCATACGAGGAAAGGCTGAGGGAGCGGGGATTCTTCAGCCTGGAGAAGAGAAAGCTCAGGGCGACCTTACAACCTTTTCAATGTGTATAAGTACCTGGGGGGTGGAAAAGGAGGGCAAAGAAGACAGAAGAAAGTTGTGTTTCAGTCAGTCATGATATGGTTGGTAGTTCTGCAATCAATGAAGCTTAACTTTTACTAACACTTGCAGTTTTCAAGGTGATTTGATAAGCATAATTAAACTTCAGGGCATTACACATCAAATCACAGTATGGAACAAGAGATATCACAAATTCATAAAGATGCATATATCTGAAGAAATACTGAACTGTCTAGGGCGTTATAATCTGATCCAATGTAGAAATGTACAGGATCTCAGGAAGTCATTTGGGAAAGCTGCTAGGGAGCCACTTCTGATTCCTTTACAAATAGTTGATCTCCAGCTCAGATATCAGCATAATTTAAACTTGCTAGATTTGAACACAGTGGAGAATGAGTCACTCCCTTGTGTAAGCATTTTTTTGAAAAGAATATTAAAATCAGAGCTTTTCTTATAGCTGTGACCACAACAGAACACTTCTCTTCCGCATTTAAGTGTTGAAAAGAAGAAAAAGATCTGGTAAGAGACCATGTAATTACAGAAGATAAAGAGAGACAAAAGGTAGGGAATGAACAAAGAAAAATACAGGGGAAGGAAAGCAGACAAAAAAATATAATTAAAATGGAAAACCAAAAAAAAGACATACAAGGGAGATTTAGAATATTTAGATATGAAAACAATGGATATTATAAATGATGCTACCAGCAAACCAAATTCATGAAGGATTCAGTCAGGGAAAAAAGTGATGAAGTGATATCATGAAATAAGCCAATGCATCATTAAAAAGAAAATTTGAAGAAGAATCAAAAGAGGTGAGTAAGATTTAACTCTATGAACTACGGTAGGTAACAGTCTTTCTGATTTCTCCATGTTGTCATCTGCAGTAGGGATCATTTGTTTGAACCTCTACTGTAGGATAAAGGTTGGAATGAGGACACAGGCCCCTGGCAGGTGTCCAGCAACACTAATAAATTTAGAGTATTGGCGCATAATCTTAAAAGTTGTTGAGATACACAATTCTTTCTAATCCATCTGAGTTGAGCCCTCATCAGGTCACTAACTGAGCAGAAGAGCTTTTATGTGTGTAATGACTTTGAGTTTCCTGAGATGAGAGAGCTCCTGAGGGAGCTAGATCTCTTAATAAGAGATCTAGTGCAGTGGAAGAGCTGGGAGCAGGGCCATCTGTTCCAGTAGTTAGTAGATGACTTTGCCATTTTCTGAAAGTGTATCCCAAGTTCTTGCATAACCCTATAGCAGAACAAATATATTGTTGATGTTCCTAGTACACTGAAGGTGACGTCATACAGGAGAGATTCAAATACCTTTGTGGATTGCTATTATTCTCTAATAGCAATCAAAGAAGAAAACTATCAGAAAACTGATTTTACTAACTTTGATCACGCAAATGAATCTCTGTGTATAATGCCTGCTTCTACATTATGCAAGAATCCATCTGTGCTGAAAGACTGATGAGTTTAGTGGGCTATAGGTCACTTCTAAGAAAGAAAGAGACAAATCTGAAATGTGAATAAAAGCAATATGTATATGGAATTACATTTTATAGTTATAAAAACAACTAAACCAGAATAACAGTATAAGCAGAAAATGTGACCTCTGTACTACGTACCAGTAGATAATCTGTTAGTATCTTGGAAAATTTTAGAATTTACTGCTTTCCCAGTCTTTCTGGAAAATGACAGCTTTAAGTTTCCCCATGCCCTTATGCTTTCTCTGAGTCTGCTTCTGTTTCAGGAAAAATATTAGGCTTTGGAAAGCATAAGACTTTTCATTCTTCAACATGTTTCTTATCCCATCATACTTGCAAGAGAGTCAAAGAAAACAGATAATATTAAAACTGATATTTTCAATTGACAGAAAAAAAAAAAAAAAGTATTAGAAAATGCAAATGTTTAACCTTGACTTAAAGAACAGAAAGAATTATTACCATATTTTTTCCAAATTGTCACATGGATTAAAATAAACTTTTGTTTCCAGTAATAGCATTCATACCATTATGCTTATGTTTATGAGCTTTGGAGTACATTTGCCCCACCTTTTAGATACTTCTTCTTGACATCCAAACAAATAGTATTCATGCTACATGTATGTAGTTATGAAGAACAAGTTCCATACATACTCACATAAAGTAATTCTCTACTTCTAGGCCTGTGCTTAGAATGCCAGATGTATGGACATAAATTTTTAGAAATAGTCAGCCTGTCCAGGACCTAAGATCACTTGAGGATGTTTTTAGAATCCAGAAAGATCCAGTAGTAAATGCTGACAATGAGAAGGTTTCCAAAACTGGCTGCTGCAATGATGGTGAGCTGCTAGCAAGTACCTTTACTTCCTGGGGACCCATAGCCCCAGCACAGATGTCTACAACTTGTCAACCCCATTTATTCTATTGTTCCACCATTACCAGTAAAACAATACAACACAAATGTCCTAAAGTTGTGTAGTTCCCATGTCACAGAGCACAAAGCTCCACTTAAGTCCTGTAGATAATTGTTTACTCCAAAACAATTTCTCTGAAAATGTTCTTGTTTTGGAACAGTGCATTCCAATCATGTTCTATTTTCCAAGTTTTTGTGCACTAGTCTAATTGTAGCTAAAAGGCTCAACCACCTGTTATGCCTTCTGCACATTAGCAGTATTTATATGAGGAATTCATTCAGCTGTTTCTGTTTTAGTGGTTTGAAACTCAGCAGAAGACCTACATTGTCTCTGAAACACCACAAACCAGGGCACTGGTGTTCATATATATGTCCTCCTGGGCTGCTGTGTTTTTTATCTGTGGTGCACCATTCAGCTCTTTTCACATAAATTCTTTAAAAAGGGGAAGAGAGACTTTAATAGACTTCCAGGCTGAGTTGGTGGAGGAACTAGCTTAAAACAGCTGGAGTAAAATGCTGTTCCTTTTTTCTTAAATGTTCTAGTAATCAGAACAACAGTGATAATACTGAATGTATCATTACTAGTCTCAAAGCTGGTACACAACAAAGTGTATAGGTCAACTCAGTGACTCAAACCATTCATTTTCATACCATGAAAAACATTTTCAAATGAATGGTAGCATCCAGTTACCTTTATTCATTTTTCAAGGTTTTCTATACAACAGTGGCAACAAAATATTTCTTCAGTTCTTTGTTGTGTGCATTTTGTTGTGTTTTTTTTTTGTTTGTTTGTTTTTGGTTTTTAATTTTTCCCTTTTACTTGATGAGAAGAAAGGCTCATGCAACAGCTAATATGCAAAACCACAACATCTCTGACAGACAGGGAAAAGAGAACAGTGTTTGAAAGTAGCAATGAAGACAGGAATAAATATTTCCTCAATAACATTTCCATGTACATTATCAAAAAATATTTAAGACCAGGTTGGATGGGGCTTTGAGCAACCTGGTCTAGTGGGAGGTGACCTTATTTGGAATTTGGGTTGGAATTAGATGATGTTTCAGGTCCCTTCCATATTCTGTATGCATACATGTACCAAAATCCTATTTAAATCTGTAGAGAAGTGGGTCATACTTTTAGCATGCCAGTTTACACAGGATGTACTAGGTGAAAGGTACATAACCATTGTCATGAAAAGCATGATTTAATCAACTTTTTCTTCCATTTAGAGTATTTTCCCTATTAGACTGGAGACAAATGACTAAGCATTCTTAAATACCCTTGCGTACTTTGGGGGAAAAATGTATAGAAAGCCCCATTCTCTGAGCACATTAGAGATAAATAGCTGGTAAAAGCTTCTTTATTCAGATATGCCACTACAGGGAATCCTACATCCAAAAAGATGAGCATCTGTGCTACTTCTGCTAGCACCTGCATTTTCAGTTGAGAAAACACTGCATTATTTATATTTTATTTATCATATCACCAAATGCCTCAGGCTCTTTCCTCCCTGCATCTTTCCCATTGCCCTTTTTAAATCAAGAAACTCAATTGCTCCTTCTGTTAAGACTGAAAGATCATTTGTTACCTGAATTCATTTTATAAATGTGATTTTTTCTAGATGAAAAAGTTATGCTAATAGCCATTAACTATTTTAAGCACAAGTTGTTTTATTCAATTCTTCTTTTTCTTCTTTTTTCTTTTTTTTTTTCTTTTTTTTTTCCCTTTTTTTTCTCTAGTATAGTAATTTTAGTGAGCTCTGATTAAAACCATTACTATTAGGCTATTCCAAGTAAGCAGTTCAGATATTATAACATGCAGGGAAATCCTCTGCCTGATTTCTTTGTGGTAACAGATCACTCCATATTGTGCCCATTTTAGGGCACAATTTGACCTTCTGACAAACTGAATTAGGTTTTTCATAATGTGTTCATGAAACAAACCAAACCTTTCTGGGTATGAAAAGTCAGAAACTGTTGCAACTGTTGCCATATGGCACTGTGGTGTTTCAATCCTTTCTTTATCAATTTACTTGTAACGTATGTATTGAATTTCAAAAACAATATGATGCAACATAGGACTTTGCAGGAAAGGACTATAATGAAGGTGATTTTTTAAACCAGTGATGTATACATGGGTGTGTTCATGTATAAAGAAAGAATATATAAGAATTTTAAATAATTAAAACTATGAGGGTTCTTGATGTGCAAATCTCCATACTGTCAAGGCTCAAACATTCAAAGTTAAGCAAATGTCCTTAGCAACAATAGCAAACATACTGCAATTTTAACCCATTGGAAAATCTCATATAATTATTATCTTATTTTTTCTTTTTAATTAGGGATTAATGCTTAAAGTTTTATAATACGTTTGCATGGAACTGGGGCTGAGTCCAAGGCACAGTCTATCACCCTAACTCAAATTACTTTCAGCACAATTTCTTAAAATTTGTAGGGTATCATAAATTGACATGGGAGGAGATTGGCATAACCTTTGACAGCAGTGCATGAACATTCAGAATAGGAGGATAAACTAGATGTGAGATCTTAGCAGCACACTTTCTGTCACTGTTTGGTGATGTGTGATTTTCTGCTGGCTTTTAGTAGCTCTTGCCTCCCTCTAGAGTCTTTAGTCTTACACTTACTTCTCTCAGAAAAACTAATTCTTTTTTCTTTCTTTAAAAGTGGACATTAAATATTTAGAAAAAAATCTTTGTGAAGAAAATATACTGAAAATGTACACCAGTGACTGCCCAATAGACTACAGGTCTCTTGCCACTTCCTCATCCTTGACATCAACACAGCTACTTGAAGCAGGCCTACATGTACTTAGGTATTGTGCAGGCTTGACCAAAAGTTAACATTGACCTGATTGGTCAGGACTGGATAATACATACTGTATCCAAAGAATGACCAGGGAAGGGCTATACTAACTGAAGATGTCCTTTTAGAAACTATTACTAAGAGTTTTTACATTGGACTGGCAAATTTCAAGTTCCTTTCATTTTCCAAAGAGAAAATGCATCTGCATTCCCCCGGAGATGAATTAAATTTTAGAGTAGGAATAAAGCCCTCCAGGTGGGACAACTACAATTATCTTACTCATATATATAAGCATATTCTAATGAAAAGCCATGACTGTTTAATAATATTTAATAGTTTGCATTTAACACCAATCTTTTTGTCATTTCGGAAAGATCCGACTCTTGACAGTGTAAAGGTCAGCATACTTATATCCTCACAATTTTATACCATATAATATGCTAAGTTGATTGCTGCGTAAAATCACCAATTAACTTTGCTTTTTTACAAAGGACAGGAGATTTCTGTTCATAGTCCTTACATTAGATACTGCACAGCTGAAAGTAAAACATCAAGAGTGGTTCTCAAGTACTCTTCTGTTGCCAATGTGTGTGCAGATTTTTTCCAAGCAGCAAGAGGGTAGATCACTATGACCTGAAACTCGTTCAATTCTATCTCACTCAGACTTCTGAATGAGAAAGAAATACAGTATTGTACCTTGTAGTAAAAGCAAAACTGAGAATTTATAAACTGCAGTATAAATCTAGCATGCTAGATTGTCCTTATTCCCTCCCTACAATCAGCTTTTTTAAAACCTTCTTATTCCAAACATTTTTTTGTTTATTTTATATATACTTTTATACAAGACTTTCACAATTTATTTAGTTTCATTGTGAGTTCTCAGGGACAGGGTCTATTCACATCTCTTCTCCAAAGGATTCCAAACACATTCTTCACATGTAACAAAAAGCAGAATTCCAGCTGTCTGCCTGTCCTGGAATGAGAGGTAATTGGAATGTCTTCTTGCATTATTATTCTGTTCTGCAAATTTTCATTTACATATTTTAAAAGCAAGCTTGAACTGAGAATCTAGATCTGTCTGTGACTCCAGTGTTTTTCTACACACCTGAATCTCAAGAACAAACATGAAACTTCTAAATTTCCAAAATTTAATTTATAACTAGATATTGGAGACCAAGTTCAAAATTTATATTTTCTAGGTTTAGATTCAATGAGTCTCTCTGTTGTTGTCATACTGGGTGACAGATTTATTTTTTGTAATTATTGGTAAGAGAGTCCTTTAATACCATTTGAAATTTGTCTAATCAGTAATTCATTAAATGAAATCCACTTATATATTTGCAGAGATAGAGAGAATAACAATAATATATAAAGGAAACAGTGCACATGAAAAATAAAGATTTAGGATAATTTTTATTAAAGACATGGAAGTACTAGTGGAAGGTCCACCCAAGAGGGACTGTAGCAACAGTCCTTACAAAGAGAGCAACTAGTTAGTCTGCATTCAGATTTAGCACAGCTGACCATGAAAACTTGCAGGGCAAGTAAATGAAAAATGTTTCTTCTTAACACCAGCATCACCAGCATGATCTTTGCCAAGACATCTCTTGTAGAAATTAAATTTGTCATTTATTAGCAATGGAAAACACAGCCTGGTTTCTTGTTGGAAGAAAGGGCTAGTGAACACAGAAGTGCAGCAGCCTGATAGCCCAAAGCAGAAGCCAATGATCACAGCAGGCAGACTGAACATTGATATAGAAAGTAAAGAACAGGAAAAAAATGCAAAGGAAAAGTCAGTCTTGTATCAAAACATGTTTCCTGATTCAGAAATTCTTGGGAAATAGATTACTTTCACTCAAGTTTTTTGCTTGAAGATACTCAAATTCTCATTTGCCATTTTTATACTCAAGTAATGGGGAATAAGTACTTACAGACTGAGACACATCTCATTAGCAACCTCTAAAAGTCATCCTGTGTCTCCTGAATGTATATAGGTTTGAATCAGTGCTGATATTTCCTGACAGTCCCTAGTACAGGCAGTTCTCATATCCTTCCACCAGACAGCACAGCATTAGCAGGCATTCTACACATGGACTTGTTGCAAGAGATGTGCTGCTTTTCCTATCCTTAACTAGTTCACTTTGCTATATTCAGCTTGAGACTACCTTTCATAGTTTCAAAATTAAGACCACTATATTTCTTCATTTCTGAAGCATAATTTAACTATTTTACTGTCAAAGTATAAATCATGTTCTTGTAGTTGAAATCAAGAATTCAAATTCTCATTATTTCATGTAGGTAATTTCATTTATTTTTTTTTTTAACAAAGATCAAAACTGGCATTTACTGTGAAGTGAGCAATTATAATGCATTGCAAATGTCTGCATCAGCAAGTGTGAATAGTTTTTTATTCCTATATGGATAACAGCATTGAGACAAGAGTTCCTTTACTCTGTGACTATCTCTGCTGCAGTTAGACAGGATAGCTACCAGACACTGGAGTGGAGCTGCTTCCCTAGTGATTTGAATTCCTCACTATAATGTTCTGCAAAGTGAGGAGGTTTTTGAAAACCCACATGGTGCTCAGAGATCTCCCATGTTGAGACCTTGCTGAAGAATCAAGCTAGGACATCGGATTGTTACCTGAGTTATAACAAACTCATATCTGCCTGTGTTAAACCTTTCCAAAAGAAGTCGAAAGCTCCTCTTAACCACCTGAGAATAAATGATGTGGATCAGAGATGACTCATTGTGAAAACAGGCTCAAGACCCAGGCTTTCTTCAGAGTATAGACACGTGCCCTTGTATTTATTTCAATGCATCTTTGTGACTGTAAGTGTACCCTTTTTTTTTTATTATTTCTTCAGATAACTATTGATCCTCAGCAAGCATGTGCACTGCTCTCTTTCCAAGTGATTTACGTGGTTCTGCCATTCACAAACACCCACTCATCTCTGTAGGATGCCAGTCTTTTTACCTTCTGCTGGTTTCAATTCAAAACCTCAGCTGATTAAACTTCATATGTTCCTCCTACTGTAAGATTTACCAGCAGGATTCATTTTGTTTCCTTCTTTCTTTCATCAATTCTCTCATTTTTTCTGAGTTGAAAAATGTTAATAATATTTAATCAGCCAGGAAATACCTATCCATCTAGATACCATTATTTAGCATAGCAGCTACTGAAATAACCCATACTGTACTGGAAATAGTCTACCTTATTTTTTTTCCATGCAGTATACTTTTTCTGTGAGTTATAGGACTAAAAGTTACTCACAGAATAATTAATATTTTTATATTTATAGGCCATGCAGGTTACAAACAACAGGCCAAATCCCTACCTCTTCTACTTTGTTTCACTTTGGCAATATTCTCAGTATGATTAGTCATTTTTACAACAGAATGTCAGATCTTGAGATCCTTATTCTTTCAGGTGAATTCACCTTTTCAGGTGAATACTAGCTGAAATCCACCAATAGAATAGAGACCAAAAGATTGATTACATCTGATCCTGACTGCAGTCTCTAGCTTGATGTGTTTCATCTTTAGCACTGGCAGGTTTGCTCTTCAAGCAAAGATATTTGAGCTGATATTCTGAAACAAAATTGTGGAGCCTGTGTCTTCTTTCCACAGAGCCCAGGCCTGGTGGCATCCTATCATCTTCATATTCCCCATGAATCTGAGTTGGGTCCCTGAGTGGATATAAGCAGGTTATAGGGCTATAAGTTTTCAAATATCAAATGCAATCCCATGATACTATGTGTGATAACAGTAAAATCCCTCTCATAGGTGTAATGACTATTTCTTTGTGTTCTTGTGATCCTTAGCAGTAAGATCAACCTAACGAGTCCATATAGAAAAGGTGCATGCTTGGCTTTTTCTAGTGGATGCATTACCTATAGGCAGAAAAGATTACATCTTTTGATCAGGCAAAATTCGTTTATTATTCCTTGATATTTTTTCAGTTTTAGCATTTGAGATTTTGAGGTCAGAAAACAGAGCCAAAACAGTCACACACAATAATTTTTATATTCTCCTCTATATACCAGAAATTAGATCCACAGTTTCCTCAGCCCTCCTGCTTCTCCACATCTTCACCAGATGATGTAATGTAATGGATAGATAATATTGATGGGATATTTATAATTACATGATAATTATTTATCAAGTAAGCGTAAAGAAACAGAACCCACTTTTTTCTTTTTTTTTTTTTTTTTTTGTAAATACCTGGTGGATAAAAATGCAGTCCCTAGGTTGCTGAATTGTTTAATTTTGTTTAATTTATTTATATAAAACATCTGAGAAGGTAGCTCTCTATCTTTAAAATCCATTGAATATGAAAATCCTATTTTAGCTACTCAAAATGTTGAATTAATTCAGCAAGCATAAATACCTGCTAGTGAAGTTCACCTTGCTTTAATTCTAGCTCCAACAAAGGCTCTGTTAATGAGAATTTTCTATTTAGTAATGTGTTTCCCCGCAGGATCTCTAATTAAAGACTGTACATACGTTTTCTCCTACTGAGTAAACTACAGTATTGATAGCTACTCTTGCCACACAGATACATCTAACAAACATGCCAAAAAATAATGTGTTTTTCCAAACAACAAATTCTACCCAGGCAGCAGCTAATTGGAATTTAGGAAAAGATTATCAGCTTGTGAGGGCTAATTCATAAAAATTAATATAAAAAGAATGATACAAAGCCATTTGGAGTTCAGAGATAAACAACTGTGAGGGACAGTACCCTTTGGGTACAATATGTTAATTTTAATTTTACATTCTTTTTGTGCCAAGAGATACACAGACTTTTGCTAGATACATGGAATGTATTAAATGGGAAGAACTAGATTCCAGTTTTCAGCAGTTTCCATTATCACCTTCATGAAGGAAAGCATGGTTTGTAAACAACATAGATTTATTTTTTCTTACGCTGTACTTCTTCCCTTGTTTGAGAAATATCCAAGGCCAAATTACCCGGCAGCACAGACTAGCTGTTGTGGCAACCATAGCCTGTGCCCAAGTGTGTCCAATAGTTTGTGGCCACATGTATGTGTCCAACAGAATGACTATACAAGTTTCTGGTGATTGTTTCTCTTCCTCTACATTGCTGTTGACAGGTAGTATGTAAGAGTTACGGGTTTTACTGGAGACCAAAGTATACCTTAAACAGAAGTAGAACAGTGTTTGTATAATACTCATGTATTATTCTTAAAAGAAGCAAATAAAGTACTCTGGCCCTGCTCATGAAGTACTGTGTAAGTGAAGACCCAGGGACGAAGTGCAGGCTGTTACCCAGAAAAAGGTTTATCTCCAAGTCATACTTTTCCAATAGCATGCTGAGTTTGGGAAGGTTCTTCCAAAACTTATTAAACCTGTAAAAGGTTATTCCTCTTTGCTGAATATATCATGAAGGTCTTTTCTAAATAACAGTAAGTGATTCTTTTTTCAAATTTGACAGCTAAGAAAAGCATATGATTTTAAAGCATTGAATCTCTTTTCTGCAACTCAGGGGGTTCTAGTACAGTGCGAACAGTTTTGAATACAAATGTGCAATAAACTGCCAATTATGAAAAGAATCCAATTAGCTTGTTCTTGAACACTGAATATTTGCTTTGCATGCACGTTCTTTATTATGCATTTGAAGAATAAGAAAAAGGTAATTGTGGAGATCACAGGAGGGAGGATTTTTTTCTTGCTTTCAAAAGCAAAGCAGATCCAAAAGCTTTGGGATACATTTGGCTCACAGTGATGGGGGTGGGGGAAAGAATGAAAAAGAGAAAGATAGCAGGAAAACAGTGCTATTATTAGAAATGTCTGAAAGGGCCTCTGGTTTTGATTTAGGTTTAGGATTAAGTTTATATTAGAATCCAAGTTATTGCTGCTAATTGGTGGACGTGAAGAATTGGGAACAAAGCTAGGGTCCTGATTCAGATGTTTAAATTAATGTTTGTTTGTTCTTTGCCTAGATGTGATCCTTGTTAGATGAAAATTACAATATTATGAAAAGCTAGTTTGAATATTCCCTTTTGTTGATGCATGGCTTTGCACAGGAACATTATAAAACTTTTCCTCTTACAGTTTACCTGCAACATTCCTGTTCTCATCAGTTTCTTACCTAAGACCCACTTCTTTTTTAACACAATGCATTGAATAGCTTTCTATCAATGTTGCCTATTTCCTTTCCTCTATTATTTAGGTTTGTTTGAGAGGTCTTTCAGTGCATCTGGACTTAATGTGCATTCTGAAATCTACTGTAGGTATTTGGAGTAGCTTATGAGTAGTTCATGAAAAAGAGCAGTCACATTACTTATTTGCATGCCTGGACCATTGGTACTACTGTATCTGTCAATCCAATACTTTGTTGGGGAAATAGGAACTGTTTACTTTATTTACCAGTGCTACTACACAAGCAACCACTAAAAACTCAATAGTGCTTACACACACACACACACACACAAAAAAAAAAAAAAAAAAAAAGAGAGAGAGACAGAGAGAGAAACCACTGCTCTTAATGTCTGACAACTTCAGTGGGAGAAAAGGGATATGTTGTTTATCCCAACTTCATATATACCTGTGTATTTTTATCTAAGTGAAGCCACAAATATTCTATCATCTCTGTTTTCAGCAAGACTTCTATGTCAAAACAATTTGGTTTTCTGCTTCCAGATGGACTAGCTAAGCTCACTAAATTCTTTTAAGAGGTAATTAAGTTAGCATTAGGAGTATTAGGAGCTGCATATAATACTGCGGTTACTCAGCTTCTATAAAATATTCATAGCAAGGAACTGACAATTTTTGATTTAATAGTATAGGGGCCAAACTTCCAAACTGAGCTCTAAAATTAGTGTCGGTAAATTTTAGTGCCTGCCTGCCTGCCTCTCTTTTCCAAACAGGAAAAAGCACACATGGTAGGAGAACTAAGCTGAATTCTGCTCTACACCTGGATAAATCCATTTAACTCTGAATGATTCATTCTGATGCATGTCAATGTAGCTTTTGACCTGTGAAGCTGAGGAGTGAAAGGGAAGCATGCCCTGCTGTTAAAAGCAAGCTGTATCTGCCAGAGACAGACTCCTTGTTGCTTACCATCCTTGCGTGCAAATTAGGATGGTCATTTCTAACACAGTCCACACAGCCTGCAGAGCTGCACAGCAGCTGATTCAAAACTACAATGATATAGTGTTTTAGAATGAGGCAAAAGGCAACAAGATCAAAACTCACAAACAGAAGCCACACTGAATAAATTATACTCCTGAAAAATAAACTTAACTTGTTGCTTGACAGGTGAGTATGAAAATAAAATTGCCTCGTAGATCTGTCCAGTAACAGGACAGATAGGAATGCCATGCTGCTGTGTTCTCCAGATCCTGATGGATTACTCAAAACTAGACCAGATACACAGATTGAAGCATCTCTTGTATTATTCTGTAGGTGCATTAATAAATGCAGAGGGACAGGATTCCACCTTAGAGGTTAAGTTAGTGCCAGTGCAAATGGAGGTCTCCCTGGAGCCTTCTCTTCTCCAGGCTGAACAGCTCCAACTCCCTCAGCCCGTCTTCATAGGAGAGGTGCTCCAGCCCTCTAAGCATCTTCATGGCCCTCCACTGGATGTGCTCTAACAGGTTCATGTCTTCCTTATTCTTCAGGCACTAGAGCTGAACACAGGCTGAACACAGCTGAACCCCATCTGGGGTCTCACAAGAGTGGAGCAGAGACAGAGAATCACCTCTCTGAACCTGCTATCCACATATCTTTTGATGCAGTCCAGGATACAGTTGACTTTCTGAGCTGAAAGTGCACACTGCTGGCTCCAGTTCAGTTTTTCATTCACCAAAATCCCCCAAGTTATTCTCCACAGGGCTGCTCTCTATAAATTCTTTTCTCAGCTTGTATTCATGTTATTCATGTTTGGGACTGCCCCAAGCCATATACAGGACCTTGCACTGGTCTTGTTGAACTTCATGAGATTCTCATGGGCCCACCTCCTGAGACTGTTCATGTCCCTCTGGATGGCATCCTTTCTTTCCTGTGTGCCAACTGCACTACTCAGCTTGTGTCATCTGCAAACTTGCTGAGGGAATATATCATATCAGAACATAAAATGTCACTCTGTAGACAGGACTGGATCATGGAGATGAAGAAGTGCTTACCCTCAGGCTGAGGAAGATTACAGCAGTAATGACAACGGGGTGCTGCAAGGCACCCAAAAAAATATTCAGTTTCTATTCATTGTGTAGGCATCTTTATGGCCATCACTGTAAAGACAGACACCATCTCTATCTCTAAGGAGTAGACAAAACTTAAAAAAAATATGTTCCTTTTGAACAGGAATGAATTCTACAGGACTGCAGAACTCCTTTTGATGTCCAAGTAACAACACTGTATTAATTTCTCACTAAAAGGAAAATACTAGAAGAGGGAAAACCTCCCATGTCAAGGAAATTAGGAGATCTACTGCAAGCCTATATCTCCAAAATGCTTTTCCTGCTTCTGTCTCCAGGACATTCAGAATACTGCAGAGTAGCCCCAAGACCTCCATTTTCTGAATTAATGCTAAATCCTCGTGAGATGTTGTTGTGGTTAAACCCAGACGGCAGCTAAACACCACACAGCCATTCACTCACCCTCCCCCCTCCCTCTCTAGGATGGGGGAGAGAAACAGGAAAGTGAAGCCTGTGAGTTGAGATAAAGACGGTTTATTAAGACAGGAAAATAATAACAATAGTAATAATAACAATAATGTCATCGATGTACTGCAGGTGTTCAGGAGATTCCCCTTGCTTCAATGCAGACTGGATCAGTCCATGGCAAATAGTAGGGCTGTGTTTTCACCCCTGGAACAGCCAATTCCGACTCCCATCCAAGAGAAAGCAAACTGTGGCCTGCACTCTGCTGCTAGAGGGATGGAGAAAAATGCATTAGTGATATCAATTGTGGTGTACCACTGATGATAATAGTACTAATAATAATAATGTGTACAAAACAAGTGATGCACAATGCAATTGCTCACCACCCACTGACCAGCCTAATCCCGAGCAGTCTGCCCCCACCCCCACCCCGGCTAGCCACCCCTATATATTGTTTAGCATGACGTCAGATGGTATGGAATACCACTTCAACTAGTTTGGGTCAGCTGTTCTGGGTCTGACCCCTCCCAGCTCTTGCTGCACCCCTACCCTGCCCGTTGGCAGGACAGAGCAAGAAGCTGAGACGTCCTTGGCTTGGTGGAAGCACTGCTCTGCAACAATTAAAACATCAGGGTGTTATCATCACTCTTTTCATCCTAAGCCAAAACACAGCATTCTACCAGCTACTAGGAAGAAAATTAACTCTGTCCTAACCGAAACCAGGACATATGCGTTTTATCATGCTCATGCTACTTCCCTTCAGGTGTTTTTAGGGGTGAGTTTCCAAAGTGAAATCTTTAAAGGTTGCAGAAGATTAAACTTTTAAAGGTTTCCGTTTGTCCAGGATACAGTTGATACAATTAATCACTACTGAAGAAAAATTACCATATATAAAAATTTCCCTGCTCAAATGAAAGATTGCACCAAAGATTAATAGTAGCCTTTCTAGTCCCATGTTCTTTGAAATGTATGGGGAGGACAGAAGCATGTGAAAGCAGCCTTAGGACTAGTAGCTTCAAAACAAAGACTTTCAGCAAAGATGTATACTGAATATAATTGCTATTATCTATGTATATTTCACATTTTTACACTTCTAATCTTTTGGGTGTTTTTTAGGCAGAACTGAATTCCATTCCACACTGCAACTTAAATACTCCCCATGTAATGACATTCAGTTCCTAGCAGTTTTCTTATCTGATTGCAATTAGCACAGACAAATTAATGTAAACAGGGGTGCTTTTAACAATAGAAGCAGGCTTTGTATAATACACCACCTGAGAAGATAATAATGTGCAATTACACACAGAGAAAAATGTAATGTATTTGGAATAAATATCTGAGGTGTAAGATTAATCCTGTCAAAAACAAAAAAAAGATTGTCAACTAAATTGCACCTTTTATGTGCTGCTGCCTTGAGACTGATATTTTATATTAAAATAAATAAATATAATAATAATAATAATAATAATAATAATAATAATAATAATAATAATAATAATAATAATAATAATAATAATAAACAAAAATAAAACAAACACACAGAGTTGCTCAAATGACAAGAACTGCAAAATCCGGAGTGCCACAATTTCAGTGCTCACAACTGAGACAGGGCTCTTGAAATCTGGCACTTAAACTGTAAAGGCTTGGGAAGATTTGTGAACTTTAGACCTGGACCAGAAGAAGATGTACAAATACATGGTACTACAGAAAGAGTTTAAATGGGAGTGTCAGTGATTGCAATGTCTTTAATTACTTCCATAAAATAGAAGCAAAACAAAGTTACTTCTATATGCATATACAAAGAGAGGCAAGAAACTCAGACACAACTGAATCATCTACACCTTTATTAGTATTATTATAGTCTTTGGTAGACTTTGGACTGTGCCAATTTGTACTGTCCCAAATAGTTCTTAGGCATTATTTTGGTCAAAACTGCTTGCCAGGCACTGACCCTTGTTACAGGGTTAAAAATATTAATTAATTATGTTAATTAATTGTGGGGCATACCCTGACAATCGATGTTAGAACCAGAGGACAGTTCTGCATCTACTTCATTTACTTGTGTACACACAGACCAACAGACTTAGAGAAGACAGAAGAATGAAGCACTTGGGGAAGGGACTTAATTGACACCATGTGGTAAATCCTGAATGGGGATTCAAGCCACAACATATTCTGAGCTCAAATCAATTAGGGTGTAATCAGGATCCCACTTCAGCCCCCAACACAGAGCACAAAACCTTCCAGCTCATATTAGTCAGGGCAGTAGGCAGTCTTGCCTGGCTGCCAGATCTCACTCAGCCACCCTCTCACTCCCGTTCCACTAAAGGATAGGGCTCCTTCCACATCTCTGCCTCTGGTTTTGCTATCTGCAGGGCTGTTTCTCTCATTTTTTCCCCTTTTCATCTTTTTGCTTAGGCTTTCCAGTGGCAGTGTAGGGTGCGACAGGTGTTAACATCAGTACAATCTATTAGTGCACAGTGGTTGATTTAAAAGACTAGTTTTTTTACCTTGTTTTGTCACAGTACAATAAATCATTCTCTAGATGTATAATTATTATTAATAATGCCATTAGTGTTAGGAATCTCCTGGGCTAGCTGCCACTGTTTGAGCAAACACTGAATAAACATTAGCATGTCCTATTGTGCATTTCCAGGGTTTCCTACCAGCCTCAAATCTATTAGCAGAAAATACAAAGCTTGAGTCAGTCCAGAAGATTACCTTTAATCCTTGCAAAAAATCTCCCTGAGAAATACTGAGCATCTGTAACATTTTTAATGAGAGAAAATGGGATAACTTGGTCTACAATTGAGATTAGATGGAAAAGTAGAATACGTTTGCTTTCGATGCAATGAAAAAACACTTCACTTCAAGCTTCTTTATTAAAATATTACAATACTGTACAGACATAAAAACTTAGGACTAAATAAGGTTTAATCTTTATTAAAGCTTTATTTTAGTTTTTAAATGAAATAAGCTAGTAGAAATAATGCTATATAAAAATAAGTAAAAAATATATTTAGCAAATGTTTTCAGAGAAATAAGAATAGCATTTGGTATTATCTGTAGATGAAAATGAATGCTCAATTTAAAAGTAGCTTTTTAAGAAAGAAAAGAAAATGAAAATGATGCTTTAGGCTTTTCTATTACACTGTTTTAAATTGATTTATGAAAAAATGGACAAGAGGAATTAGTAAACTTTTTTAAGAGAGATTTTCTTTTAAAAGTATGTCTTGAAACAGGAGGATATTACACAAACTGATCATCAGACTCACGCTTAACATTATAGCCTGTTAAATATGATTTTGCTATTACTAATAAAGACCTACATGTCTCTTAGTGACTTGATGCCTGCAAGGTCTTAAGACTTGTCTAGGCTAGTTTTGGACCTGACAAATTTAAATTTTAACTTTTAACTTTTTTTAAAAAAGTTAAAAGCCCTATCTATCAGCAGGGCTGATAGATAGGGCTTTAAACTAGAGTCGAAGGGGGAAGGGGCTAAAACCAGGCACGCTGGTGAAGATCTAAGGGATGGTACGCTAGAATCAGAGGGGCTGTGTGCCAGTGAGGTCCTTCGGTTAGATCCACAAGGTGCTGAGTGTAAGGAGACGCACCTGAAATGCTTCTACACGAACGCACGCAGTATGAGGAATAAAATGGATGAGCTAGAAGTACTGGCCCAGTCCCGCAACTACGACATCATCGGCATAAGTGAAACCTGGTGGGATGAGTCCTGTGACTGGGGTGTTGCGATAGATGGTTACAGGCTCTTCAGGAGGGACAGGCAGGGTAGGCGAGGTGGTGGGGTGGCGATGTATGTGAAGCAAGGACTGGACTGTGTGGAACTTCAGGTCCGCGATGGCAAAGTTGAGAGCCTCTGGGTAAGGATCAAGGGATGAACGAATAAAGGGGATGTCGTTGTGGGAGTCTATTACAGACCGCCTGGCCAGGATGTTAGCGCCGATAAATTATTCTTTACAGAACTAAGAGAGGCCTCGAGATTAACTCCCCTTGTCCTTATGGGGGACTTCAACTTGCCAGACGTTAACTGGGAGTGCCACACGGCTGACACGAGCAAGTCCAGGAGGTTCATGAAGCACCTAGATGATAACTTCTTGGTGCAGGTGCTAACGGAGCCAACTAGGAAAGGTGCCCTCCTAGACCTGTTGCTAGAAAACAGAGAGGGTCTGGTGGGAGATGTGGTGATTGGTGGTCGCCTCGGTCATAGCGACCATGAAGTGGTTGAGTTCAAAATTTACGGTGACAGAAGGAAAAGTGCCACCAAAACCTCATCCCTAGATATGGGGAAAGCGGACTTCAGGCTGCTCAGGGAACTAGTCAGCAAGGTCCCCTGGGAAGCTGCTCTTGTAGGCCTCGATGTCCACCAGTGCTGGTCATTCTTTAAGCAATGCCTCCTAGAAGCACAAGAGCTGGCGGACGTCATTGCGGAACCTCTCTCGATTATTTTTCAATGATCCTGGGAATCTGGAGAGGTCCCAGTAAACTGGAAGCTGGCAAATGTTGTGCCGATTTTCAAGAAGGGTCAGAAAGAAGACCCTAGCAATTACAGGCCTGTCAGTCTCACGTCAGTGCCTGGTAAAATCACGGAGAAGATGGTTCTCGAACTTATTGAGGCGCACCTGGGGGACAAAGCAGTCACTGGTCCCAGCCAGCATGGGTTTGTGAAGGGTAGGTCCTGCCTAACTAACCTGATTTCCTTTTATGATAAGATCACCCGTATGGTGGACCAAGGGAAACCAGCTGATGTGATTATTTTGCACTTCAGCAAGGCTTTTGACACGGTTTCCCATAGGATCCTACTGGACAAAATGTCCACCATACAGCTAAATAAAAACATCATACGATGGGTGAGCAATTGGCTAACGGGTAGGGCCCAAAGGGTTATGGTAAATGGGGCTGCGTCAGGCTGGCGGGCGGTCACCAGTGGGGTCCCTCAAGGCTCCATTTTAGGGTCGGTACTTTTCAATATTTTTATAAACGATCTGGATGTAGGAATAGAAGGTATTTTGAGCAAGTTTGCTGATGATACCAAACCTGGAGGAGTTGTGGACTCGAATGAGGGTGGAAAGGCCTTGCAGAGGGATCTGGATAAGTTGGAGAGCTGGGCGATCACCAACCGCATGAAGTTCAATAAGAGCAAGTGCCGGGTCCTGCACCTGGGACGGGGAAACCCTGGCTGCACGTACAGACTGGGCGATGAGACGCTGGAGAGCAGCCTAGAAGAGAAGGATCTGGGGGTCGTGGTAGACAGCAAGTTAAATATGAGCCAGCAGTGTGCCCTGGCAGCCAGGAGGGCCAACCGTGTCCTGGGGTGCATCAAGCACGGCATCGCTAGTAGGTCAAGGGAGGTGATTGTCCCGCTCTACTCTGCGCTGGTGCGGCCTCACCTTGAGTACTGTGTGCAGTTCTGGGCACCACAGTATAAAAAGGACATGAAACTGTTGGAGAGTGTCCAGAGGAGGGCTACGAAGATGGTGAAAGGCCTGGAGGGGAAGACGTACGAGGAATGGCTGAGGGCACTGGGCCTGTTCAGCCTGGAGAAGAGGAGGCTGAGGGGAGACCTCATCGCAGTCTACAACTTCCTCGTAAGGGGGTGTCGAGAGGCAGGAGACCTTTTCTCCATTAACATCAGCGACAGGACCCGCGGGAACAGGGTTAAGCTGAGGCAGGGGAAATTTAGGCTTGACATCAGGAGGGGGTTCTTCACAGAGAGGGTGGTTGCACACTGGAACAGGCTCCCCAGGGAAGTGGTCACTGCACCGAGCCTGTCTGAATTTAAGAAGAGATTGGACCGTGCACTTAGTCACATGGTCTGAACTTTTGGGTAGACCTGGGTGCGGTGTCAAGAGTTGGACTTGATGATCCTTAAGGGTCCCTTCCAACTCAGGATATTCTATGATTCTATGATTCTATGATTCTATGATTCTATGAAATTTGTTTAGATGTGATAGCAATTGTCTACCAGACAAGTAACCCTTGCCTGAATTTATTTTAATTTAGGTTTAATCTACAGCAATAAAAAGCAGAGATTCTGTGTGACTGTAACTAAGATTATAGAAGACAAGGTGGTGGGGGAGGGTGCAAGCAGATACCAGACAGCAGGAGGTACCAGACAGCAAACACTAATCACAGTGGTCACTACAGGATGGCAGCCTTGTGAATTAGTAGCAACTGGTTCTAGAGAAAAGAAGGAGATCAGAAAACAGATTAACTGGGAACCAGTGAAAATAGAGAGCATGTAGGTGCCAAGGTTAAGAAAAAAATAAAATAAAATATTATTTTTTCTTAAGAGTAGAGTTGAGACTGAGAATAAAGAAAATCAATCCAGGAATATCACATTTATCCCTGAGATGTCATGATGCTGCTAGCTCTTGGTAAAACATCCTTCCTGATCTTCCTGGGGAAGGCTGAAGCATACACCTTGGGACCCAGAGCAACATTGGAAGGCAAGCATGACTTCAGCCAAATTGAAGGGAATGGTGTTAGGAAGTTTCGGAATAACATTTTATGGTGTATTACTATTGATACCTTTCTGGTTTAATTTGGATTTTAAGTTTTAGTAACATTGTAACTATTTTGATGATAACTCTGTATTCTATCTTGATTATGCTGTTAAGATAGTAGTTACAATAACATAATATCTCAGCTCCACGTACTAGTTTTAATCACTTTTTCCCCTGCCCTGTTTTAAAATGGGGAGATCATTGTGCTGATGTGATTTCTGTTCCTGTTCCTACTACATATTGGTGCAACTTTTTTGTAAAAATTGTATGAACGTATGAAGATTTTCAGTGTAATAGTATCAAGATGGACTTGATATTGAATATATAAGATTACTAAAAACTGCTTTTGAAAAGTTACAGGTGCTGTGAAACTGACAGAGAAACATGAGAAATATATACGATAAAAAGCTCTCAAAAAAAAAAAGAGATAATTTAGCTTCCACCGTTTTCCAATCATAGAATCATAGAATATCCTGAGTTGGAAGGGACCCTTAAGGATCATCAAGTCCAACTCTTGACACCGCACAGGTCTACCCTGAAGTTCAGACCATGTGACTAAGTGCACAGTCCAATCTCTTCTTAAATTCAGTCAGGCTCGGTGCAGTGACCACTTCCCTGGGGAGCCTGTTCCAGTGTGCAACCACTCTCTCTGTGAAGAACCCCCTCCTGATGTCAAGCCTAAGATTCCACATTCCCTTACAACAATGGGCATGAACAAGATCCCAGATCCCAAACCATGCAAGCAGCAGGGGATCCTGATCATACAGGAACATGGTAGATAAGAACAACCCTCAGCCTCTCCTCTCTTTTTGATTTTTGTCACGTGTAGCCATAGGAGATGCTTGCATGAGCTCAAGTCTAACTACAGATTTGCAAGAAAATGTTCCTGTTATCACTTCTGAGCTAAAACTGGGTTCTTCTAAATGTTTTCCCATTTGAGGTACAGTAATTGCACTACGATTAGACAGGAAACTGTACCAGCAATAAAGCAGTAGAAGATATAACTGGAAAATTATGTCCAACCTCAATCACTTGGTGATTCTGTAATGTGCATAAACATCAAAGTGATAATCAGATCATGTTCATTAAAAGAAACAATGATGGAAATTCTTTATCACTGTTAATTGTGTATTTCTAGAAACAAAGGCCAGCGAATATGTGATTGACAGGGCAAACTGTTCTTATAAGAAATACCTGAAATAATATAACACAACAGCCATGATTTCCCTATTTTATCACAGAGCTGATGACTGAGCTTAGCCCACAGAATCTCAAAACCAGTAAACAATGACACATATTGACTCACTCTATCTAAAAACATTATATTTATATTGCTCTTCTGCAAGATCTGCCAAATGGACTGAACTGTAGTTCAGAACTGCACACATATCCTGATGCTTCAGTGAATCAGTGAATCATTTAACTGGAAATGTCTCAGAGAGTATAGATAAAATGAGTTTGATTTAACATTTTAGCCAGTGAAAAAAAAAAGGGGGGGGGAAACAGCAAATTAAATGAAAAATATATAAATAGATAAATAAATAAATAAGAATTGAAACCAGTGCTTACATTAAGCCTATTTCAGTTTGAAACCATGAAGGGAAAACAAACGAGTACGAGAAGTTTTCCTGTACCCCATCACATTATGCAAAGATCACATGCAGTCATAATCTTTGTACTCCTATGGCCAATCCAGAAATTTCTAAAGTTAGGTGGAGTCCCTGCAGCGGACAGAGTCAGTCTCTGTTTGCAGAATAATGTGGCTACAAAGGCACTAGCTACCCAGTCTCAGGTTTCTGTGTCGAAATCTTCCTCAAATTTCTCTGTATGGTCCTAGAATGTTGCTTTTGGACATACCCTGAAAAATGTCTTTTTTTCCCAGTAAATGCATATGCTTCTCTGAAAATCTGTTTTTCATTAGAAAGCATGTTATGACTCTCTCAATTGTCCTTTGTAAGAGAATGCAGCAGGTAAAGGTTATTCTGAATTTTATCCAAGCTCAAGTACTAAGTATTTGCTAGCAGCCATTTCTGAATGAATAGAAAAATCATTATGATGTCACTCAACAGTGTTGTTGAATGAGCAAGTTAAAAGGCTATATATTTTTTCATTTTATTTAAGTGAATACTTTTCAGGCATCACTTGAATCTCTAAAGTATTCTAGGACATACTGAGAAAGACTTTGTACTCAGTCAGTAGCAAACACAAAAACATTGCCCATGTTCTATCTTGTTCTAGCCCCCATGATTTTTCAGTGGATTTCCATCTTTTGGGTTCTGCAGTTCTTTTGAGACAACTTTGCACTACACTGTTCCTGTTAAAAAGCTTGGGAAATTTTGCAATAATTTAAGAAGTTATTTTAAATTTCTGTAGAGTATTCCCAACCAGTAACACTGGAAGAGTAATTTTCATCCCAAGATGGGGGTTTATGATTAGGGGTTCTGCTCACAACTTAGCCAATCTGTTGAGAAATACTGTGCTCCTTTGCAGTATCTTCCCCTACAGTCTCTTCAAGACAGATATCTTTCCTTATTTTGTGATACATGACATTGGATTTATCACAAAACAGATGACTATCACACTTACGAGACTGAAAACATACGTTCAGTTGAAGCAAATAAATTAAACTCAGTCTGTGAAGTTCTAAGATTTTACATGAACATAAAATTCAGTTAAACTTTAAGATGTCCACTACACTAAAGTCAGGAAGTGAGTCCATGATGAGGCAAGCTCAGAATCAAAGGCCTGACATCAGTGTAACTTGCAAGGATACCTTGAAGACACAAATATTCACAGTGTGATAGAGACACATCAGTCAACTGAAATGGTATGAAATCAAATAACAAACTACAGAGTTTTTCAGCACCAACTGCTCAGCAGCTGCCTTAATGAAACCTCCAACTTGCAGTTCTCTCCAGAATGCAGAGAAATAAATAAATAAATAAATAAATAAATAAATAAAAAGGCTGGGGGGGGGGGGGGGGGGAGGAGGAGGGAAGGAAGAAAAGAAAGAAAGGAGACAGAGAGAGAGAGAGGTAGAGTATTTCACATAAATTTCCCAATCAAGCTGATATTACAATTGGGAAATGACATACATGTAATGTATATATGGTATATGCAGGAATGATATACAGGAAAATAATGCCTTTCAAGAATATTATTATGGCTTTACCTAGGGACTGGACACTTTGAAAGATATTATAAAACTATAACTTTACATACAAGGACATGATCCCTGCCACCAAGCAACAGTTTACATTGAAAGAGAATTGATATGCAAAATGAGAGTGGAGGTAGACAAAATCAGCTCTAAACAAAAGATGAACTAGCTGTGAGTGTTGTTATTTTAGTTCTTGAGAGGTCCTTACTGTCTGTTTTTTTATCCTTAAACCATAAATATTGTTGGATAACTTTGTGCAGCAATGTGAAGTCCTGAGAAGAAAGCATTAAAGAGAGGGTAGCATGAGTCTTCTATATGGATTTCTATCTTACAAATTAAGATTAAGGTGGCAGAAGATGCTAAGATTTTTGTCTGAAAGGCAATGGGTAGATAAGAAAGGAGTTTGGGGCCAAAATAGAAAGTTAGCAATATTAAATAAAGTACTTAGGCAGAAACAGAGTAAAGAAAGTTCTTGAAAATTCACTTGACTTTGTTCTGCTGAAACAAAATGAAACAACTGTGGGATTCACAGTGGCTGTGGGACAGAAATAAGCTGGTTAAAATAATGCATAAGAAAAAGTGCCTGGTGTTAGTGAAAGTTGGAGCCAGAAAGGTAATGAAAATAAAAAGGTCTTGAGACCTGATAATGAGGGTTAGACTGTTGGGCTCACAGTACAGAAAGAAAATGATGAAGGCTAGTAATAGGGAAGGAATGTGCAGCTAGCACTCACTACATGGTAGAAGGCACACAGGAACTGTCAGCCCTTCCTTAGGTCTAGTAATAAGAACTGCATTGTTGACAATGGCAAAGAATTGGTGTAGAACAAAAAGTATAGTTTCAAACTAGAAATAGATTAGGAAAGCTTATGGACTCCATATGAATGGAATCGGAAAATTAATCATACAGACAACATATCCAAGCTATTGTTCTTAATCCATTTATACTAGCTTGGCATTCATTCAAATGTGTATTTTCAAAAATTTTGTTCACAACTTCATTTCTCTGACAACTTAGTTATAAACTTTATCAGTAAATGAAAATAACAGAAAAGTGTTTTGTAATCTAATGTATTAAATCAGATTTCTTCCTTCATTGCTTTTTTGCACTTGAAATCTACTTTAGGTTTTTAGAATTAATAACTTTAATAATTCAACACCATTTACATAATATGTAAATCAATTCAAATATATATTTTGTCATCAGCTGGGGTAGAGGTTAAATTAGAGACATAGTCTAAGTAATTAAATTAGTTCTCTACATCAGGAAGAAATTTCTCCAGACAAATATTTATCCACCATTAAAAAAGTGGTTGCGAAACAGTTATTTTACTAAAGGGCATATTATCAGCTGTGCAAGTGTTCATAATTAGGAGACTACAATGTTTCTTTTTTAGAAACAATTGCTAAATTCCACAAAAACAAGGAAGAGTTTATATATTTCTCAGTCAAAATAATCTTTATGAAAAAGTTCATGATTAAGATCATTCAACATATACATCTCAAGTAGCAAAGATAAGACATTAGAGAAGGTAAACACTATGAAAAAGAGGCATGATGATGTTCATTCACCCACAGTGAAGCTTGAAGAATGAATCTCTGAGGGCAATATTTCTTATCTCACTGAAAAACAGACTAAGCAAGGTCATGTTTTTCTCCATTCTGTGGTCTGTAGCTCAAGAAGAAAGTCTCCTCCTGCAGGAAATAATTGCAGCTGAATCACTAGTTTACCAAGCTGTAACCTATCTTAACAGCATTAATAATAAATTCCAAAGTTTCTTATTCTTTCAAAGCACAAACTTGTATGCATTAGTTGTTCTGTAATTTCCTGTTTTATGGGCTAGTTGTCTACTCATACTCTATACTTTTTGACATACTTTTTTTTAAGAAATTTTGTCTGGATATAAACAGACTTTTTTTTGTTTTTTTTTGTTTTTTTTTTTTTTACTACCACTATTCAGCAAATGTAACTTTACCTGTTTTAGCAGGGCAACCATTTTAGAGATATTATGAAAAAAATCCTTGGAATTTAAGGGTGTAGGAGTGAACTTTTCTCTATAATCCATTAATTTTTAGTGAGAACATAGAAAACATTTAATAATGATATATCACTCTGGATGTGGGTGTGAGTATATGTGACAACTTGGAAGTAGGAGGATTCAGATGTGCAATTCTACATGAAGAAAAGGGAAAAAATGCTATGACAAATCACAGTGCATTATGTCAGAATGCTTTGAAGGCTTGATAAATTGTTTTGTTCTTTATAGGCTTCAGCTCACTAATGACTGTGTTTCATACATTACAGAAAGAGTAGTTCTATCGTAGGGTTAAGATTGTGTGTCAGTTACTACTGTGTTAGGCGTTTTCAGAAGACATGCATTCCCTGAATTATCTCTTGAACTGAAATTTTGTAATAAATACATGAGTGAAGATAGTTAATGTCATAATTTCTGTGGTAGCTCTAAATCTCCTAAGAGTTTCTCTACAAGCAGGGAAGAAAGTGACTGTTTTCATATTACTGAAATGTGGTTGAGGTTGTTCCTCAGCTTAGTACATAATATGTATCCCACTTTACAACATGATTACCTCATGAATAATGTTCAGATACCTTGGGATTTGCTACCAGATAAAAATAGAGGATGTTTATGCTGGTGAAATTAAAGTCCTGTAATTTCAAATGAGAGCTATGTAATGACATATTACTTGAACAATAGATCTGAAAAACAGTAAAAGGAAGGTTCACATCTGAGGCTTCACCTCATTAGCCAATTGATGCACCCTTTCTTCTCGTGACTATATTAAACAAAACAGAAAGACAAGCAATATTTATGTAAATAAAGCTACAATGTTTAAATCCTGTCAGCTTGTAATATTGTACAATACAACTTTGGGGAAGATAAAACTCCCAGTAGTTTTGAACATAGTAATACCATGTTCAAATTAGATACACATAATTCTTACACAGATTAATAGGTAGCTAGGTAGATAAATAGATTTACTTTAGCTTAAGTCATTTCAAAAGATGAAAGAGTCAAACTGACTTGAGCAAATAGCTATTTTGGTGTTATATAGGTGTGTTTTTTTTAAGAAGTAAAAGTGCTTTAATGATTGGCTTTCCCCTCATGTTTGAATTAATCAGTATACAATTGAGCCTATTCATGCAGATGAAGCTTGTGAAAGTTTCATAGCTACTAGGTGGGTGAAAGTAGTATTTTCATGTTTTAATATTTATAAGTACTAAATGCACTACCAAGAAGACAAATTATGATACCTGATGAAATACCTGATTTACATTCTATCTCATATTTCACAATACCTTTGTACTGTCTATTATGAAGATGCTATTGTTGAAGAACTGAGTTCAAAACTTGGCACTCCATTAGACTGGGTATTGTGTATTTCTGTCACTCAGAGTTGCAATTTAGCACCTAATTTCTGCATTTACATTATGCGATTGATAACAACAATCAAGATAAGAAAGGGTAAATTTTCTTCACTGTAATCACAATTTGTAGACATATCTTCTTTTTTTTTTTTTTTTTTTTTTTGATGCTTTGTTGTACCCTGAAATGGAAATATAGTAAAGTCAAACCTTAAACTTTTGTTACTGAAGTGAGCAAGGAGCATTACCCTATGTCCACCCAACTTCTTAGAAGAACCAGAGCTAAGTGACTTCTAGTAATAAATAATCTACAAGAGCCCTGAGACACTGGAAAAGATATGTCTTTCTCAATTTATGTCTCAGCTGACAAAAATCCCAGAATATCCCAAACTGAATATCCCTCCACATTGAATATTTCACCAGAATATCCCTCTTACCCAGGGAGAATCCAGAGTCACACAGGGAAACACTCCTAATGATATTCCCATGTCAAAGGATCCTTCTGGCTGCTGATGTGGGTTTCAGTTCAGGTTGCAAAAGTGCAAGCACTACTATTAATGGGAATGCATATAGAGTTGATAATGAATCAGTTTAAAAAACATAACAATATGAAAATCTCTAATAACTACAGATAACATATTACGTTACAAAGTTACAGCCTAAAAACACCATGTTCATCATACTTTCTTTACAGAGGCATAATTTCTAAGCATGTAAATAGCATCTCTTAAAACAGCATATAAATATTTTGAGGGACAGCTTGACAATGAGGCAATGGGCTGAGTATTAAACGATTTTTGGTGTTATCAGATTGGATAGTTCCATCTAAAAGAATGGGCCTGAATGATGATTGCATTGCCTGAAAAACACAACTGAGGTTCAAGCAAAATGAAGTGAATTGCACATAACACTTCTACTAAAAGAAGCTAGCCAGGCATCTTGTAAAAAGATATACAGTGCTCCAGACTTACATGAAGAACCACAACAACAAAGTTCTCTTCTGCTGACCTTTCCTTTAGAAGCACTAAAATTGCCACACTGTAGAGGAGAGTAATCCAAAATTTCCTGGCTCTGATCTTCATTCTCTCTCTAACATTGTCTCTTCATTCTCTCTCCTCATTTTCTCTCTGTTACCACTACATCTACTTTTGTTGTCAGTGTATATATATGTGGTATTAGAGGCAGCTTCTGAATTCATTTCGAGCCAAACCACTCATTTACAGTAACCTCTGAGCAGCCTTAGGACAAAAGAGGCTTACTACCATGCGATGTACCACAGTGTCTTTCTTTTTTTCATCTTCCATGATTCTGTATCTCTACTTCTGCTGAAATTAGATCTTAAAAAGGTGTTTTCTTCAGAGTAAGAAAATGTAAATTGCCCATAAATTGCCATATTAATTAGCCTGGACAAATAAAGAAAGCATAGTGGTGAAAGATGGTCCATCTTTAATCCTTTAATTTACAGCTAAATCCCTTATTTCCAGTTCAAGCAAACAAAATGCAAGAAGCAGATGGTATAATCAGCAATAATATGGAGTATTAGTTGCAGCAAAGGAGCTAGGCAGTCTTCATCTTCATGGTCATCTGCAGGATTAATTGTGTTCTCAGTGAATGAGTAGTATCTCCAACCTACTATCATGTAAAATTTGCTTTGTTTCCACATGCCATTATTTATGTATTGGTTGTATCAGATACGTATAAAAATGTTTCTTTCCTCATGAGCAGAGAGAGAAGGTGGCACTGGTAAGGGGAACCTGGAGAAAACTAAGAGAGAAAACTAATTAGCAGAACGTTTGGTGCTAAACAGAGTGCTGGAATGATAAATTCATTGGAGAAGGGCTAGGCTTGATCATCCCAATGTGAATGCACTTTCATTCAGTGTCAGCAGTCAACAGCAGAAACTCTGGGAGAGCTTTGTGCCAAGGCAATCAACCGAATAAAGGAATGGAAACTGTATCTGAGATTTAATCTGTGGCATACCAGTAAAAATAACTTCCCACATCTGTTTCTGTTCTGTTATTTAGAAATATTGCTACAGTATTTCTAAATATATATAAATAAACAAAATAATTGAATGGAATGTGATTCACTTGGAAACTTCAGTTTGCCTGTCGCAGATATTCATGAAATCAAAATATGCATCAAGTAAAACAGGAGTTAGTAAAATTGGCTATGCACTTACTTCAATTGTATATATAGTTAATTATATCATATAATCATATCATATTATTAATCATATAATTAAAATAGCAAGATGCTGTTTGGAGAAAATCACTAACATAAATCCCAGAGAGTCTAGAAATACTTTGCTTGGCTGATACTCCAAATATACTTACAGGTATACTTCGTGACCCTGAAGACAAACATCTGCATTTCAACAGTTTCATTACATGACAGATAGATAACGGAATCTTTCCTTGAACAGACAAACTTTATAAATTTTATTCATGAGGTGATCGCAGTAAAAATTGGAAGCATCTTTAGAACTCATAAAATAACATCTCATGGAAATTGGCTTTCCTGAAACAAAATCCTGTGGGATCCAACAATTTCTTGTTTATTTGTTTTACAGAAAATGATGTCTCATCACATTTTCAGCAGTTTTCATTTAATTTTGTGAAGAGCCTCCCAGACACAAGCTGTGAGGTATTACGCATAGATAATTAGAGAAGCACATTTGCATCCATTTGATTTAAATGAAGTGACAATCTCTTTAAGATTGATGTGTTTGTCAACAAAAACAAATGAAGTGGGAAAGGAAAAGAGAGAGAGAGAATCTTGGCTGGGCTCAAGTGAAAACATGATTTGAGACTACCTGTAGGATATCATCTCACTGGACATGTTAAGTTGCAAAGACTTGTGAAGTCTACATTTGTCCAGAGCAGAAGTGCCCAACACCCTCACCAGTACTGCAAGAACAAGCTGGAGATAGAATTAGCACTGCACAGTACTGCCGTCACGGCAGGGATAACGTTAATAGGTCCTACTGTTCACATAGAAATAACTTGGCCAGTCTGTAAAGCTTTGTTCTCCCATATTCCAGCATGCATTTCCATGTTTGTGTTCCACTGGGATTAATCAATTTATCACAATTCCTTCATTTCTACAAAAAAAAAAAAAAAAAAAAAAAAAAAAAGAGAGAGAGAGAAAAAAATAAAAGAGAGATCAGATTCTTCAGCTTTTGTTTTTTCTCCATTGCTGTACTTGCACTTATTTTTGCCAGCAGCTGCACATCTGCAGTTGTTATTGATGTTAGTGCTGGACATCTGCAACATAAATGAGAAAGAGTTTCTCAGAAGACCTAAGACACCTTTGTGAAATACTATTCCACTATATTTAACACCTGTTTCATTTAAACTTGCTGGAAGGATAAATATTGCCCAGAGACATAGCCTGGTTTCTTCCCCTGCTAGTATAACATTTCTAGCTAGATCTTTGAAAAATATTCAGAGAGAAGATTAATAGAAATTCCAGCTAGTCCTAGCTAAAGAAAGTATACCCCAACATATGTCCCATCCAAGATGCTGATTTCCATTTCTGTCACAACAAAAGTACAGAATATATCTGGATTTCCAGGGGATTTTTTCTTTTTTTTTTCTCTCTTTTTTTTTTATTTTTTTTTTTAATAATGACAGATTTTCCCTTCTTTGTGTGAAATTAGTTCAGCTGTAGATGTAATTTTAGTAGAAGTCTTGTAGAGAGTGTTAATGTGATGTAGATTGCTCAATTTGAATCACAGAGAATCTTTGTATGGAAAGGATGTGTTCATTTTATGTTGCTGTGCATTCTAATGAATGTTTGATTAAATATTAATAAGAGCAGTCTGTATCTTTGTCCCTTGAAGAGTAAGAAACTGCTCTCATTGCTGTACTGTGTGAAAAATTTTACTCATACCAATACCCTACACCCAAGATTTCTGATTGAGTAAGGCACTGTTCGTTTGAATAAGGCCAATCTAAACTAGAAAGTTTTGCTGTTAAAGCTATATGAATGTACCTCAGGGGGAAAGCACCCTCTGTAGACTCAATTTGTACCTGACATGTTCTGTCGTTCTGGGAGATAATTTAATTATCCCATAGAAAAGATTCCTTTAATGGGTACAAGCAGCTGCTCTATTAAACATATAACAATTCTAGTGTAACTACAAACCAGAGACTTTAAAACATATGTAAGCACTGTGTTCTTAAACAATAATGTTTGAAATAATAAGTATATAGATCAAAAAGAAAACATGGACACTAATGGAAAATAATTTTCCTTGTTACAAAAATAATAATTCTATACTTGTAATTTTTAACAAAATGAATACCTTTTTTGTTTCACAACACCATTCCTGAGTATTTTTAGTTAACATGTTCATATTTATTATTTAGTTGACTTATTTAATATATCTCTGAAATTGTTCTCTGTAAGTGCACTGCCTGCTGAACATACTCATACTTGTATAGAGCTACTGTCATTTCAGACAAATCAGTCCCTGAAAATGAGCCACTGCTTATCTGCTGTGAACATGGAAATAAAGTGCATTGTTAAGGTTACTGTTCTGGCTTCTGGCTGAGAAAACATAAGCTTAATCCTTACATCTTCTCTCTCTGCCTCTGCTCTGTTTTAGGTCCTCCCGAAGAGATCAATGACAGCAATATTAAGGTCAGTATGAATGAAGTATGAATGGAAATGTGCATATAAGCACCAAAAGAAATAGCAAGAAAGAAATTCAAAACAACTCTGTGAGGATGAGAGCACCAGCAGCAAACTGAGAGCCTATCATTTCTTGACAGCCAATATGGCTGCACTCTGACAAGACCCTGTTGCAAACAACTCTTAGTGGAAGACCCTAAGGCCAGCAGCAGGAGGGTGGCAGCAAGTTTGCAGCATGTCACACACACCCTTCCTTTCCCTGTGCAATAGAAAAAGCAGCTGTGAGCTTACACTTGAAATTCACATTCCAAACAAGGAAACAAAAGGGGAGATGGGTAGTAACATAGCTTCAGATTTTTGGAAACCAAGGCAAGCAATATTCTGAGGCAAAAGACCACCCTATAACAGTTAATGATTCCTTCAGGGTATATATATTAAAAATAGTAATAATAATTATCTGTTCAAAACCTAGCTTATCATCACCAATCAAAAGGAGCCCAAGGTACGTAGTGAGAACTTTAACAGCCAGTATCCCATCTTCCACAACTGATCCAGGCCAGAGAACTTCAACACAAATGTCTTGGGCCATGAAAGTATGCAGGGGCAAGGGTGTGCAAGTTCAAAATTGTCATGGAAAGTTTTTACATTCTGGGAATCCCCTTCTACAAGGTCTCACACTTAATCTTATTGTATTAAATTCCCTAAAGATCCCAACCTCACAAAGAGGTAGAAAAGGTTCAGTGTGTTGAAAATGCTGTTGCTACACAGAGACCTGCTATGGATTTTCTGGTTGCCAGGCCTGAGCCAGTCAATTTTAATTTTCAAAAGGATTGCTACAAGCAATATCTAACTCTGATATAATTGAGAAGACTCAGATGGTCTTTAAGGCTTTGGGGAAAAAAAAATGTTAGTAAATGAAATATGTCTTCAGTTTGGTTACATATAAAACCCAAAAGTGTTACTCTATTTTTAGCAACACCCACTAATTAACTCACATTGTTGGAACTACATTGCTTCACTAGACTTTGCTCAAGCCACTTCTTCTGTTAATACTAGTACAACACGCTCTTCATGTCACAAATGCAAACACAAGTTATCTCAGGAATAATAGCAGGGGGGTCCACTTCCCAGCTGTTGAACCAGCAAGAGTGGAAGTGTTGTACTAGGCCAGGCATAGAAGTATGCTGAGGATCTGTGCGTTCAGCACATTGACACGGCCAGCACTGAATGCAAGAATAAGATGTGTGCTGACCTTTCCAAGGGATGGGTGAGAGGCATCCCAGCCAAAGTGATTGAAACAGGAGATAGGAAGACACCGTCTGTGTACTCACCATAGGTGGGCTTCAGCTCCATTGGGCAGACTTCATTTGCAGAGTCAGACATTTCAGTTTCAGCATTTACAACACCAGCATTCATGTAAGTGTCTCCATTTTCACTACAGTCAGTGGCTAGCCTAGTGTATCCTAGCATGCTGTTCAGCAGTCCACTGGCAGTTGTGTTTGTTAGGGTGAGCTAAATACCTCTTTAGGTCCTGCTGTAAGGATTTAAGAGGTCTAGCGCAGGACCTAGCTGCCCAAACATGGGTGCTTGCTACCATCAGATATGCTCATCATCCATGTAGAACTGATGGATGTGATACAGAGCCTGAAGCAGTCTGCTTTCTCCTGGAGTCATAATGGGGGACTTGAAATAATGCTTTACACCACCACCTAGAGTAACACTAGGCACCTCAGTTTAGATGATTGTTTCCCTTTTTCCCTTTCACAAGCTTGAGATTAATCCTGATTCTTGCCAAACCTGGGCTGTCTTATATTTTAAGGGCTATTCTGAAAAGAGATACCAGTGTATAGAGTTAGAATACACACCACTGGTTCATAACTATTTATTGCTCACTAAGAACATCTTCAAAACAATAAGGCACAGCAGCCACAGTTGAATATGTTCTTCCTCTCTCTTACTACTACCTCTGCCTGGTAAGAGAATACTGAAAAATGCCAAGCTGTCTTTCAGACTTGAAGCAGAGTAACAATTCTCAAACTTTATAAAACTGCCTAGTCAGTTGACAGCTTCTGCCTCCTTAAGCCAGGAACAGCTGGAGAGTGACAACCAGCTAGACCTTGCAATAAAGCAGTGATATCAAAGCTCAGCTTTTTTCCTAGGGGAGGGAAAAAGGCATCTAGGGACTTGGGCTAGCAGTTAATTTATTCTCTCTCTCTTTTTTTTTTTTTTTTTCACCTGATGGGTCGAATGGATAACACTCTTATGTAAAACAAAATCCAAAACAATGCATTATAAATCATACTGAAAGTTCTTGCTTAGTTAGTAATTTCTGGCCAGGCAGTTGACATTGCAATAATTCCACAAGCATTTAATCATCAATTTATGGAATTAACAATATATTTAGAAATGACTGTAAGGTTTTCAGGATCAAGACCCAATGCAATTAGATTCAGCACTGTCTTGTATAACTTCTGCCTGACAGCCTTCAGTGCAGTGATAATAACTTATAGTAGGCATCTTCAGCAACCAGTGGAGCAGGAGTTTGCAGTTCAGCTAACCAGAAGTAAAGTTCACGGGAAATGACAGGGATTAATTGGCACAACAAAGCTAGATATTTTTCAGGTGGGATATATGAGAGCTGCTTCCACATATCAGCAGCAGTTTGACAACCAGTGGTGCTTCCCAGGGAAAGTTACTCCCCAATTCAGTCATAGCATATTTGGAAAAGGGATTGCCTTCTGTTTTTCTTCAGCTTCTTTAGTTCTTTCTGTTTGTATTTACTTTTTTTTTTTTCTTTTTTCTTCATTTTTCTTTGGAACAAAGATCAGATCTCTGTGCTGCTATAAAGTAATAGACAGAGCCTGAAATGTCTTTTTTCTTTTTTCCTTATCTCTAATTCTGATGTTACCATAAATTGCCCCAATAGATCACTACATTGTTTAGGAGTTCATAAACCCTGATCTTAATCTGTTGCAATTTAACATTAAACACTCACTTCTGCTGCTTAATTGAGTCACAATGGGAGATAATGGATTTCTGTCTCGGATATGACAACTGTGGACAAGCATCTCTTCTTTATGATTATGTTGCTAGTTAGAAAACCTTCATATTTTTTAAAACTTTCTTATAAATTATAGCCTTTAAGTGTTTCAAGGGGCTTGATGCTCTCCTATGAATTTTGAATCATTAATTAGTTTACCTTGAAACATAGATTAAAAAAAATGAATAATGGACTTTTTCTGGTGCCAAAACTATATGAACCCTAGCAAATTTCCCAATAATGATTTTACATTTCATAAACAGTCAAAAAAAAAAAAAGTATAGGGCAGAATACGATGTACCCTGGCAAATCTAGCAATCATTGCCATCCAAAGAAATATTTTAGCATCATACTACATTAACAGGCAGAAGATGAAACAATATTCCTTTTCTCTTTACCCTGATATACACTTATGACACATAAAGTCCATTGACAAACCCTGAAATTAGTAGGCTCAAATTAATCCTTTGCAATATCTAGTAGCAGATAAACGATATGCCATCTGTCATTCTTACAGAGGTTCTTTTTAGAGTATCATTGTTCAGGAATGAATCATAGAATGAATCATAGAATGCCTTGGGTTGGAAGGGACCTCAAGGATCATCTAGTTTCAATGCCCCTGCCACAGGCAGTGATGTCACCAACTAGATCAGGTTGCTCAGGGCGTCATCTAACCTGGTCTCGAACACCTCCAGGGATGGGGCATCCACAGCTTCTCTGGGGAACCTGTTCCAGTGCCTTACCACTATCTGAGTAACGAATTTCCTTCTAAGCTCTAATCTAAATTTCCCCTCTTTTCGTTTAAAACCATTCCCCCTTGTCCTATCATTATCTACCCGAGTAAAGAGTCTCTCTCCATCCTTTTCATAAGACTCCTTTAATGGCTGTGATGAGGTCACCCTGGAGTCTTCTCTTCTCCAGGCTGAACAGCCCCAGCTCTTTCAGCCTTTCTTCATAGGAGAGGTGCTCCAGCCCTCTGAGCATCTTTGTGGCCCTTGTCTGGACCTGCTCTAACAGCTCCACCTTCTTCTTGCACTGGGAGCCCCAGACCTGAATGCAGGACTCCAAGTGGGGCCTCGCAAGGGCAGAGTAGAGGGGAACAATCACCTCCCTTGCCCTGCTGGCCACTCTGGTGATGCAGCCCAGGATGCAGTTGGCACTTCTGCAAGTGTGCGCTGTTGGCTCATGTCAAGCTTTTCATCCATCAGACCCCCCAAGTCCTTCTCCACAGGGCTGTTCTCCATGAGTTCTTCTCCCAGTCTGTACTCACACCCAGGAATGTCCTGACCCAGGTGCAGCACCCTGCATTTAGACGTGCAACCCCAGTATTCTCTGAATGAGGTATTGTTTAGTCCTAGAGATTTCTGACCTCTCACTAGGTGTACTGAGCAAAGTTATATGGGAGCCAACACCACTTCACAAGAAAAAAAAAAAAAAAAAAAACAACCTCCAAAACAACCTGATAGTTTTTGCCACTCAGAATAAGCTGCCTGGACAGAATGCTGTCCATATTTAATGAGAGGCCAATTTTATATTTATGTCTTCAGCTAAACAAAATATACATAAACATCACTGTGATTTCAGATGAGCACACTTCCCATTTTCCATATCCCAGAATAATTATAAGAATTGGTTTCCAGGAATAACATGGCTAGAAACAATGTTTGGTATCCAGAGTTACAGAATTATTTTATGGCACAAGAACTAGTCCCATATAAAAAATAGAATCAGTGAAAGGGTGTATTTACAGGGTGCTGCAACAGTCTCTCCAAAGCAAAATAGTTCATTGCCCTGTGTTTGCACTTATTTTGTTCTATTTTTTATTTTATGAAAGAAAGAAAAAAAAAATTGTTCTGTTAGAAACCTAACTTGTCAAAACACAATTTCAACAGAATTTTCAACTCATGCTATTTTCCATATCACTCTGACTTTAATTGCAACAAAGGAAAACTAATTTACATGTGAGGAAACACCTTCATCTTGCATTAGTGAAAAGCAACACTGAAAAGAAAGATGGGACATATCCAGAAGCAAAGGTTTCTTATGAACCTCCTTAGAAGAGCACTCATGTGAACAGAATAGTTGCAGATGTTTCTGCCCTGAAGTCAGGGAATAGCCTAGCTTACCCCTATTTTCTGATTATTTTCTGTAGTTTTATCAAAACCAATGATACCAAATGTAGCTAATCAAACCAACTGCCAATGCAACTCAGAAGCCTTAATTCTAGCTTTAATACAGCAGACTTCACAAAAGATGGCTATGAAAGGCTATAAGAATTGTCAAAGACATATCATCTGTCACTCTTTCACAATACAGAGTGAATGTAGTGTTAGGGCAAATTATAGAGGACTTATGCAAATGAAAAAGTCGGCAATTATCTAATTATATTAATTTGCTAGAGGATTGGTATTCTCTATACTTAACTATTGTGACACTGCCTCAAAGAGCTTTTTTTCTTTGTTTGAACTATTTATATATGTTTATAATGGTACTTTTTATATGTCACATCTTGACTACCAGATCTGAGAAAGGTAAGTAAAAAAAAGGTGATTTTCATTATATTCTATGTACATCTCGGGTATTCTGAACTGATTTACCATAAAGTAAATTCCACTTAAAAGAAAAGGGAAAAAAAAAATCTATAAACAAAGAAACAACCAATGTTTTTGATTAAAGGCAATCATTTCACCATAAGCTAATGACAGGTTTCAGCAGGTGAGAGAAGCAAACAGAATAAGCAGTAGCTTTCTGTTTGCACATTTCACTTTGATTTCATTTGTGCTCCACAGCTGTAGCTTCCATTCCTTAACTTCAGCAGGATCCTACCCTGTGTATAATTTAATGTTTATAATGCATAAAACTTGAAAAGAGCAAGTCATTCACCATCACTTAGAAACACGGATTTGTGTTGTTTGTTTTTTTTTAATTAAAAGTCTGGACATCTTTCTAAAATACAAGCTTTAACATATCAAGGATAAATAGATCTTGTTTCAGGAATCATGCGTGAATATGCCTGCACAACCTCTTGCAGACAAACTCAAGTCAGTTTTGCCTGTTCTTCCATTCAGCCAGATGTAAAACAACTGCAGACTGAGGCTATCAGCTTAAATCCAGCATCCAGCTAATGCATCACTAATACTGCCAGTTGAGAACCAGTTCTGAATGCAGACAGAAAGTGAGCTTGTTTCTGCCTGCGATCTTATCTCATGTACATGTTACAGCCTCATACAGGAGGTTGGACCACTGAGGTTTTCAGATTCTGAAGAGAAAGGGGGATAGGAGAAGGTAAAAGTGATGTGAAACAAAAACTTGTACTGAAAGCTAAAAAGGTGGTGACAAAAGGAAAAATTCCATTCAGTGTCATGTCTCCTCTGTCCATGTTGCAGCTACTGTAGCACTGCACACATTTCTTCCCCTCCCTGCAACAACAGAAGGCAATCAAAGCTTGTCTCTTTAATCAACACATAAATCTGTTTAGACATTATAGTTTGATTAAACAAATACTGCAATTCCATGACACAATCCATCAGGGAATGTGACATCTGTAACAAAAATCTGGTTGGCAAAGAACAAGAGTGTAGTGGAGGAGGAAGAAAACTGGTACTATCAGTAACTGCTCCCCATGCAGTAATTGTTCACATTTACTATAGCTCAGAGAAATTCCCCAGCTCACCAGATCTGCATAACAACTAGTGTGTGAAATGTAAGCCTCTCCCCTTTCTGCATCTTTCAGAGTTTACACATATATTCTTCCATTAATGGTACTGTCACTTTGTCTCAAAGCAATTAATAGAGCAATCAACCCCAAGAAAGGCAGGAGGCAGTTTATGTCAGTAGAAATGCTTAAAAATCTAATTTCACACACCAAATGCTGCATAAATGCATCTCAGTTTGTGAGAGGATGAAGTTATTGAACTTTACTATTTATTTCAGTTGCAACCCAGTCTTGCCACTGTGCACAAGTGCTACCAAAATGCTTGAGAAACAATTTAGACACAAACGAAGTCAAAATAAGTCAATTAATGTAATAAAATAGTACACAACTGTTCATCAAAGTAGCAACTCAGAAGTCAAAATTATTATACATTTGCAGGCTAGTACCTTGGGGAACTGTGATTTTTACAAAAGCAGGCATCAACAGAACATTAAAAAAAAATCCCTCAGAAATCCACCTATAAAGGTCTTTTTGTAGACAGTTAAGAATAATAATAAAAACTCACTCAACTTCATAAATGGGCACTGAAAATATCTAGAATAATTTTAAATATTAATATTATTTGACAGCCTGAACCTTAAATATAGACTTAAGGAATGATCAAAGTAGTAATAAGTTTTTTCTTAACAATAATTTAAGTGAAATTTGTAAAACTGACTATAGTGGTAGAAGTAGTCAACTGAAATGTATTTATTTCACATGAAGAGCCCAGTACTGCAAACACTGTTCATGTAAATTAATCTTTTTCCCATACTGAGGGGGAGGAAAAAAAAAAATAATAAAAAAAAAAACAAAACAGAATTACTATGCCAATGGAATTGCCCTGAGAAACCCAAAAGATTCATCCCAGCACGTGGTCATTACGAAGCGTACCTGTAAACTATCTGTTTTTCTATATCCTATTAAAAAGCTCCCAGAAGGTTTGGAAAACAGGTTTTTAAAATACTGCGCAGCTGTAGGTAGTTCCTAGAGGTGACTGCTACAGAGCAATACCTTGCTATATTTGCATGTTGCATAAGCAGTAGCTGTTGGAGAAATGCCTATTGCAAAAATGCCTGCAGAACATTCTGACTCTGGACTCTTCTCTGTGTTGAGTGGGATGAACCCAGGCTCATATTCCCATTGAAATCAGTAGCTAAGTACACTTATGAATATGGTGTTTATGGTTAATAGCTCTGGTTGGAACAATAGCTAGTAATTAATCTGGGTTGCAGTGGCCATGCATTCTGGCACCCTGCACAGTACAGGCCACTATGCATTAATTGTTTCAAGTCTAATATTTATGCTCAAACAAGAATTTTTGTTTTCAAACCATTGTCCATATTGTTACCTTTAAAATAAACAAATAAATAGGGTCTGAATATGACCATCTTCAACTTTCACCATTTGTACCTTGGTCAGATGTTTAAAACCCTCTATTTTGAAGCTTCTGCTTGGATTTTCCTATAGGCTGTGTTCAGATCACCCCTTAACTGTCTGTCTTGTAGTCAGAGCGAGTGAACTAGCTTCTGGCGTTACATTGCACAACTCTTGTTACGTGGCTCAACTCTTTGTAGGTAAGGTAAGGTTAAAAAATATTTTGTACATATCTTTAGAAGTTGCATATTTCAGCAGATACTTGACACATAAAACATATTAGAAAGCGATGCCCATGCATAGCATTGTGGATCAAATTTCAAAAATATTTGCAAAGCATTGGTGTATTCAGGCTTCTTGAGCAAGCCCTGCACTGGTGGGTATCTAATCCAAGGACATTATGTGTTCTGCTTTTGTACAAGAACCTAACTGTTCCTGGAGGACAGTCTGCAGGTGTGACATGATTTATTTCCCTGTTTTTCAGTATAGTGCTTGTAATGCTTTAGAGTTTGCATGCCCTTCGCAATGCTGCTATTAAAAAGTTTATAAATAGAAAAGAAAATGTCATAATGTATAGATATTTTTTTTCTAAGCCCCTTCATTCTGTTAACATAATGAATGGCTATTTCACTTCTTTCTAGCTATTTCTTGCTGGGTTTCCTGTATTTCCCCATTTAACACAGAAGCCTCTTAGTAGGAAGATAAAATAGTTCCCTTGAATCCAATTAGCAAGTACCACTATTACACACAGATGTGTGTTGTTTTTTTTTTGTTTTTTTTTTTTTGTAGCTGTGCATAAGCATTTTCAGGAGCATGGATTTCTCACAGACTGTAAAATGCAGTCACTCTTCTTTTTACTATATTATTATCCTAAAAGGTGATAATTAAAATGATTTCAAAGTTCAGGTTTAGATAACGTTTTTATTAATTATGGACTGCTTATAATTGCCATATTTTGAAATATCTCATTAACCTTATATTACATAAGCAAATTATCATTATCATTAATAACTCTAAATAGAAGTAATTTTCATAGTCTATACACTGCATATGTCAAATTGTAGAAATCTTTTTTTTTTCGTTTACTTTCTGAACTATTCCATCTTTTCAGGCTTAATGTAATTATGCCCTTCTTTCAGAATAAAAAGCAAGCTATTTTGAGCTCTGTCTAGAACAAAAATAGCTGGTAAGTGGCCCTGAACTATACAACAGAATAAGATGAAAAGTTAAAGCACACAAAGTTTGCTGAAAAAAAAAATTTTCTGATTAAAATGGGTAAGGAGGAATTACAATTCTTTAATTGTAATACATAACATCAGAGATGAAGAATTACAGTCAATGTGCTAGAATTCTGTAGTAGCTCTCCAGATCAATGTGATCAATACAGATGTTTTCACTCTTTCATTTATGATTAGGAGTATATAAAACTGTTTGTAATTTAGCTATTGCTTATAATGCCAGTAGGAAAAAATCTTTTCTCAGCTGATTTCTAAAAGATGCGTTCAATTCAACAACTTTAAGATCACAGTCAAAACTGTGCCAATGCTTCCCTACCATAACTGGTGTCTGTGGCATACCCATCTCATAGATACATCTTGTGTTCCTACAGTGTAAAAGTTGTATTACAATGAACAAACTATGGAGCTCTTATGTTTCTTTAGGGTGATTCATTTACACCAATGTTGGAAAAGAGAGGGAGGATGAGAATGGTCTGGTGTCCCTTTTGGATCAGGAACTGCCCCAGATGTGGATGCATGTCTTGTCTGTTAGGGAATGTGTATGATAGAATCCCTCTTGGAGCAAAGTGTCTCCAAAATCATGCTTCTTGATTCATGGACAATTCAGGTAGTTTAGGGTACAAAAGAGAAATTAAATAAATTCCATTCCCAGAGCAGTTATTTCTGGGAAAACTGTGAGGTATCTGCATGTAAGGAGTTTGACTGGAGCAGGCTCCAGCAAAAGTTTTTCAGTGCAGTTTTTCTTTCTCACCCTGCCTTACAATCTGCCTAGAACCCCAACAAGCAAGTTAACAGAAGTTGTATTGACTGCTGTGGCCATATGCAATGGCAGTCTTGATCAAGAATCATTCCTTGGGACATCCTCACCAACAGCAGTCATTGTTCCTGTTGTAGGATCCTTACCATCCTTTTATATATATATATATATATATTTATATCTCTAAAAATCTGTGATTTTTTTCCATTTGCTACCTATAAGTTGTTTTAGCATTGATGACTCATTACATGTAACTGAGGAAGATTAAAAACCGAGAATCACCACATTTCCAATCTTTGGTTTCTTTGTTGCTTTTTAATTACATTTGGAATGGAGTTCCAAGGGCTGACGACAGACCATAAACAATATTCATTAAATCTCGACAGTCTTGCATTTAAATGGAAACAGTCCCTTGAGCAACGAAAACCACCAATGCCACCAAATCACAAAGTATCTGCTAGTTATAAGACCACCGGGTACAAAAGTGAGACCCTTGACCAAAAAAAATATCAAAAACTACACAGCAAGGAGGTCATTTGGCAACAAAGAGACAAATCCAAAAGCAATCAGCTTTTTGCAAGAGTGAGAGGAAGAGTTAGAGATGGAAGAAAAAAATGCACAGATTTATAGAGATATAAAGATCCCGCACTCCACAACTGGGTGTGACAGAAATTCAAAGAGTACTCAGGTGGTAGGTGTGGAAGAGGCCAGAATATATTGCCCACATTACTGAATGTCTAAAAGAGATCTATGCATCAGTATGCAAACAAAGATATTTATATTAGAAACTATTTCAGGACTATATATTTGTTTAAGTTTCAGTATTAATTATTCCTGGATGATTATAGAGTACAAAATTCCTGGAGGTTCAAACAGCTATAAATGTGAAACCCTTGCAAATGTTATGCTGAAGTTACAGAAGGTATTCCAAAACTCAGCAGAAATCCCAAATAAGAGGAAGGCCTAACCTATGAGCTCTCAGAAAAATAATAATAATTATTATTATTATATATAGATAAAAAAAAAAAAAAAAAAGAACTCCAATGCATTGTGACCTGTTAAAAATAATAATCATCTCATTGTCAAGCAGAGGAAGAGAATTTACGCAAGCTGAGACATCACCCAAAAGGGAAAAAAAAAAAAAGACTATGTTTTTCAATATGTTATTATCCTTGTCTTCCTTCCCCACTGACATCCAATTTGTCCTTCATAACTGAAAAGAAGATCCATATTCTACAAAATAAAAGCAGTACGTCTTTCTCACATGAATAACTTCCGCAGGTGATAAACCTGCAAAACTCGTTAAAAGAAAGCACTGAAGACTAGAAGATTATACGAACACCAAGGAAGACCAGACAACTCCTTTAAAAATAATAATAATAATAATAATAATAATAATAATAATAATAATAATAAAATGCTTGCTACTGAAGCTTACAAAATACCCAGAAGAAAAATCCTGTGAACTGAAACAGTTAGAGTATTGCTCTTGGAGCATCCCCCAGCATTTATTCCTATGAACAAAACATTTCACCAGCTGGACCTTTGGTTTGACCTGAGCTCACTGTGCCTATGTCCTTACATGCCCTCATGGAGTTTGGTGCCAGCACTGAGGGTGATTGGTCTCTGCCAACTGATAGCCACCACCAGAAAAACCTGTGGTTGGTACTGAAAACTCCTGTTTCATCATTATCTTCCCATCCCCTTCCCTCTGTGCTCCCTGTTGTAGTCTTTGATGGGGAAGCAGCCCAATAAGCTACAGCATCTGGTGCAGTCTCATGCAAGCCCTTTTTGAATGAGCAACAGCAGGTTGCTGTGAAGCAACCTTAAGGCTCAGGTGCCCATCCAAGCCTAGTTTCCAGCACAATCCTGTGCAGCCTTTGCTGATCACAGCAGCTGTGCTAATACAGATAGCTAGTCTAAAATTAGCTCTGATGGGGCTCTATTTCACTGTAAATAGGCCCTAAAAAGGGCTAAAAATCTGCTGTGTGAATCACCCATTTGCAAAGGCAACTCAAAAAAAAAAAAAAAAGAGTTAAGACCTTTTTTTTAATTTTACCTCAAGGGCACTGTGCAGATAAACACATTGAAGATGATGGTGTGCAGGCACTGCAGCAGTAGATGCCAAGCTAATGTCTGCTTCTTCATTTGCTTTACATTGTCTTCTTCTATCACCTTCTTATCTTGAAGCTTTGTGCTACAAACCCACTTGTTACTGGATTTGTTTTGATACGTGAACAGAGTACAGACAATATCTATACAAAATAAAACAAAAATATATACAAAAATAAAAGTCAAGCTTCCACAAGATAAGATCCACTGTTTCCACCTCCTGCCAAGACAACCACACTCTGGCTTTGGACATAAATTGAGATTTTTTTTTAAAAGTGGCGGGGGGGGAGGAGAGTAGTCACTCCCTTTTTCTTTCTTTTATTGTTTAGTGAGTCCAAATGACACTTGCAAAGATTAGTATGGATGCAAAAAAATCAATTTACTGATGCAAAGACTTCCAAGTTTTTGCTCCAAGACTTAATTCCTATGCATGGGTGAGAATGACAAATAAATATAAGAATCTTTTCAATTATAAATAACAGATAACCAAGCACTGCTTATGGGAAATGTGCTTAGTTGGAATAATAGACAGGTAGAAAGGAAAATAAAATACAAATGCCTCAAGAAATGCTCTTTTCCTTCAGTTTCTATCCTGAGCTTAAACCAAAATCTGAATATTAATGTCTTAAAAGAGGAAAAGCAATAGACAAATATGTTATGATAGTTATACCCGTTTGGTGGGGTTTTTTTGTTTGTTTGTTTGTTTGCACATCAATAACTGTAAGTATGTTACTTCAAATAGCAATCTTTCCATACCAAACAGAATAAGAAAGGTATATAAAATAGCACCTAAAAAATTGCCTAACGTTTCAGGGAGCCTTCCCCTACACAAGCACTGTATTAGAGGCATTTTAACACTGAGATGTTCATACTCCAAAATTCAGTCTTCCTCTCTCCAGTACTGTACCTCCCATTCAGTTTAACTCTATTGTCAAAGCTTCCAGCATAAAGATAAATCAGCATTTTAAATAACAAATGATAATACAGGTGGTCAGGTTAACTCCAGCTACAAACCAGGTATTGTAGGGATGCTGCTTCAGCCTGACATGAAGTCTTCATATACACCATTACCAGCACTCTTCACAAAAGGAAAAGGAAGTAGGAAAAATAAAAGAACTTCAACTGGCACTATCAAAAGATTACAGTCTTCCCCCTTCCCACCTCCTTCTCAGAACCAGCAAAAGAGAGGCTGCTGCTCTTGCCTTCACATAGTCCCACTGAGGGCCTTGGGGCTCCAGTTTTTCTGAAAAAGAATAAAAGTGAAACAACACCTCAATCTCTGATTTATCAGCTAGAGTTTTCAATAAACTGATTAATGATTTTACTGTGTAAAGTCTTTTAGTAATACTTATCCCTGTCATTACACATATTCATCTGCATGTTTTCATTTCCGACCTTAAATTAGAGACACTCAATAAAATATTCCCTTACATGAAACATATTTTTGCTAACCTTAATGTGATGCATGTTTTACAATTAAGCATTAAAATACAGCTTTTCATCAGAAAACAAAAGATGTTTTCGATAACGGAAAATTGTATGGAAATCATTTACCAAATGCCTCCTCTAGGTTTTTTTTGGTTACAGTTTCCCCCAGAAGTTCCATAAAGGGAGAAAGCAGGGAAAGCAAACAGTAATTAGAAGAGAAAAAAGGTAGAATGATCCTAGACAGCCAATCACAGTTGGAACATACACTCCTTTTGATGACTTTTATTGGCACTTTTGAAGAAATCAATAAAATAATATTGCAAGACATAATCTTGCAATGTGACTAAATTCTCCTGGCATACTATTGATTGAATGTACTGAACATCCACAGAAAATGCTTCATTCATCTTGCATACCAGTATTTGAGGAGTGGTGTCTGCATGAAAACTGTATTTCAAGGCAGAAGCAATGCCAGCTTTACATTTTAAAGCTATTCTAATCTTTCACATGAAATAGCAATATTATATATAAAACACTTACTATAATATAACACAAAAATAACAAATTCAAGTATTTAAAAAATTGATATATGTTAACAGTAAAATAGACCATGCATCTGTAATTAACCCCATGTGTGCCAAGTCTAATGCAATCCATAATTATGTCATTATCGGTTCTAACAAAATGTTATATACTTTTTTTTTTTTTTTTTTTTTAGAAATATCAAAATGGACCAAAAAAAGTTCTATTGCATGAATTTGCATTTATACACACAGGAGACATTTGAAATGAAAAGCCATTTAGATCCACAGTGCACTCTTATGACATTTGAGCTGACAAAATTAGCCGATACTCTAAATGAAGGCTGACCCCAGGAGTGGACTGCTCTTTACCTCAGGGTAAAGAGAATTAGGAAAGAAGTGTAAGAGAATCAGGAAACTAGGTCTCATTTTCAGTCTGAAGGAGAACAAGATCACATATCCACCCTTACCTCCTCTCACCTTCTTTTATTACTCTTTCCACCATGGAGAGGTTGTTGTTCCCTCACCTTCAGGCTGCTGGTTCCCAACTTTGTCCTCTCCCACACATCAAGCACAACCTTGGAGGTCTCCTCCTTGTGTGCTCATGAAGCACACAAGCTAGGAGGTCTCCTTTTACCCTCACTCCAGTACATTAGGTACAGCTACTTAATGAAAGAAAATAAGACCACTGCATTTGATATTGCTGCAGGTATTTATGATTAACGACAAATCAAGCTTCCTAGAGTGTTCAGCTGTGAGGTGCTGTGAATCAAGCAAGAGGTGATGGCTGGAGGCAGAAGTACACCAGTGCTGCACCTCAGGATTCTTTTTGTAACCCAAATTCATCCAAAAATTCCCTACTAGCATTTTAGTAGCACCTGTTATCATCACATGCTGTATTTCAGTGTGCAAAATAAAGCATGTTAACATCTGAAAAAAATTGGCTGAAAACTTTCCTGTTGAAGATTTGTTTGACCATATGGTACTGCCTTAGGGATAAATTCACTACCAGAGTGCCTCCAGAAATACCCTAAAACTTAATTTTCTGTCATATTTGCCAAGTCACTGAAAAAAAGAACAAGTAACATCTTTTTACAAATATTAGATTATCAACAATAAAAATGCAAATATTCACATAGCCTTGATTTACAAGCCAATGACAATTAAGCTGTCTTCTGCCTAAGAAAAATCTGTTTTCCTGCTAATGTCTTCTCTAGCAATCTGTCCTCAAAAAGATTATTATTTGCTTTCTGATGATGGAGTAACTTAATAGTTTCCTTTTCTCCAAAGCTCCAAGTGATAAGACATTTTGTATGGCATGCTGAGAATGTTGTGGAATGCCACAGTTGATCTGTTGCCTTTCTACTGGATGGAAAAATTGTGTAGACTGTGGAAATAGTATTTGTGCCTTTCTTGGCCCATCTGAGGTCCCAGTTTTCATGTACTCCTCTTCCAGTCAACATTGCTGATGATGTCTTCTCCTTGAAAGCTCAGTTCATTGGAAGAGCTATTAATTGCTACAATTTCTGTATCTCTTCGTCTCTTCACATGTGAAAACACTTTGTTTCCTGGTGTGCTTTTCAGAATTGAAACACAGTGGGATGAAAACAAACACATTATGAGTATTAAATTGGCTATAGCTTTGTAAGTGCAGAAATGGTAACATCATTGTGAGATGATTTTCAGGCGACAATGTCTTTCTCTAATTACTTTGTATTGTTAGCCTTCAAACTTTAACTGTCTTGAATTCATATCTCAGTTGACAGAAATAATATATTTTATGCAGTGTGATAACATAGATTCGCTTTTCAGATTCACATGAAATTCTAGCTGTTTTTATTATAGTTCATCATAGTACATTTGTTTTACATAGTACTGTTTTATAGGAAAAAAAAATTGAAAAACTCATGGCCCCTCTCTGATATGTTATTTCATATCAGAGTGTGTATCAGAGTGTGACTGGAAGGTGTGTAAAAATACACACCTTCCCATCACAAAACAAAACAGAATTAACATTAGAAAAATTGATCTGCCTAAAATTATAGCGCATTGTGCTAAGGTAGATGTTTTTTTAAGGAGTATTCAATTTATTTCTCAACTCTGAGCCTCTGTGGATCTGATCCGCTCCCTAAATGCTCACAGAACCTTCCAGAATCAATCCCTGATTACAAACTTTACTATTACCATTACTATTACCTTACTATTACCATGCTTGTAGAAACATTCGCTGTAAATTTAACAATAACATCATACATTTTGTTGAGCCTACACAGCCAGGTTAAAATTACAGTAAATCCAGATTAATCTTTTTACTGCTGCAGCTTTGTACTTGGTATGCCTCCTGGAGGCTGAAAATATTATTAGCTGCAGCTGGAACCAAAGTCACAATGTTGTCCCTCGCACACCCATGACTGTTGGGCTGGTAGGAATACCATTCTCATTACATCTGAACACAGATATATGAAATATTAGTAGAAGCATACTACAGTGTTAGCATAATGTAATCTGAAGACTTCTCTGAGAGCCTTCTGCTCTTCTCAAAAGCTTTACAATAATAACACAATCATAGGTCGTAGCATGTTCCCAATTCTTTTTAATAACCTGGTAAAACACCAGAATACAATGAAATCAATGTAGAGCTGTTTGTTGACAGCAAGTACCTTCTGACTTTCTAGACTTAAATAAAAGTAAAAATTGAATTTCTGTATTGTACATGGCCATAAAAAATAATTATGAATTCTGACTCTTCACTTTCAAAGTGGACACGATCCAAACTAACTTGTTGCATAGGGCCAAGTGAAGAGCCTCTGTGCCTCCAGTGTGTATCTTTTCTCTGCAGCTGAAATAAAATGTAAGCACATATTTACAGACTTTTTTTATTAGTTGTTTACTACACTTTATGGTATCAACATTTTTGTGCACGCAATACATTGCTAGATTGTGTATTGAACTTTTAGTCTAGGAAAGAAATTCACAGCAGAAGAAGTGAAGACTTTCCGCAATTAACTTCCAAGGCACTAATGAGTGTCTTCGGGTGCAAATACTGTAAAGGACCTGAATGAGGGCCACCTGACATGATACAGAACTAGTGTTTTTGAAGCTGGTCCTCAAGAGCAAACAGCACAGGTGTATTTGGAGGAAACTATTCAAATGATAGGCAGGGCAGGGGAAAAGAAATCAAAGAAAATATTCTGTGCTCCTGTTACATAGTTGTGTTGGTTGTGTCTTACTCTTCCATGCCATGCATGCTTTCACTAATAATTTTCTTCATGTATCACAATTGCACTCAATAGATCCAAGCGTTCTAAAGGAATGGAATATAAAATGCAAAGATGAAAACTATGCCATTGAGGGTGGAAAATGGGATTGAGGTTTTTCTTTTTTCCTCCTTGGAAAAATGGATGATGCTGCAGTATGGTGATGTATTCTATTTGTTAAAGTTTTTCTTTTGGCTTGGTTTGGTTTGATTTCCTTCATATTCCCTTCCCTTGGATGTGATGCTAAAGTTTTTCACCTCCAATTTTTATGTGGCAAGGACCCACACTGGAGCTGTCAGTCTGCGAGTTACAGTTTGAATTTTCACCAGTCCTGCATAGAGGTGAATGAAAATCTCTGTTCCTAAGAATGAATGTACCTTTTCTATACGGTTTGAGCTTTTGTTTACTTCCCTGGCAGCAATCAAAGTTTCTCTGTTTATACTGTTAAGAATATGATTCTGCTTTTGGGCATTGCTATCTCCAATCTCTATTAAATAGATCCAAATGTGAGGCCTTTCCCTAAGGAAAAAACAGAATAGTATCTTACTTACGCTAATCTCCCCACTTCCAGTTTGTTTCAGAAACAGGGGCTACCACTTCTTAGGAAATATTGTTAAAGCTTGGTACTTTTTTGTTGTTGTTGTTGTTGTTTTGTTTTTTTGTTTTTTTTTTCTTTACACCTCATGACCTGAATTGCAGTTCTCTGTCATGATCTCTTAATTTCATCCAGTCTGGTACAGTTGGTACTTTCAACCAACACTTTCTCTACCTTGTTAATTTGTCATCTCTGCTAACAGTTGTGTCTTTGGTAGCGGTCTTAGACTGAAAAGCAAACGCAGTGACAGTCTTCTTGATGGGCAGAAAACATCCTATGACATCTTGATCAACTACCAGAGCGTTTAAACACTATTTATAATATGGAACGTGGTCTGTTTGTGAATAGACTCTTTGATTTACAGTCTCATAAATATTAGGAGGGAATCTTATACAGATCATGAGCTAGTGAAAGAGTAATTCTGCTGAAACATAGAGCATTTTCCCTTTGACTTGTGCATCTTTTCTTTCTTTCTTTTTATTTTTTCATATAAAAATTCTCAGAGAAAGTGGATAATTTATTTTTAAGTGACCCTAATTCAAGGTTATGCCAATAAGATAACTGTCTTTCACTTTGATTTAAATGTTCCAGACTTTCCTTTACGCAAATACTATGTTGGCTTCATTTCCTTTATAAGTAATCTTGTTCCCAGCATTACCAGCACACTGGCTCACAAGTTGGTTCACAAGCAGGTAAGTGGGAGCTTACTAAATCTATGTAAAACTCAGGAAGCCTGCTTGGATAAACTAATGAAAGATGCAATATTATTCATGTAATGAAGTTCTATATTTGTAATGATCCCTAACATTGTTCATTTTGCATTATTCTCTAACATAAAATTTCAGAAGTTTTTTGCTTTTTGTTTTTTTCCTCTTTTGTGAAGCTTGAGTAAGATTTTCCTCTTTACAACTTGAGGTTAAGCTTAAGTACGAAAGTTTCCACTGATATGTTTCTTATCTTCTGGATACTGCTTTTCCCCAATTCAAGTCATTTTTTTCACTGCATCAGCCAGAAGTCACACATCTCTTTCTAACTTTCCATCAGTGAGTCTTCTTGGATCTGGACTGGAAATGATGCAAGGAGTGCTACTCCTACCAGTTACAGCTTTCCACCATTCACTCTGCTACAGCAAGACCAAATTCTGTTTTCACTTAGTCTCGTGCAGGTATTGAGCAATTCCATTGCATATCTGATACTATTACAGATGTTCAGCAGTGTAATTGACAGAAGACTGAACTTCAGTGCACCCTGATTGCCAAAACTCTTAGATATTTAACCCTGTGTTAGTCTGCAGCACACAGCTGAGGAAGGCAGAGCATAGCATAAGTTTGTCTTTGAAGGAGCTTTGAAGGAAAACCTGGGCAGAGTAAATGCCTATATTTAACATACATTATTGCAGATACCCGAGTTAACAGTTATTCTTCTACTATCCTTACTATCCTTGTTACTTTTTTTTTTTTTTTTTTAGACTATAAGCAGAATCCAAATGACACCACACATACACACATACATACACTTAGTTCTGTGATACCTGTGCAGAAATGGAAATACTTGTTTACGACAGCACCATTCCCACGGAGCTCCAGATCCTAATGTATGGAAAAGACAAGCAAGAATGACCTAATCTGGCATGTCTTTCTAAACTTCTCACACCTTTCCAGAAGTGGGTTCAGATAACAGCACTCCTTTTTCAATGAGACTTTGGCTACCTCTGCCTGTAGGAGAAGTTGCATCAGCACTGGATGCCAACACACAGTCAGAGTGAAGCTTCTTGTGGCCAAATTTTGTGGACTTGCAGAACTGGGGTTTGACTCTCCCCTTATTTGTTTTCTTATCCATTACTTCTCCTTCCCAAACAGACAAGCATGAAGACAGCTCTTAAAAGCAGCATCTCAAAGAGATGTTTTCTTCACCCTGTACCCATCATATAGGTTTCCCAGAGAAAGCAATCACCTGTTGAATTAATTTTTAATCACTGTCTTTTAATATTTTTTTTTTTTAGCATAAAGGGATGTAAGTATATTAGTTCTGTGGCAAGATAAAAAGCACAAAAGTATTTTTAAGTAGCTCGCAGGAAAGAAGCTCTTGTTTCTTTTGTGCATTTTGTCTCAATAAGACATATATAGGTTTACAAGACAGTGTGCTTAAACAGGAGTGAATTCAGTGTAAATTCACACTCTTGTATTCTGTCATTTAAAAATACAAAATATTTTTCTAGTAGTTCCATCTGTTTTAATCATTGTTTTATTTGCAACTACTGGAGCATTCACAGACAGAGAAAAAGATGGATGGCTCCTAAAAACCACCTTGAAGACCAGGTTTCCGTAGAGCAGAAACATAGAACTTTTCTTTCAAGAAATGGTTAATGCTTTGTTGTACAGGAGATTTCCTTCATGCTTGTTGATAACAACATCTCTGAGATGGCAGTATTACTGACAAACTTAATGATTTACTGGAAAGAGTGAGAACAGAGCAGTGGCCTCAGAAATGTCACTTGAAGGCCTCTTGATTGATCTTTACAATGATCCCAGAGAACTATTTGTCCTGTATTCAAAATCACTATTATTTTTCATTCCTTGTAGAAAGTTACAGTTATACATAGACTTAAAATTCATTTATTCTGGAAGTAAATAAGAAATAATAGTGTAATAAAAGCAGTCTGTAAAGTCTGAAGCACAGTAACTAATGCTTCAAAAAGAAACATGATTCAACCTACTACAATCTTAACAAAGAAACATATATTCAGCTGATGTAAATAATTGTAACTTGTCACCAAGTCATACCAGTGGATTGAGACTGATGCACTAGAGTGAAGGATGTAACCCAATGGTACAAGTGCATTATTTCCAAAGCAATTACCTGCACCAGCAGCATTAGGGTTTTAGTTTTTTTTCATAGGTAGATTTTGTTGTTACAAATTACAATAGACATATTTTTTCTTTCTTTTAAAGAAAACAATTTTAAAACAATTTAAAACAATTTTTAAGTTAACAGTTCTTAAAAGGAATAGTAGCTCCTTGGAGAGTGGGACTCTATGTGTTTCAAAAAAAATAAACTCTCATGATTACATCTTCTGTCCAGCTACAAGGTGGGGAAACCTTCACTGAATTTCATTCGCTTCTCTTCTAGCTGTGTACTAAATGACTTGTAAATGTTCCCCTCCCAGCACAGCATGTTGTGTGCCCTGATGAGAAGGCCCCTCAAAAGCGCGAGTACTGGACAACAAAACAAAACCAGTCACTAGTGTATTCCTGCATTTACAACCTTGATTTTGTTCAAGTTTTACTTTTTCTTTCATTTGATTGCTCATTCTCAATAAATTGCCCATACATTTGATAGGAGGAGGGAGGGTTATTTCTGCTAATGACTTTATGGGCATTCTGTCATTATTGCCATCTCATGGCAAGGAAAATATTTTTATATAACCACCAACTTTTGTGTTTTGTTTTTAATTCTAGAATTCTAGATACTTGAGATAACAGCATTGCTTACAGTCTCAGCAATTGTATGTGAAAAATTATAGTGCCTAAAGGAGTTAATCAATTAGGAAACATTTCATGACTTTTCAGCTTTAATTTATTTTTCTCACTGTCATTTTAATGGTCTTTCTCATTTCCCTCATAAATATACTAAATAATTCCTTTTTTTTTCTCTGCTAGTGCAAAGATTTTAAACATATTGAGAACTCAGTCCATCTCTTCTTAATCATTTTTATTTTTCTTGTTTACAACATCTTTGCAGGGTTTGCATAATATTTTGAATGAAGCTGCATGCATTGTATGGAGAGAAATAGTCTTGGCCAACATAGTTTCTGCATAACCTAGATGTGTTTTTCATTGTTGACTGCAGAGTTGTGTCATATCATATATACCTAAGCTTAACTATGAATGAGGAAATCTGTGTTTCATGAAGTGACATTTCTCCTTATTCAGAAAAAAACCATGTAGCTGTATTATTTCAAAGCTGATCTTATGGGGAAAAGGAAAAGATGTATCAGTAGGAATTAAACCTGTCTTTTAGATTTTCTTTATCTGTATTCTTTGCAAGGCCTTCAGTCTGTCCACTTTCTGATCCAGTCAGAAAATTCCTTTGTACAATTTTGAAAGTCAGGAAAATACAAATTATATAGATTTCTGTTCAGCATATATGTCCATATACGACATTTGAAATTCCAACAAGAGTGATTTGCAGCCTAATTTCACTCTAGAAATTCTGCTTAATGGCAAGCCATAGTTATAACTGTATAAGAAACATTTTGCTAGTAATTAGTCCAGTTAGCATACGTGTGGCTTTAGGTACAACATTATTTTTTCTGTATTTAGTTTGCATGTGTGTACATTTCTCTTTTATTTTATCATTGCTGTCTCTTATGTCTATCAGTGTAAAGTTATTTCTATGAAAGAACTCGACATTGAAATCATATGGAACATACTCATTATTCTGATGCAGTAAACCTCCAAGACACATATATAACAATTATCTAGGTCTGATGCCAGTTAATGAAAATGTAGTTAGGCTACATAATGTTATATAGCGTCCTGGGAAGATGTGAGAAAGCAGACTAGCTGTAATCAGCCATTAATATCTATTTTGTTGAACACTAGAGGGAGATCAAAGCAAAAGAATAAATGATCTAATAGCCCATGGTTGCTAATTGGACTTGTTCATAAAATTTCAATTGATGACAAGATGAAATACCAGATATCATCTTAATTTTTCACTGTAGTTTTCTCATGTCCTTATTTAATATTGTTTTAACTATAATCTAAAACATTCTAGTAAATTTTTATTATTTTTTTTTACAAAAAACAAGACTGCCTATATCAATATCCCAATTAATACATTCTGTATAAAATAAATTTTTCATATGAGACATATACTTCAATGAGAAGATTCATTTTAGCAGCTGCAAGATGAAACATAAGCACACAGTCCATTTGTCTCTACTGCTCTCTGAACACACAGGATTTTGTTCTTGTATGTTCCTGCAGCAGCAAGCAGGGAAATGTTATTTTTCTACCTTTGTCAGAGAGAGTTCTTCCTGTCAGACCTAAAGATAAGCAACTAAGTCTGCTCACATTCAGAACAGAATGGAAACTGGTGCTGTCACTCTTTTGCAATCATAACTTCTGTTTTGTTTAGTGTTTGCTGAACAAAGTTTGTAACATAAAATGTCTTTTAAAATGCAGGTATTTATTAGTTTTGTGTAAAAGAAAGTTACCAAATGCACATTTTTCTACTCTCCCAGTTACTGCTGGGAAATACGAAGACTTTCCATATGATTCCCAAAGGAAGGGCCCGTAGGGCGTTGAATAATTTCCTTAAAGGAAGGATCTGGTTTATCAGGCTCTAGCAGAGGAGAAACTCTGGCATCTGAGCTTCAAAACCAATAAACTATTCATGCTGTAGCCTACGCAAAACCTGTTATGCTGCTAGGAATGCCTGAGCTAGATGCAGACAGCAAGGTGTTGGGACTGGTTATTGGAAAAAAAAAAAGAGTTCACAGAGGGTTAGGTCACCTGAGTACTGTCACTGAGCACCACACTCCTACTGCTCCACTTCCTACACATGGTAATACACGTGTAAACACACCAAGAAATGCTATTGTTATGTAGGGAAGAAAAGGTTTGTCTAGGCTCGAGGGAGATGACAGAAGTGAGAGGCAGGAGCAGAGAAACATGGAGGTGGGAGGGGAGAGGTGGAACTCGGCCTTTCATCACAGCAAGCTGCTATAGTGGCTCAGGGCTTGCTGTGAAACCATAACCACCCAGTGTCACCAGTCATCTCTCTTCCATACAGGAAAAAAAAAATGTTCCATGTTTTGTTCACAGCTCAGTTCAAAAAGAACAATATTTATCCATTATTAATAACAAAACTGTGAAGCCACCCACAAGCTTCTTGTTCACAGTGTTCCTTATATGTGACATCTGGGAGAGAAAAGTTTTCCTCTGCTGCTGCACCACAGCACCAACACATCACACATTCTCTGTAGGTTTGGCAGCTTGTGTAGGCCAGACACTCAGGAAGAACTGTGCTGTCATTAAAGTTAATCAGCAGTTTCTCAGAAGTTTCCTGCACACCTTGGGCCTGTCCAATAAATACTGAGGATGTTTCACATATGATCTATTGCTGTTTCATCAAGCAGACATAGGGTCGATTTTTTGTTTGTTTGTTATTGTTGTTTTGTTTTTGTTTTTATGCAGGCTATGCTGAGATACTTTAATCATGGTCACCTAGAAGTCAGTAAAATACTTTAAATGCTTTATAGCAACCAGTAACTCTATCTTCAGCTATGGCCAGAAATCTATTTGACCATATATTAATAGAATCATTAAGGTTGGAAAAGACCTCCAAGATCATCTGGTCCAAATAGAGCAGAGCCTTTAGGAATCAGCAAGCATAATTCCTCTGGCACATTTACTTTAAACATCTTTAAACATATATAAAGAACTATGCTATGTCCTTTATTGCAAAAGGAAAGACAGAATCAGACTCTGGGTGCTGTTCTTATTCACTTCTTGTTCAGGGCTAAGCACACCTGGTAGAAAAAAGGAAACACCCATTAGAAAGTGCAGGGAACAGCCTGTCCTCGTAGCTTACCTTCTGCTAATAGGCACCATCCCCTCCATCACCATGAAAGCCATTGCTTACCTAATGAAAGAAACAAAACAAAACAAAACAAAAAGTTGTTCTTTCATTTGCTTTAAACACTAAATCTCCACATCAACATTTTTAAGTGGCATGTTTCCATCTTAAATGCATTGTAGACATGGAAAAGCTAGAAACAAGCAAAAAGGTAGATATTTGTGGATTTTTTTCAAATTTATTTTGATATAAAGTTGTAATGGCTTGAATTGAAGTCACTGAAAATGTATATGACTCCCATCCATGGACAATCACATGACTTGTACTGTCATTTTCAGAAAAAGAAAGCAACACCAGGCAGCATAACCAGCCACACACTCCTTGTCCAACCATGTCCACAAGGGATTGGTGTTCCACTATGACCAAGTTCTAGAAGGGGAACCATGCTGAACAGATTTCCAGGTGCCCTGATGCCCAAGGTATTTTTACTTAAGTGAATGAGAGTCTAAACACCAGACAGCTTTCAGTATGAATTGCTTGAGATAAAGACATTGTTAGACAGTTGTTAACACCTTAAAGATTTTATTTTTTTTTTTTATTAAGAAAAGATCATGGTATTTTAAATGTGTGTAGGGCGGGGGGGGCGGATAAGTATCTCTGTATATTCTGAATGAATTGTGAGGTATACTTTATGTACTGTGTCTGAAACACGCCACACTTATTCTTCTACATTCCTAATACATGACTTAAGGAAAAAAAATGTCAAAACATAGAATCATGGGGAATTAATATGTCTCAAGATTCTAGAAACAAATAATTGCATCTACATAATTGGCCAGTTATATAAGCTGCATTGTGGAGTTCAAAAGCTGGAGAATACTCAATACCCTTTCAATTTTCAGTTACCACCATCTGTTTAGAAAGCAAATACAGATGGGGTCCAATAGGGAGAGCTATGGTTTTCTAGTAACAAATGAATAGAGAGTAAAGAAACATGTGAAATGATCCAGTATTTAAAGCATGCAATATCTTCTCATTATAGTTCACAGCTGAAACTATGATTATTGTTATTCTGCTGACCAGACCAGTTTATTTAACATGTTGAGATTGAAGGACTTGCATTATTTATTTATTCAATGAATAACTGTTTATACAATCAAAACAAAAATCAAAATCAACTGCAAAGCTGGTTACTCCCAGACCTTTCAGGTGCTAAATCACTGCATTTCTACGGCACAGAAAATTTAATTTTGTTATCAATAGGCACTGGGCACACAGAAAAGAATTATGCATTTTGCCCAAGGCTAATCCTGTACAGTGCTGAGACTGCCCAACATCCACTGTAGCTTTCTAAGCATTGTCATAAGCTGAAGTACTGGCACTGGCTCCTAGCTGTGCAATATATACAGTGCAAACATGCTTTGCAAGTGTCGGAGTGTTGTAAAGAGCTAAACCATAATCACAGTGAATAAATACAATTGACAAGTAATCCAAACTATTGGTTTCTACAATACTGTCAGTAAATTTTCCAGTCCTGGCTTCTAGTCCTCCAGTTCCCTGCTTCATGATTCTTTAGGTAACTACAAACTAAATAAAAATTGCTGGTAATATTACAGATGTACGGATTTTAGTAATTTCACTATTGTTGCCAGCTCATTGACCATTACCCTAGCTCAGAAGACTGCCACTTTCTAGATAAAAAATGTTTCAGACTATCCAACATGACTGAGCTATTGAATTCTCCCTCCAGGACTCAATTTAAGCATGTGAAGAAAAGGCTGGAGGTTTTTGTTGGTTTTGTGATACTTATCATTCAATTTGCAAATGTGTTTCAAACTTAAAGAGCCTTTTATATATTTATTGCTCTTTATTCTTTAATGTTTTTTGCTACAGTCAGGGAAAAATATTATTAGATTTTGAATGACCTCGAGAAAGGGAAAATCCACATAGTTCAGCCACTGATGGGGAAAAAAGATTATCGTTAAGTATAGCACTTTTATTCTTAAATTGCTGTGTCCTATTTTTAACAATTCTGACACATAAGCACTGGCTTTGAAAGGTTGATTCTGCAGATACCTGCAAAAGATAAACCTGAGCACTACCAGAGACTGATGAATGTGAATGAAATGAACCCTCTTTCTAGACAATACAATGATGTGGCAAAATGACAAGGCATTGACAGTGGAGAGGAAGTCTGTTGCATCCAAGCTGTCTCTGGTAGTGCAACCAACACAGGAAGGTGAACTATTTTCACCTGATGACCATTCATAGTTTGGTGTGAAATGACCTTGGCTCTAATTCCAGTTGCCTGTAGAAATACATATCCAAACACCAAGATATTCCTGTCTCTTCCTTTTTTGTTAGCTTTTACAACACTCTGAGGTTACCAATCATGTTCACAATAGCTTTACATCCCATATGTACTCTGTCTATCCCAAGCTGTTCAGAAGTGTTAAACTACTTCACACACTGTCCAGTAGATTTGTAGAGGCAAATGAATCCCATAAATGTGAGACTTACTACAGAGGTATGATCAAAATACGCATTGTGTAGATCAAGCACTGGATTTACTATCCATGTACAACACTGTATATACATAGATATTTCTGTCTGGGAAGTCTCAGACAGAAGTAGTGTTACTATTTACTGCACTGAAGCATCAGACCAGGAGATAATTGGTAACATCCTTCAGGGAGTTCTAATGAGATAGACTGCAATAACCATATGCATGCTGGCATGAGAATCTCTAAAACAGTTTCTTTTTCTGGTTTTCTATTAATTGCCTGAAAACAACATTAAGTTGTTTGTAACGTAATCATTCAGTTTGCTGTAACTGCTCACAAGCCTTTACAAGATCTCTTCGCTAACCAACTGCTGCACTCAACCTTGAGTTAATGTAAAACTAGCAATCTTTATATTTGTAAAAAGCAGCAAATATAATGTATCATGTCATTCCTAATGTCTTATTGTTTAAGGAGCTATAATGATTATCAGGCAGGTGATTTCAGCAATATGATGTACCAGTAAAGCATCACTGAAAAAGTGTTCTGAGAGAATCAGGGCGTAACAAAGGTATTTTTCTAACTGATTTTTCCTGTTAAAATCCCACTGAAGTGAGACTGTGTTTGGAGTGTCCATTATGACTTTCTATTAAGAGTGAAAACTAAGTTGTTAAACAAATTTCTATATTAGAAAACATAAAACTTAACTAGGACAGTAGCTCTAGCTGAGAATAGGAAAACATATCAATGCAGAGACATTGCTGAGTCTCTCGCACATGCTGACAGATGCTGACCTAATTGTCTTTGGGAATGTCTACATGTGCTTCACTGAAATGCACTAAGTTATTCCACTACAGAGCTTTTGTTTCCAAATAAGTATGGGCACTCACTTCAATGCTTTCTTTTAAGACAGCTAGTAGCTTCCTTCAATCAAGTTCATATTTTCTGGTGGTCCAGGTCTCAGTACTCTTTACCACACATGAAGCACCTTGCTAGCAATCTCAGCAGATGTTATTAGCAAACCTAAATCACAAGCCTGTTTTCCCTTAAAATGTGGCTAAACACAGCCATCTGTAATAGAGTTGATCATATTCAAGCAACAGTTCAGCTGCACCATTTACAGATAGGCACCAACACTTAAAGAGAATGTTGCATACAAAGTAGTTAAAACTTTTGACTTCATCCTTTGAAAGGGTGTCATGGCATTTGCCAACCCTGACTATGAACAAATGTCCGAATGCATTTCAAGACCAATTGTTAGGAGAGTGCCAAATAGGTAAAGGCTGTTTTGAGCTTAGAAAACAGGGGGAGAATATGCCACGTCTTAAAAAGGGGGACATTCTGAATAGCAACTGTATCTGTGCATTACAAATGGATTCACAAATAAAGATTACAAGAAAAAGTGAGTTTTATTGTCTATGGGTAATATCTGAGCCAAATTAATATCATATGTATTTACACCTTAATGAATAGCCCAAGAAGCCTCATCTTTTGGGAAGATTCTCATAGGCTTTAACATAATTTAGATCAGGATTGCTACAGAGAAAAAAAAAATAACTCCAATGCTTATATAAAACATTTGGTCTTTTAGATAGTTGTAAATATAGTCAAGAAAAGATTTTCATTTAAATCTTAGTCTGTGTTAGAAATACTTTCAAGTCAAAAGAATGTTTCAATTTGCAGGAAAAGGCAGCTTCTCACTAGTATCTAACATGCTTCTGAAAAAAACATCAATATTTACAAATGTTCACATCTAAATTAAGGGCATTTTGTTTCACTATTAACAGTGTGGTGGTAAATATGTTGCTGCTCTGGACAACAGCTTATCTTGGCATTAGTCTCATTCGTATCTAATAATACTGCAAATCTTGTGAGAAATGCCAGACTTTCTCAAAACAAACAGCTGGCCTGTAAAGACTGCCAAATTATTGAAGTCTGTGAAATCAGTTTCAGTAAACATGGGATGTTCATTAGTAAAGAAAACTATACTATACTGTATTTTTAAAAATTTATTTGAAGCTAACAGAGAATTTACACTTAGTTTTCCCCGGAGACACTGCAATGCTTGGAGCCATTCATTTTATACAAATCAACTTTGCCTCACTCAGATGATGGTACATGTTCATTCCACTGCAATAGCCACTATTTCAAATGCTTATTTTTGACATGGCAATTTTCTTCTTGATGTTTATGCTTCTATGTGTTTTATTGTAGGAGAAATACAAAATATTTCAGTTAAGTCTTCAAATTGCTCCAGTTGAAGGAGAAAGCTTTCATCAAAAGAAGAATGGTCTAACTGACAGGTCAGCTTCAGAGTAAAGCCAAGCCTGAGAAACAACAATCCAGAATCTTTCCACAAACAGAAGAAATGAGCACTGAAAGACCTTTCAATCTAATCAAACACCTAGGGCAGACAAGTATTCCCTCCCTTGAAAATATAAGTGATTTTTCCTTAAATGTCACTGACTGTACGCAGGTCGTGGTGCCAGAGGAAGTTTTTTTCACTGTTGCTGCTGCTGGCATATTGGAAAATCTGCTTGTCCTTATTGCTGTCGTCAGAAATAAGAATTTGCACTTGCCCATGTACTTCTTCATTTGTAGTTTAGCCATTTCAGACATGTTAGGTAGCTTGTACAAAACTCTGGAGAACATCTTTATCATCTTGTGCAAAATGGGGTACCTGACACGTCGTGGGGACTTTGAGAAAAAGCTGGATGATGCCATGGATTCTATGTTCATTCTGTCTTTACTGGGGTCAATTTTCAGCTTGTTAGCTATTGCAGCAGACAGATATATCACTATTTTCTATGCTTTGCGGTACCATAATATCATGACACTACAAAGGGCTTTGATCATCTTGGCAATCATTTGGACATTCTGTGCAGGCAGTAGCATTGCTATTGCCCTCTTCTCCTATGAAGCAGCTACAGTCATTCCCTTCACTATCCTGTTCCCTTTAATGATGTTTTTTATACTGTGCCTCTATGTCCATATGTTCCTCCTTGCTCGATCTCATGCTAAAAAGATTGCCTCACTGCCCACCAGTGCAGTCCATCAGAGAACTAACATGAAAGGAGCCATTACACTGACTATTTTCCTTGGAGTCTTCCTTTGCTGTTGGGCCCCCTTTGTTCTTCACATCCTTTTAGCAAGATTTTGCCCACATAACCCTTATTGTGCCTGCTACATGTCCATATTCCATGTGAATGGGACCCTCATAATGTGCAATGCGATCATTGACCCTATGATTTTTGCATTCCGAAGCCCAGAATTACGGAGCACATTTAGGAAGATGTTCTGCTGTGCCAGGTATAACTGGAACTGGTAGATACTAAACAAAAATAACAATTAAAAAAGCACACACATTGTGGTGTTGTGCAATGCAAATTCACAGTTAAAAATACTAAAAGTAATGCCCAAAGTAATATTATGCTTGTAGAATACTGCCAGTGATTTCAAGAGGTCTACTGAAGAATACGTATAAGCTAAGTATGCACATAAGTCTTTGCTAACCAAACACCCAGAAATATTACTAATTAAGTTAATTCTGCTCATAATTTTCATGCAATATTCTAAAAGTAACTGCAACAATTATCTTTTATCATTTCAGAAAAACTCAAATATAAATCTTTGGCAGCAAGTATTTTGTCACCCAAGAGATTAATTTATGCCGACTAATTTTGTATCAGTAATTTCAATTTCAGGTGCATACTACTTTAAATTTTGTTGTTTAAATCACAAATAAATGAATACTTGTTTCTGAACTTCATGTTTATATAAAAGTCTATGATAAAGCAGAAAATATGGACATGCATATGAACTTTGCTGGTAAAGTGAACTCATTACTTTGTTCTTTAACATCTACTCTCCTTAAAATCATGCAATTAGTATGCTCTAAGTGTCAAAAAAAAAAAAAAAAATTGGAATGTGAGTCCATGTGAAGTTATTTTGGTTTAAAAGTTATTCTTAGTGACTGAAGAGTTTTTTCCAACATGAAGTCGTTCTGGTAGAAAAGAATTTTGAAAAGGTTTTGAATTTTAAAACACCAAAGCCAGGTCTGGACTAGCAAAGAGAATTGCTGGCCATGTCAGCTCTCCATTAGAAGTCCCTGGGCCAGCTTCCTTTAATAAAATAATGGGTTTCACAGACAGAGAAAGAACTTTGATAAAGCCATAATTTTCTAAACATGCCACAACAAGGAATTCAAAAATAAAGTACCAGACAGACAATTCAAAGACCTCCAAGGAAGTCAGCCACCTGGATGAGGAACCAGCTAGCCAGTCTGGAAGGATGCTACAAAACAGTTTGTAATTTACAAAATCCTAGTGAGAAAATTTTGAATTGTCCTTGCCAAAATAATACTAAACTTGCAAAACTGTAAGGCAGAATAACTTTCACAGCAAAATATCCTAAAGCAGTTCAGAGCATATGGTGGGGAATTAACCTCAGATTAATTCTGTACAGTTATTCAGCTGTGCCAGAGACAGAATATTTAGTAAGAGACAGCCATGAAACTGAGGAAGTCAAAGTATGGCTTGAACAAGAAGGAGAGGAAAAGAGAAAGTCTATTAGAATTCATAGATAAATAGAATTTGCTCTTCTGATACACTAATAAAAACAGGAATTTCAAGATACGTGGAATATGGATCAAAGTACAAGTAGTCAGGGGGGCTTAGGCTCCCAGATAAAGATGTAAGAAAGGAACCAATGTACCTGAAAGCCTCTCCAGAACTAAGCAAAGAAAATATCTTAAATGAGAGAAGGGATACCAAAATGAAAATTTTTTAAACCTATATGCTTATTACAGAAAATCATTTGTTGATAAAATGCAAGTTCAGAAAGAAGTTCAAATATAGTCAAATTTTATTCTAATAAGAAATTATTCTTTCCATCAAAAGCAGAAAAAATATGTATCTGCACAGCAACAAACGACTGTTAGAACTAAAAATAACAATAATAATAATTATACAACATTAGAGACTAGCAAAATAGAAGACTTAACAGTACCATAATACCTTGTGTACACAACTGATGAACTTCACAATAATAAAAAGTATTAGAAAGAAAATAATGATTCAGGCAGACCTTACGTTAAATCTGCAACACATGAAATACCTACAAAATGCACTTCCCAGTCAGTCCCAGGCCCTGTCCAGCAACCCTCAAACTGCTCACCAAGCAGCTGGGCTCACTTCTTGACCTAAGAGCCTAAGGGCATCTAAGATACATAAGACTTTAAGATACAAAATCAGTCCTACAAACACACCTTTCATCCCATTCCTCTTGGCTGTATTTCAGGGGCTGAGCAAACTGGCCTCCAGTAGCCCAGAACCTGTTTGCCCCTTGCCAAGCTGTCCCATCCTTCACAGTGCCATCTCCAAGCCTCCAGCCATTTTTATCCTGCAGAACATGGGCTAGAAAGTACATGAGCTCTCAACATGTGTCCTGCCTGAAAAATATCTTTTGCTGTCCTTTCTGCCCTATGCATCTTCTCTTAGTAATACAAAAGACAGAACAGTAATGGCCTTACATTTCAGAAACGCCAGTGAGTGGTCCAAAGAAAAATAGATTGTTATCTTTTGGGACACACAGACGTAGGTTATGGCCCAGTGAGACATTTTTTTACCATCCAGCTTGTTATAATAAGGAGTCAGAAGTATTTCTGAAGTTAGTAGCATTGGACCTCAGATTGCCATACTTTGCCAGCATGTGGTGTAAATGCCTGAAGTAACTAGGAAAATAAAACTAACATTCACACTTTTAAGGAAAAGGTACAGCATTGAAGAGGCTTTCAGGGTAGGGCATAACTGCATTACCTGAGCATTCCCTAGGCTCCCAACCTTAGATGCTATCGCGCTGGGGAAAACTTGGTGTGCTAGCTCTAAGGAACACCACGGAGCGTGGAGTGGAGTGGAGACACCACGGCTAGGCTCTGTAATCAGGCGGGGCCTCGATTGTTCTTGTGCACAAAGCTGCACTTTTTGCCACCCTAAGCCAAAGACCTGTCATGTTTTGACAAATACTGTACCCTAGTGTACTTTTTGCTCATTATAATATCATTATAATACCAAAACACACCTCCATCCCAAAAGCTACCCGCCTCCAAGGTGTGACCACCCCTCACCGAGCATGCGCTCTGAATTTCTCGGAGCCTATTACTTTAAACGGAGACGGGAAAACTTTACACCAATCATAACTAAGATATGCTTGACTAGAGCCACTCAAGCTCCACCCAAAAGATAGAAAATAATATAAATTGGCCCAAGAGAGAGGGGATGTTAGGGAAGATACCATTGTCAGGGGAGATACCATCCCGAGGACATACAACATCCTTAGGACCTCCTGACTCCTGGGATCAGTCGACGGGCTGAGCCTCTCTTCCCCCCCCATTGGGACGCCTTTGGGTGAGATCTGAATATTTGCTTATAAATCTCTATAGAGTCTTTGATCCTTTTAACGCATTTATTTCTAGGCTGCGCACCTATAACATCTATAACACCTACAACACCTATAACACCTGTAACACCCGTAACACCTACAACACCTATAACACCTGTATAACATCTGTAACACCTATAACACCTGTGTATTTCATGCATACTAGCTTGCTTTTGCAGATAGTCACTATCACCGGCAATCCAAAAGAACCTGATTATCTGTTGCTGTAATAAACCATACTTGATTGCATTGTGATAGCTCTCATTAATGCAACTAGGGTGAGGGTGGTTATCCGTGATAGTTCAGTGTTCTGAATCTAACCAGACCCCCAGACGGTTAATGCATTTTTGGTGAATGTCTGAGTGGATCCGCAGGCGGTTATTACATTTTTGGTGAATGTCCGAACAGACCCCCAGACCGTTAATGCGTTTTTGGTGAATGTCTGACTGGACCCCCAGGCAGTTAATGTGTTTTTGGTGAATGTCCGACTGGTTCAGTACTCTGAATCCAACCGGGCCCGTAACGGTTAATCAGCTACACCCCTTTAACGCGACACAGCAACAAGTTTCCACCTGATGTGACTGGGAATTAGCTGCCTATTCCTTGTATCCTACCTGCATTTGTTCATGCCATGATGCCCAAGCAACACCTAATGTTGTGGCTTAAGGTTATGTCTTCAAACTCGTTGTAGAGACCTGATGGCTGTTGCTGTTAAGCAGTGTGCCTAACACCCAGATAGCCAAAAAGATGAGGAGAAATGCTACAAAAGGGGATCTAAGGCAAAACAGAGAGAAAACAGGCTTGTAAATTGTAAGAAAACTACACATTTTTCTTCATTGTTAATAAGTTCAAGACAAGAGAACTTACCACATTCTACATGTAACTATGTAAGAAATGCAGATCCTATGCATTTGCCATAAACTGAAATCTGTGGCAGAACATTAGATCTCAAGACGAGTCTAAAAATTACAGAAAATAGTATATTTTATCAAAAAAAAATGTTAAAATTCAAAAAGTACGTGAGAATTTTCTCTCAGTTTGCACGAATTCTTGAAATAGAGCATTCATTTGAAAATATTTCTTTTCTGGGGAAGCAGTGTCAGAAAAAGCATAGTCTTGAATTAAAAAAATAAAATAAAAAATCCTTAGGTAGATTTTGCTTTTGAAGTCTATCAGTCCTTGTTGCATGTCAGCATATACATAAATCTCCATGTGTTACTTCCTAATTAGCTGTAAATTTGGCTTACATTTTAGCAGTCGAGCAGTCTCTAAGACAGTAGTTTCTCTGTTTCACATCTTGATATCTCTATATACATGTACTTCCCTGTGTAGGTCTTTGAACAGATTCTTTAAGCCAAGATTTGTGAAACCTTCATTGTATTGTATTGAAGTTGTTCTTTAAACTCTGATAATATTAATGTATAACAGTGAACACTTCTTAGGTTATGTGATTTTCTTTCATTTGCCCAGTGTTAATTTACAAGTATTTGGGAGCCAGAACTGTACCTTAACTTTGGGAGAAATAAATACATCTTGGACCCCACCAGAAACTGATAGGCCTAGAAGAAAAAAACTCTGGCGCTTCAAAGATCTTGTCACTTCAAATTGTAAGCAGTACTACAATCGATGTTTCATACAGAAGTGCCCAGAGAACTTCCTATGTCTGTTTTTTTTTTTTGTTGTCAGCAACAAAACTTTTCCTGGTCACTTACTGCAAAACCAGAAGCTCCTCCTCTGTTTCTGTTATTCTGTTTTGGACTGAACTTTATGTTCAGGAACAAAGTGAACAAATCTGATAAAGTCACCCAGGGGAATTAATTCCACTGAAGCAGTTGGTATGCCAGTGAGGGACAGACTTGCATAGCAGTTTAATTTTGTTCACAAAAGAGCAAAACAAATAGTTTAACAACTGTAAGAAAAATTCTGCTTTCTTGAATTATGATCCTGGGCAAGACTTTCAGAAAAAAATAGGCATCTTGAACTCTTATTATCAGAACATTATTTTATTTTTTCAAAAATATTAACATACTTGAAAAAGAAGTTTGTATTGAAGTGCAGAGTACTTCAGAGTGTTAACAATACTTAATTATAATATTTGTTTATAATAAGAGTTACAAGGCCAATGTTAGCTTTCTCTTTTTTAAAATCCCAAGCAAGAAACTTCACAATCAGTCAGCTAGAATTATGATTGTGTTCACAACCTTCCTAACTTAGTTGGTCTTTTGGATTTTTTTTAGCTTTGTAGGCTTGGAAATAATTATTTCAGTACTACACACCTACATTTCAAACTAATGCTTTCTTAAAAAGTCGCTTTGAGTCAGTTTGAGCTAAACTCTTCAAACAATACACCTATTCAAACAATTTAGTCCCTAAGGAGGCATATTTCATTCTGTCAAGGTAATTACAGCAGATAGCCATCTATTAAGACATTATATGTTCATCATTCAATAGCACTTTGATACAGCTTTGATACAACTTTTGATACAGCTTTGTTTGAAGTGTCACTTCTACAGAAGACGCAATGCCATTGTGAACTTCTGATTCAAAGAGGATGATTTACGATATAATTCTGGAGAAATGAGCAGGACTATTTAAAAAAAAAAAAAACTTTTCATATCCACTTGAAAGTAGCTTTCTTCCGCTTGAAATTCCCCTCAAATTACTGCTATAACACAAAGATCATATTTTTGAACTGTCACCCAGAGTCTAATGACTATTAGCTTGCAAGTAAATCTGGCTAAACCAGTTGGAGTACAAGTGTCTAGTGAGTAATAACAATTATCTATTTCTTTCCATAGCTATTTATATATAAAGACCATGAGATGGTTTTGTCACACCACTTTGAATTGCTTCAGCAGCACCTTCACACTCATTTATTACAACTTAAGCCCTTCAAATGTTCTTCCAAAACCTCGTATGAACTATCTCAATAAAAAAAATAAATAAATAAAATAGATAGCAATAAAAAGAGCTACTCAGAAACCACTTGTTAACAGGAGGAGTTACTCTACCGGCAACTTTACATCCACTGACACCCTGACTGAAGTTGGAGCAGACAGAGAACCTGGCCTGGGCAGATACTTGTATTGACAATTTGGCTGTAAAGTCAGATGCATGTTTTACGTAGATAAACAAACAAGCCTTTTATCAGTGTTGGTGTACAGAAGGGTTTCCAGAACGAAAACACAGGGCCCCTGACCCACATGCCCAGGCCCAGGACCTCACATCAGCCCCATGGCCATCAGCCCCTGCCCCAGCAACACTGCAGCAGGGCCAGGGTCCAGCTCCCCACAGCCCTGACTGGCTTGGTGGTGGTCAGGCCCATAGCCTGGCCTCTCCTTGGCCTTGCCTGGTGCCCAGAGACAGGACTGCCCCAATGCCACCTGCTGCACCAGTGCCCCCAGCTGCCCTGCCCTTGGTGGGACAGTGGTACTGAGACTGGCAGCCAGGACCTGCCCTGAGGGACCTGTGGAAACCCCAAGCCCTCACTTCACCCTGACTAAGCTCTTAGTTGCAAAAAAGCAGTTAATAAATCATTTGTACATTTACACATCTTGCCTGCCCTGACCTCATCCACCCTAACACCACACAGTTTGGCAAGATCCAGCACACCTGCATGAGCCAGTCCCACAGAGGAGCCTCTGCAGCACAGTGTGAGAGCTTTCAGTGCTGCAGGGAGCCTTGGTGCCAGGGTAATGCTGAGTAGTTTAATACAACCTCTAAAGACAGAAAGAAATATCTCTTCAGCTCCTTTGAAATCCTATCACATTAGTTATTCTGGTTAATTGTCCCTTCCTGACAACTTAAATTTGGAATCACTTCTTGGTGGCATTAGAAGTCTAGGATAGATGTCCTCCAGCCTAGCTTCACAGTTCCTGACACTGTTACAGCTACCCACTTTCAAATGAATCGATATTACCCACCGTACTAAGTATGCATTCAAGTTTTCACTTGAATTTTAAAGAATGATTTACAGACTCTGCTTCACTGGTGTACTGTTTCAGTCTAACAGTCTACAGCCTTACATTTTCATTTACCTGAGAAATGAAACCACAGCCAAGCAATTCGGGTAATCACATCATCTGGTCCAACAGCTAAATCTGTCTCAACTGCCAGTCTGTTCAATAAGGAGAAAAGGAAGAGAGAATAAAGAGCTCTTCATCCTGACACAGAGCAGCCCAGGTCAGAGAGCAAGCCAAGAAGAACTGATGGAGACCTCAGGTCTCTCATCTGTGCTTAACTTCCTCTCAGATTACAGCAGAGCCTTCGAAAGAGGGGGAAATTTGGATGAAAGGCAGCTACTGCTCCTGGATGATAAGGCAGATGAAAGAAACACAGCCTTGCTGGCTGGTTAATAAGGGGTTGAAATTGGCAGCACTTCCTATTAGAGGAGTTGGCACCAGGGTTTGTTAGAAGTCTGGGAATAGGCCCAAGAAATAGAGTCAATGAGAAATACTCTTTTTTAAAAAAATAATGGAGTTGAACGAACTATATCAATCATTTAGTATTTTTCTGTATATAGGGATCTTTACTGAATGCTTTTTTTGGAGGACTCGGGAGTATTTGGAGTATGAGAAAGCTCATTGGGTGGAGAAGACCTTGGTCCCTGGACTACAAGAGAAAGGGGAAAACCACAGGGGAATAAAAGGGCCTGTGGTAAACTGTTTTAGTGAACTTGCACCAGCTTTCTTAGAAACCTCAACCTGAAGCATCTTTAGAGCTCTTACACTGACATGAAAATGCTAATTAGGCTAACTGACAAATAAATCACAGATGATGATATTATCCTCTGTTCTGTGCATAAGCTTTCATTTGAAAGCTTTCATTTATCCCAATGTTTTCACTTACTTGAAAACATTGGGATAAACGCAAAAAATCTCTCATCCCAGCTTATGAGAGTAAATTCTGCAGGTACACATGGTTTTGTGTGCTGAGCACCATCTGCCATCTTTCTGCCATCAGATGGTGAAAACTGGAGGAAAACTCCTCTGACCGTTTGAAGGCTATCTGAATTAAACAGAGATGTGGTAGTAAAATGTCCTTAGAGGATACCACTATTGCCTTTATAGTGCCAAATATCTTAAACACTCAAGAATAATTCTTTATACTGAAAATGGATAGCAGTGCCTTTTTATAACAAAGTAATTCATGACAGTTGCTTACAAGTGTTCAAAATGATCTACAATTTTATTGCTGGTTTAACTGTTGTTCAAACTCAAAAACCCGAAATATTTCTGGAACCAATCTCAGTCTTGGCATGTCAAAGACAAGATCTTCAAGCAGTACTCAAACAAGATATATAAAAGAAGTAGAACTGACATAGCTTGTGAAGCAGTTACTTCTGCTTGGTATATTAATGCCAGAACTGCAGTACCACATGGCAAGTAGAGCACTTGCCTCAGAAATCCCAGTGAAGAGGTAGCTAACAGTGAAAAATTATTTTGAGGATCATCTACTGCTACTGCTGCCAAGGAAGAAGGACATCAGTGGTGGCAACAATTAGAAGGAGTGCTTGGTGCCTGGAAGGAATTGGCAAGGCTGGAACTGATTTACCTAGATCTCTTGGTTCTTCCCAGTGTCATGCCACAAAATATTCACAGGTATCTTCACAGATACACAGACAGATTTACTTTCTTTATATTGTTTTCTTCATCAAGGTTTTTTTTCAACTCATCCACAGAAGATTTCAGTGTCAGTCCTGCATCCATTTGACTTAGTGACCAAAGACTTAGAGTGCATTTCCTGTGTTATCAGTTTGGATAGTTCCCTGTCAGTCTTCAAGAGGCGTTTGGATAATCCATTTAATAACATGCTTTAACTTTTGGTTAGCCCAGAAGTGGTCAGGCAGTTGGATTTGATGTTTTTTCTAGGTCCCTTCCAACTTTTTCAGGAGCTCTGTGACTATAGGCTGCTTCACTTAAGGAAAAAGAAACAAAAGAAAAAAAAAAAAAAAGAAAAAGAAAAAAAAGTTCCCCAGGAAGGCAAAACTACAAGTCCCTCAGGTAAAAGAGAGACCAAAATCCATCTTTATATACTTTTAGAGGGGTGGTTTAAACATTAGGCTATTACATGAATATCATAGTCTTCCAACCAAGACAATGACAGCATTTTACAAGAGTGATATCTATTACCCAGTACCTTCAAAAAGGAAGGGGTTGATCACTTGCTCCTGCAAGGGATATTCAGTATGTGGTTCCATATCTCACACGCTGATTTGAATCCTCCCTTATCACTCTGCTCAATACTTCTACCATGTTTTGAGACACCTGCTTAAACTTATACCTAAGCAGTGCTCTGGATTCCAATTCAGAAAAGAGTATAAAAAACTACATAGCCCCAGTGCCTACCTGCAATCCCACCTGAAAAACATATTTCTGAAAAGCAACAGCAATCCTGATTCCCCTTTATTACAAGAAAGATCTGGTTCTGAACCAGTTAGAAAGTAGTTTATTTTTGTAAAGAGGTTCTCTCCATTACACTAAGTCTGCAACAGAGAATTTATCCCCTGGAAAAGTCAGACTTAACTTTACTGAATGATCTCATAATGCCTGCAGTTAGCATCCTAAATGCACAGAGTTTCAGTCCTGAAAGAAAGTGATAGGAAATGAGGGAAAAACAAAAGATCTTCTGATATAAGTAACTCTGCTCTACCAGCCCTTCTGGCTATCCTGATGACAAAGCCTCCCCCACAAGGAATATGCTTTACCAACTGTCAATGTTGTGAAACAAATGCCTAGCATAAGAGTCAGAAATGACATCTGGAGGTTCAGAAGTGCATCTGTTCTGTTAATGATACTTTCAGCTCAGTATTTTTATGTCATAGATGAAGCTGTATGGAAATGAAAGTGTTGTTTTTAAATCAATTTAATTCTTCTCACACTGATTTCCAGCTGAGACACACTTATTTATTTATTTATTTATTTAGTCCATTGCCAAATCTCTTCAATAAATATCTGTGCAACTCTGCTAAATAGGTTCTGGAAATATACAATTGAGCTGTTCTGTACACTGTAAGACAGATTGTCCTGCCCATGATCTCAGGTGCCCAAAGCAGAGCTTTATTCATACAAGACAGAAGAATAGCAGCCAGTACAAGAGGCCGTTCCTACAGATGAGTTGTTTAGTACTTGCTAGCACCTTCAGGTCACCAGGTGATGTCCTCTCAAGTTCAAAAGTGAGTAAAAGAAGCCATGCTCTCCAAAATGCACAAGCCCCTGCAGCAAAGCATGGCATCCACTGACCAGTAAGCAGCTAGAGCTGAGTGAGTGACAAAGTGACAAAGAGCACCTGCAAAGAGCAGGTGAGTGACAAAGAGCAATAGCATGAGAGTTGCCTGCAAATGTAACCTTAGAGAAAGTAAAGGCAAAGAAACCAGCTGATGCATTTTAGCAGTGCATTCTAGCAACAGTAGAAATTATGTTATGATTATCAAGAAAAAAATGTCAAGCACTACTGTGCCAAGGCCACGTGGGTTGTGAAAGGGCTTCTTCGCACAGTATTCTCATAATATCCAAGTAATAAGAAGTGAGAAGGAAGTAAAGATAAAATATTAGGAATTAAATTTAAAACACCATATAATTCAGTAGTGGTAAAAAATGGGTAATAATTTCAACATTTCTGCTTAAAGCCTAGCAATCTATGAATTGTGAAACGCACACTTATTTTTGAGATGTTTAGCTTTTGAAGGACATTCTAATATATATTGCAGCTTGCATTTTCTGTAATCCTTTTTATCCCTCAATATTAGAGACATTTTGCTGCCCTTTAAAAATCATTATTTCAAGAATCATAGTGTACGCTTTCAATGCCTGTTCTTTGCTACTAAATCTTCACTCCTTTTCTCATGGCCCACACAGCACTTTTTTTCAACCAGCTGCAAGATGAAGCCTTAGTATTACTCTTTTAGACTAGTTACCTCAGAGTATTTTCTTATATGACATTACTTGAGTTTATTGCAGTAGCATGAGATACAAGGAAAGTTTCATGATTAAGTAACAGAGAAACACACTGAGGAGCACGGAGGCCATATTTTGACCATGTAGATGAAATGTTCACATAACAGGAGTAAAAGCTCTTTCATGCCTTCCTCCATAGTAGCCAAAGTGGGCCAGTAATAACTGCAAGGATATAGCAGGAATAGCTGCAGAACAGTTCATCCTATCCTCACCATTGTAGCTGAAGGACCCCAAGAACTAGAAACTCAGTGCTATCAACATATGCACCCACTAGCTCTCTACAGCTGAAAATTTTGTTCTTTAAGTGAATTAGTACATGAAATTAAAAGGCAGGATCCTGATTAGTTGGACAGGAGACTGTATCAGTTTATCTGCCAGAATGCAACCAGCTTCCAGAATGCAACCAGCTTCCATTTCTGAGGAGGGGGGAAAGAAAACAGGAGGCCAGCCACCAGCCAATATTGCAGGGAGTGAAGAAAACAACTGTGAGTCAAAACGCAGACACAGTTCATCCCTGCAGGAAAGAAGCTAAAGGTAGAAAAATCTCCCTACAACAAACACACAGTGAATTAATTAGTTTTAGTACTTTGCGGTGTAAACTGACCTCTGTGTGGGTGTTTATGGGATTTTGGTCCTTGTTTAAACCACAGGAGCCTTCAAATAAGATTGTTCTTTTTCTTAACTCTTTGGCTTTGACTCTTTTGTTTTTATCAAAGAGATATAACAAGAGTAGTGGATTTACTGTGTGGAATTTAACAGCCTGTACACTAGCTTCCCTAAAGGAATACTAGCATCCCTTCAGTAGAGAACTGTTGTAGCAAAACATAATGTCGAGAGTAAAGAACACATACTTTAAATAAACTTTCAAATATATGTTTCTATGGGAGCAAATTAGCTGTAATATATGGAAGGATTGTATCCACACTTCAGCCATTGTGTCCTCCCCTTTCCCTGGCCACATCTTGCTGTCCGCATTTTAAATGTCTGTGTACATGTTCAAGATTCAGATGTTTGTCCCCAGCTGACTTAAAGGAAGTCCATGAATTATATTTGACATGTTCTACAGACCATTTGACAAGTACTGCATTACCAGAACCAGTTTCATATGCTTGAAATAGAATTTTGCTCACTCCTGAGGCTGAGTAGGGCAACACCTGAGAAAAATAGTCTAAGAGAAAGGGATTCATCCACACTCCAGAAACTTTTCTTAGAGCAAACATCAGGGAGAAGAAATGAAAGTAAAGCCTGTTTTAAGATGTGAGGAAATGTGAAATTTATAATCCATCAGGATAAGACGAAGAGCTGACAAGGACCACTTCTCTTCTCCTGATGCACAACTTGGTTAAGTCTATCCTTAGCTTTCTAATCCATGACCTTTGATCTGTATACAGATGCCTGTTGTTCAGTGCCCTTTTTGTTCTAGGAAAACTTCTTTCCCAACTATAGTTCCCAGCTGGTTGCACAAGTTTCCTATAAAAGAATTGAACTATTACAGCAGTATGGCTTTGTGTCCCTTAGGAGAGGTCACAAGCTGCTGCGCCAAAGAGGACGAATGAGAAGAGGCAGAAAGATACAATCCCACACAGAACCTGGTCTAAACAGAGGCTCTCAAAGGAACCTGTTACCGAGAGCAATTCTCATGCCTTCATTTAAAGACAGTGAGCTCTCTCTGCCCTGGAAACAAGTGAAAGGAAATATTGGGTGACGTCAGCATAGAATCATATTCATATGCATATCATAGCATATCACTAATCACACAGATTTAATTCCATGAGACTGACGGAGTTTTTAAACCTAACATTCTTTGTTATCTACAGTCTGTACATATCTGTGATGCAGGATGAATTTCCATAGATCTGTTTGTACATGAGGGAAAAAGAGGAAAATAAACAAAAGCCACCCTAAAATTTTGATCAGGTGGCTTAAGTGTTTCACAGCCTGTTAGCATTTAGCTCATCAACGTATAACACTTGTCAGATGAGTAAATAAAATGATATATAGATAAATAGATAATAGTGTTATACCTTTATTTTCTTTAGCCACTTTAGAAGCAAAGTTAGTAACTCAGTACAAAAGTCTGAGATGACAGCCGTCTGACAAGAAAAAATATATTTTGGGGGGAAGGACAAACAGAAATATCCAAATTAATGAGGCCAATATGATCAAAGCACAAAATACAATGACTATTCCCACTAACGAGTGTATGTGAAGGTATGGGGTGGTGGTTTCCAATCAGGATAGGAACTTCATGTTCTTGTTTTTAGTATACAATAGAGGAGAAACAAAACCAGAATTAGTGTTGCTAACTACAGCACTGATGAGGTCTAAAACCTTAATGACAGAGGAAAACCTCTAAAAATCTGAAGTACTAATTCAAATGGAGGGAAAAATGTGGAATTGTAGAGTCAAACAGTTACTAACTGTGGCTATAGCTTTTTTTTACAGAGACTCAGTGAACGTACTGAATGATATTACTAATGAAGATGTCTTTCATGTTAGTGCCAGAGAACTGCAGTCTAATAAAAGGGCCAACATTTCTCAAAATTGCAGTATAAAGCTATGTCTTATATTTCCCACCTCTTTTTGGTAGAGTTTTTTATCTCTCAGACTGTAAGTGACTTGCTACTTCACCTCTTGAACAGACAGGACAGTTTCACAGTCATTTACTGTAGTCACTGGTTTTGGCAGCATTGGCTTCTCTGGATGGAAAAAGCACCCGTTTTACAGTTGAAGGTAAGCACAGTATGATTTTATGCATGTCAGAAGTTGTTGACTTAAAGCCAAGGGAATGATTACTCAAAGAAACCTCTAGAATATTTTGCAGACAATTCGCTATTTTGTCTGGCCTCTGAAAGATCCACTGATCAAAAATTTGTATGTCTTACAGAGAAAAAAAAAATACATTAATTAACCAAGGAACAGTAATAGAATCTCCGTTAAAGGGAGGAATGTATTCTAAACTCTTCTTAAACATGCATCCCAGTGTGGCTTGTTAACAGATGCATAACATCGAGGGGAGATCTCACCTAGGGAAGAAGCCTTCTTTATCTTTCACAGAAAAATTTATCAAATCTACCTAAATCAAAGGCCATAGCAAAGTAGTAATTTTTTCACTTCCTTTTTGCCATATCAGCTGAAGAAAAACTCATTTCTCTACCTAGTCATCTCAGATTGAGCCTAAGTATTTCCATAATGATTATCACCATGGCAGCTATATTCATAGTATTTTTCTTCACTTTCCCAGTGACTGTAGCTTTTGTTTTGACAAATAGTGTTAATAAAAATAAAAATTGCTCAAAAAAAGCTTTGTGTCTTCTATATAATTTTACCTGCTTCCCAGCTAATTAAAACAGCATTCTGAAAGGAAATTACTTTTCTTTCAAAAAATACCCTCTGATTTTATTTTAAAAAGCTTATGGGAAAGCTAAAATGTTTCAAGCAGAACCAGTCCAAAACCTGCACTTTCTTTAGGCGCTAGAAAACTGTAAATGTTACCTGAGAAAATAAATGGAACAAGGACAGAACATTTTGATAATGTGAAGGCAGCTATCTTTGGGACAAAGGTTGGTAACTGTAGTCCTTTCCATCACTAGTAGTTGTATAACTAAAGATTTTGAAAGAGAGTAGGAAAAAAAGAAACAACACATAATGTTACTGCCAAAAAAAGGAAGAAAAAAAAAAAAAGCCTAAAATTGCAGAGAGCCAGAGTGAATAGTTGCTAATTAGTCCCTTACCCAGATAGAGATAAATATCTGTATTTCAGGGAAACAGGTTACAGCTTCTTTTTATTATTATTATAATTACAGTGACTAATTGAGGATTCACACACAGAGTGTGTTTGTAGGCAATAGAATAAATACATGCAGTGAGCTCCAGAGAGATGACGGCAAAGGAAAAATAGTAAGCAGGCAGCTGGGAATGTCATGTATTTCACCCTAGCAGAGTGTTTGGCAGGGTACCTTACTGCTGGCTGATGACCAATTTTCTCATTAGAAGATTTGTTTTGTTTAGGCACAACAGCATAAATAAAAGGTAAAGTATTGCACTTTCAGGTCCATGTTTGCCTCCTCATTTCTTCCCACTCCCAAAGATTTTAAAGGTACATATATTTTCAGCACAAGTGGGATTTCAAATAACAGACCTATGCTCTCACTCAGCAATCACTCCACCTTTGATGCCTGATGTTATTATTCTGCCACTGGGAAATTAAGCCATGGATGGATGGATGGATGGATGGATGTTGTGACCCAAATCTAAATAAACAGTATATCCCAGACAGTACTTATTCCTCTACCTCTTACTTTTGTACTACCAGTGAGATCTTCTCCCAGCTGGCACCAGAAGAGTAAAACCAAGCTTTATGACCTTCCCAGACACTTGCTCAATGGGGGACAGGAAGATGTGTGTAGTTTATAGATGGCTCCTTTCTTTCTCTGTAGACAGACTTGTCAGTGTAGTGGATCTACCTAACACAGCTAGAAGTTCCCATATAAGTCCACTCTTTCTTGTCCACACAAAGCCAAGCCCAGAGTAAGAATAATCTATAGTATCTTAATTCCTTGTGCCATTTCTAGTTGCTGGTTTGAATCTTCTAGACGAGTGATTTACATGGTGTAATCTTGTGTCCTCTAGATCACAAGGAACTTACATCACCAATAGCTCTCCATGCAGTAGCTATGCACTCACATGTGAAATGACATAGGCCACAGGTGAAAATGTAGTCATTCTCTTTCAACCACATTCTGATTGATAGATGTTCTTATGTAGTATCTCAGCACATGAAACCAGAATTCCTTGCTTACAACACCTGATCAACATGTGGAAAACTCTTCCATCTACAGGGAAGCAAGGAAGAAAACAGCATGCTGAGATACAGCTATGCTAAGATAGGAAAACCTTTCCCAGGCAGGCTTCCTCCCCCAGTTTGTCATCTGCCCGTGTCTGACTGTATCATTTCAAGTGTTGCATGTCTAGGAGGAGTTAATCCACCATGTTGACCTCCAGAACTTACAACTTTTAAACTAATAATATAAATTCATTATTAACTTTGTGCTCTTTTAAATTGCTTTAAGCAGTTTTGCACTTTTTGAAAGCTGAGGTGCCTGTCAAGACTTACTGGGGATCAGAAGAAGAATCCTGATATTGGCTCTCCTGGGACTGATGGAAAGGAGAACACAAACTTCTCTCACCTGCAGCTGAAGCACAGGCTTGCTCCTCCCATCCATTTCCTTTTCCCCAGACAAGTTAATACAGGTTGATCAACTATCTGTTGCTGGATTTTGCCACAATTGTTAACTTTAGAAATCTCTGTCAACATCAACTGAGGTCTCAATGATTTTACTTCATGGCAGACTTAGAAGCCTTGTTTTTTTCCCTATCTAATGAGATGAGAGACCTGGTAGGTAAGCAGTGGGGCAGTTCAGCAGGCTTGCTTGGAAAGAAGAATGGACAAATGCCAGCTGAGGAAAGATAGCTTCATTTCCAAGAAAATGTATTAAACCGGCATTTGTAAGTGTAAAGTCAGCACAACAACTCAAGATCAGATTGGTTGCAGTAACCTGACTGCAGCTGTGAATAAATTCACAGTGATGAGCTGTGATGAGCTAATAACCTCTAAATCCCTGTAGTCTCTGAATTGTCATAAGTTTGCACAAAAACAATTCAATGTATTTAAAAAAAAAAAAAAAGTTGTGATAAAGAACTTGGCAAGCACAGCACAGGTTGCCAATGAGAAGGTGGTAAAAAGTCAGTCAGCCTCTCAGCCTGTGCTGGGATGCTACCTGCAGCTATGTTTGCCATAGATATCCTAATTAAGAGAGAACTTAGTTTTAAAAATATGTAGAGTTCTGATGTTGTAAGTATGTAATCTTAATTGACCTTGTCATAACAGGACGATGAAATGAGGAGAAACAGAAAAGGGAACCAGTTCATTTACCATGTTGCCTCCATCCTTCCATGAAAGTTAAGTCAACCCAGTCAACATATTAACTTCTCTGCTTCTTGCTGAACTTCTTGAATCATCTTTGACAGCTTCACCTTTCATCACAGAGCTGTCATTTGGATTGCTCAAGCTGATCAAAACTGCTTGAGGGAATCTTTATCCTTTTCACCTTGCCAACAGAACAAGTGGGAATGTGAAGTCTGAATAAACTCTAGTGTCATACCTTCAGAATAACATGGGTCACCTGAGAACTGTGCAGTGTCTCTGTCAGTGTTTTAGTCTTGTGGCAGTGAGATTGTATTCAGCTTTGTATCTACTTATTTCTATGTCTGCAAACTCCCCTTACCTCCACTGCACAACAAAGTCTTTAATTAGAACAGAAACTCCTTTTTGACACAGATTGCCACAAAGAGTCAAAGAATTTGGCAGAGTTTTGCGACATATGCTCTCAGTGTCCTGCAATATTTAGACCTGCAGCAGTATCATTTGCTTTAAGAAAATGTTCTTTCACAATTTTTTTTGGAATTAGATCTTCAGAGGACCATAGTGACACCTGGAGTTCATGCATTGCACATTTCTAAGTAGAAGGGCAAGACTGTTGTTTTTACACTCTTCCACTTCTGCCAGGTATGACTCAGTCTTGTTCTATTCTAAGTAGTCAGTGTCAACAAATTATATTTGCTTTAACTATAGAAAATATGAGCAATTTAAAAAAAGAAGGAGAAGGAGAAGGAGAAGGAGAACAAAGGAACAAGAACAAGAGATATTGAGCAACCACTGTATGTAAAACTGAAATAAGAAAATATCATGAACCATGTTGGACCTTTAGTTTCATAAAATACCTAAACGGCCTTAAAAGAAGAGAAAACATGAAAAAATATGTCATTAACTTTCAATCCAGAATTAGTCTCCCAGGGTTCTTCTTTGCTTTTAAAATTGGAACTTCAAATTTTAAGCTATCTATGACCTTTCCATGTGTATTTTTTTATATATACTACATTGCTATGTAGTAGAATTGTACTGCTTTCCAAATAGAGCAGTAAAATATGTTAAAATGCGCTCAGAAAGGGGCAGAGTTATAGCTAAGTTTGTATACAGAAGTTTGGGGGTTTTATATTTTTGTGCTTATACATAAACATGTTGTTGTTACAAATGAAGGCTTTCTGAAGAATGCATTACACGGGAGGAGCAAAAATTCTTTTTGTTTATATGAACAATGCTTGCTCAGTTCTTTTGTTCTAACTTCTGCCTCTGCTATATAGAAACAATTAACACTTAGCTGAAGTGAGCTTGCAGGAAAATTCACTGGAGTGGAGAAGCAGGATGTACGTTCTTGTTTTGGCTCCCACTCCTGTATCTCATTTTCAACCACGACATTGAGAACAGTCAAGGGCCTATACTTCCTAATTTGTCAAGTGAAAGAATCTCATATTTCTGGGACAAGACACTCAAATGCTCATGCATAAAAGAAATAAATACTATCATCTTTTTCCCGTGACCCTTAAGAGACTTGACGTTAATACAGTTCAGGCAATCTAGCAGGATCAGCACTGGAACAACATGTATTTTTGCAAATTTGGATTAAGATACATTGGCAGAACTCCACAGCAATGCAGATATGCTCATTGCTATCTAAAATCTTACCATGTTCATCTAGAGCACCATTCCTTTTCAAAGTTGCCATTTGTATGAAATTATATATATTATTAAGTCCTCTTGGGAATCATTTTACAGATATTAGCTACTCACTGAAACAGAATTATTCAAAAGAAACAGGTAGGCTTCATGTTTTGACTTTGTTTCCAGTCTTTAAAAACAGGTTGGTCTTTGTTGCATAATCTCTCTCTACAGGTAAGTCTCCAAGATTCTTCCCTCATAGCACCTAAGCAATGAAATATCAAGTAACACCATCTCTCACCTAATGTAAAAAGAGATAGCATAGGAATAAGCCTGAATACATAAAAAAGTTTGTAATCCATTCCTTTAGATCTAAAAAGCTTTGGATCAATTTAAAAATTAAATCCCAACTGGCTTCATTGGCCCTGTCATTATTGATTTTTCTAAGGAATAGATAACACAAGACTGTACTTCACCGATAACATTCTTTCAAATGCATTTGCAGATGAACAGCACTTCCCCATCAGTGTTTCTGCAGAAGAGATGTCTTACACACACAGAGAGAAACCTCTCTATGCTCAAAGAGTTCAGAAATACTGCTTTCAGCATATAAGACAGTTACTGGATGGAAATGTTTTATTCCTGATAATTGCATAAGAAAGTAACTCAACATGAGCCTCTCCCGTTGGTATTTTGAATCATCAATTGGGTATGTAAAGTTAACACTCAAATTGAAAGTTCAAGTCTGTAAGAAGAGATCCAAAGTGTTTTTCCTTTTGACAGCTGTTGTTCAGATGTTTGGATGGCTATTCTGATGTTCAAATAAAGCTTTTCAGTTATGAGAGTGCTTATTGTAACATAGGATGAGTTATAGCAATATAGTCTTAACTCCTCCAGAAGGAGCAAGCTGCTACATGAGACACAATCATTTGGCTAGCTACAGCTGAAATAATTTTGTATCTTGTAGAACTGGCAAAAAACTAGCATGTGCATTTGGAGAAAATAGTATTAACATTTAGCCCACACAAAATATAAACTTTTATTTAAAGATAAAATCTTTTGAAAACAAATAAAACAATTCCTTCCTTTCTCATTCTTTTTTAAACTTTTATTTTCACTTCTTTAAGCTTTGTAAAAAGCAAGTTTGAAGCTGAAATTATAGTGGAAATTATATTAAATAGCCACCTTTTATCCCTTTTCAAGAAAGCCTTTTGCAGAACTATTCTGTACTTCTGAAGCAAAGTAATTTTGTAGAAGTGTGTTCGTTTCAATGGCATTCAAATCCTGAAGCCAAAGTGTTTCTGTTCATTTTGGATGGGTGAAGGAAATGACAGGCAGAGTGTGGGACCATAAGCCCAAAACCTTAAGCATTCTCTTTAAAAATAATCAAAGAAAAGTGGATAGGGGAAGGGGAAAAGTGTTAAAGAGGAAAGAATAAAGGGAAAAGAGGAAAAGGGGAAAGGGGAAAGGGGAAAAGAGAAAGTGGAAAGTTTATAAAGTCTTGTGTCCTGGGAGTCTCTCTAAAGGTGCCACTTCAACACACAGCTGTGCCTGCACTGGCCTTGCCACCCTGTTTAGATAGCGTGCACGTCTGTGTAATTCCTGTCCACCCCCTCCAACCACTTTCACTGACTGTTATGCCCCTGTTGCCTTAATCCCATACTTTGTCTGTTATTTCTCAGACAGACTATGTAATTGAATCTTTCCTTCTTCGCCCTTAAACCAATCCATCTACTTCTTAATACAATGTTGGTTTTCTCTGTTTGGAAATGATTCCAATGTATTAGATTCCCTGCTAATTAAGAGCTCAGAGAATACTTACGAGGTTGGTAAATCCTGAAAAGCTGCTTTCTAAAGCAAGAAGGCAACACCATGGACAAAAATATGAACCTTAGAGAAGAAAAAAAGCTTCTGAGCAAGTCTGTGTAAAACAACGACATTGCTTTAAATTCAGTGTGAGCCTGCCCCATACATCGTAGCACAAGAGGCTGGCAGAGACAGAAGATAGGTGTGTATTGTTTTCTCTAGTCATGAAAGTTTTCTGATTACTATTTGAAATGTATTAAAACCTTAAGTCCCAGTTATTCCTACTTCTACATTGGTTCATAGGTGGTTATGTTTCGTGTGTGAGGTGTCCAAGGCCAGGCTGGATGGGCCCCTGGCCAACCTGATCTAGTGGGTGGCATCCCTGCCTATGGCAGGGGGGTTGAAACTAGGTGATCTTTAAGGTCCCTTCCAGCCCAAGCCATCCTATGACTCTGTGATAATACATAAAGCAGGAAGGTGAAGACTGCAATAAGAGCATTTACTGAAGTATCTTTATTACAATCTTAATCCTGATCCCACTTTCCAGGCCAACTAGCCCAGTGGCACCAGATGGATGAAGAGGAGCCCTGGGAGGACAGCCTTCAGCTCAGTGCTCTTGAGCTCCTTGCTTGTCCATAACTGGGCAAAATGACTTTCCACATGACTCATCATTAAGAAATAAGGCAGTACATCTCATGTCCCTTCTCTGACACATGCAGAGAATGCAAGAATATGGATGCTTGATTGGAACAAGAGACAAAAGTCAATCAGAGTTTTTTTCCTTTGTTTTCTTGGAGTTGTGCAGGTGCCTTCATCTCCCCTATGGCCAGGCTACAAAGGAGGAGAAAAATCCTGCTTCATATGCAATTGACCTCCAAGTTCTTGAACTGGAATACACAGAAGGCACATCCCTTGGCATTATTCAAGTAATCTGCCTCCTCATCTCTCCATTCATTTGAAAAGGCCATTGCACTCCCAAGAAATCTGTTGTTAGATTAACATGAGTGCTTTCAGTTATTTTATGTCTAATGGTGTTCTACAGCTGAGAATGTCTTCAAAAAATTCCTACCCTGCATTAACTGCATTTCCACTCACTTTTAGCTTGAGAAATGAATCTGAAGCATAATGGTTATTTTCATTGATTCTCTTTTTAGTCCATTTGGGGAAAAATGAAAAAAATAAATAAATAAATTTAAAAAAGAAAAAAAATATTTAACACTGTAGTTAGAGTTTTAAAGAAAGAGACATAAGGAGGAAGAATATCCCCAGAGTCCACAGAAATGACTGACTTTTATTTTGTAGCCAAACCATTGGCTATCTAATGGTGTATGTAGCATGAAGATCAGCATAATTCCATTCACATCAGTTAATCAAGCCCTTTAAAATTCTCCCTGTCTTTCATCTTACCTAGAAGAAAACAAGAAAAAAAGAACCATCAGAGGACATCTGGAACATGAATCTTCCTTCCAAACATCCCTGCCTGCTGCATAAAAAATTATGTTTTTATAGATTTGCCAATCAATTTTTAGCCAGATTGTATTGCACCACCCCTCATGGCTCTCTCCTGTGTCAAAGCAAAAATATGCAAGGTGTTGGTAGGTCCTAAAGCCCCTGCAATCCCTGCTGTGCACACAGACTGCATCAGGGAGTTCAAACCTAGTTTATGAGGAGCCATTTTAAAAAATAAAATAAAAATAAAAAACCTAAGTAAATAGAAACTTGCACTGTAAAAGCACTAGCCAGTAAAGATATCCGTTTTAAAATAATTCGTAACCAGCTAGATTAGGGGGCTACTGAAAAGATATCTGGCTATCAAATACATTAGTTTTAAACATTAATTTCTACTTAAGCCAAGTAAAATGCAAAACAGACACTTGAAAACTTCAGAACTTCTCTAGAACCCACAATTCATCATTAGTACTTATCCCAAAGAAGTTACCCATCATAACCAGGAACTGTTCTATTATTGAAGTTTTACAGTGTTATTTATACAGTTTACCATCCTGATGGCTGAATGAATATCTATTCCAATGACAGTGTACCCTTTTTCTTGAGGGAATTCAAAAATGAACATGGGCAGGCATGAATTTGTGGTGATTTGTATTTGTAACATGCATTATTCCCATGCATGTTACCTCCTCTAAAGTTTTTAATTCATCACTATATATACTAAATATTTTGGAGGCAGCAAAAACACACAAGTAACCAAAGCTCTGAATGATTGGCGATGCAATTAGCAGAATTAATACAAAGCTAAATAAGGTTAATCATGGCTGATTCAAATAAGATTAAATAATTCCAGGAAACTAATTAATGAATGAAAAGTGTCATGCCACTGCTAGATGTGGATAAATTATTTTTAACATAAAACACAGAGAAAATGATCCAGGTCAACATTTCACTCTGAGTACATCCACCTCTTGCAATGGGCCACAGTGCAGACATCTCTGAAGCAGTCCTAAACACACTAGTGGCAAGACTGTGGGAAGCACAACAGGCCTTGACATTGCTGTCAGCCACTGTCTGGTACAATTAGCCCAAACACACCACCATGTTGAGGTGGCTAGATTGACTGGGAGCCTCAATTCAATCTTTGTGGCGTATTTTGTTTTGTTCCCCAGAGATACTGGGTCTAGTCATGGGATCCGTAGCACCTTCCTGTTGCATCCAGTCATCAAGTATAATAACAGTCTTACGACTTCGGGAAGAGAGTTTGCACTTGTAAAGAGCAGCTTGTTCTTATGTATTTGCTTGACTTGGAGACTAAATCAAGAGTGCTGCCATAAAGTTAATGAACAGCAAGTGCCAGCCAGCTACAGAGCTTTTCAAAGGAAACCCTGCAAACTAAAAAAGATGCCCTCAAACCATCTGACTGCAGAGAGACTAAGGGGATTTTAGACCAGATGGCTACATATACAGTGAGTAATCAAAGACAGCAACCTTAGTAAAACCGAGGCATTTTTAAAAGCTTTACTTGTTTTCATCCATCTCTGATTTCCTTTTTTTCCCACAGGAGGAACTCATTTTAAATTTAGTCTGTTTCTGCAGTGCAGAGGAACGTGTTGCTGCAGGAAGCACAAGCAATGCTTACCACTGGCTCCTGTGGAAGTCTGTAGTTACTTAAGGAAAAAGTTCTTATCCTAATACTACTAGACTGGAGCAATAGATTGGTGAAAGTGCAAAACTGGAAAGCTGCAAAAAAAAAAAAATCGTGCCTCATCTGCAGCACAAGTGATACAAAGCAGAGGCAGAGGGTCACTGACAGTTTGTCAGCAATAGACCTAACGTTCCTAACAAACTGAGAGCCAAATCTGCCTTAGCAGAAAAATAGAAAGGATTTTGAAGTGATTCTTACTCTATAGAAGAAAAATCCCTCCTCTTGGTTTTACAATTGCCACAAGTTTGGACAGAATATTACATTAAAAATATGCATCTCATTAGCTAACCTCCTATTTCTATGTGTTTGTATATTTCAAGACAAATAAATGGCTTTTCCTATTCTAGCTTCCTTTTTAAGGAGAATTTTCTAACTCCCTCAGAAAATAACAGGGGAAAATTAACACAAGCTTCTCTCCCATTTGTCTTTGTCTTGGTTTTGTTTTTGCCAAGGAACTTGCATAACAAATAATGTTTTTAGACTATTAAAGTAAAACAACCATGGGAAAATACAGAAAACCCTCAAACACAACTTTTAAAGTATGCTTCCCTCGTGGCCTGGCTTAATAGAAAAGCAATGGTAGTTTAAGAAAGCCTTACCTGATGTATCAGCCAAGACTGTTGTAAATATACAAGTCAGCAGCAACTAATACGAAATTCTTAAGGCCTGAAATCCTATTGACTATGGTTATTCCAGTTAATTAATAAAGAAAATGGGTTGTATTTGGTCTGTTATCAGAAGACAATCCTAAACAGTACAGGCATTTCAAAGGACTCAGGATGCATTAGGCAGGCTTACCAGTGAGGCAAAGTTTGCAAAGTGCTCTTAAACAATTTGAGAAATCCTCCAGACGTTTTTGTGTCCTGCAAGTCATTGTGTTGCACTCCCTGTCATCAACCCATGCTTAAGCAGTGTATTGATTTATTCAAGCTCCATTCATTGCAGTGATCATAGCTGCAGCTTCAGACTTTCTTATGTTGTAAAGAGGTGCAGGACCTGTTACAAACATGCCACTCAATGACCATCAGCCAGAGCCCAGTAATGAGAAAAAAGGGGAATATACTCAGACTTTTTTATTGAGATAACAACCTCAGCAGCAAACACGGCACTGGTATCAAAGTGTTTTCTCCTGAGCCCTCATTGTGTCTGGGCTCCAGGAGTGAAGAGAAGAGGCAGGGCTGGAAACCTGCTTTTTCTGCTGCCAACAGACAGCAGGAAGATGTAGGTGGGAGCAGGAGATGCCCTGCCTGTACCTGCAGCCCAGCAAGGACTCCAGAGTCACAGCTGTTACTGCAGCACAGGGCACAACCTTTTTTCTCAGCTGTGCTACCAGAGGAAATTAAGCTTGGGAATATCATACTGCCCCATGTGACACTGTGGATGTCTTTTTTGTGTCTTGAAGCTCAGCTCTTCAGACTGTGTGATGACTTCAGGGCAGTACCATTTAACATCAATCAAGCCAAACCAGTATCTTTTTAGCTCCACTTTCAAAAACACCTCACCTCTAGCTCCCTGCCTTCACCCTCAGGGTGAAGCTATGCTTCTGCAAGCAGTCTCACAGCAGTGGTTTGAGATTTCATTCATTAGCATTTGCAAAATACTTTGAGATTCTCAGAAGGGAGATGCTACTGAATTCTAAATATCTGTTTAATTAGCTCTGTTCAGAAGTTATTTTACCCAGCCAAGCTGAAAGATCAAAAATATCATAGAAACTGCAGAAGGTAACAAAACACAAATCAATCTGGAGGTGGTTAACTAGTTCCCCATTTCTCCATGAAGAGGGCTCATTATATCTCCTCCAAAGTGTATGACCACCTTCTCCTGGGGCTGGGTGCAGGTGCTGGGGCTGGCTCTGCTGTGAGGTGGTGGTGACCTGGGACAAGGTCTGTGAGCTGCTTCAGTGGGGTCTCTCCTCGTCTCATGGTTGTGCTGAAAGGGTGCCTGTGTCACACCACCTCCATGCTGGCCTGGCTCCTCACCCATCCATTTGGCTGGGCATATCCCCAACCCCATCCCCACAGCCCTGCCTGGACATCCCAGGGCATCCCAGGGTTATGCCCGGCCCTGGACCTTGGAAATACTCATCTCTTGCTGCCACAGCTGAGCCAGCTGCTGCCTCTCCCCAGACAGAAGCTTAGGGGTTGATTGTGAGCAGTAATTGCTCTTCTTCACTTTTTTTTTTTTTAATCAAATCAGTCATTCAAGAGGCAAAGTCGACAGGCTGTTCTTTCTTGCAGTCCAGATTTTCCCACCTGTATCAACCCCATTAGTTCACCGCAGATTTCCTTTGTTATTATTAGCCATGTTCTCATCAGTGGATGCTTTTTTCACAGCACTAACAAGCCTGATTCATAGTGCTTGACTGGCCATTGTTAATTCAGCAAAGTCTTAAAGTAAGTGTAATGTCAGGTGTCCAGCCCCCCCTGGATCTTTACTCCAGTTCTTGCCTGAGCATTAAACCTTTTTCATTATTCCATCCAGTTATTTATTACCCTCTTTATAAATTCAGTACGATTTTCTAACTGACATTTTCAACGAAAGGTCATCTGAAATACACATGGTGTTCCTTGTATTGCCTGCCTGCCCCTGTAAAGGTCCGCCAGAGCTAATGTTGTACTTGTCATCTATTTACTCGTTACGTTGTGCAATAGGCCTTTGATCCCCCGCTCATCTGCCTGCCAGGGCTATCTCCTATGAGGGAACTCTGGGGTGTCTCTCCTATTTTCCATTCCTTTCTAATCAAGCTGGACATTTTCAATAACCTCCCCCCCACCTCCCCAAATACAAGCTCAATGTATTGCTTAAAATGCCACAGCTCAGATCAGTTATTAGTCACACGTGGAAGGTGTGCCAGGCATGTGGCCAACAAAACCAAGGGGCTGAATGAGAAGCCAGGAGCCTAAAGGCACCTGTCACTTGTTGAGCCTAAAACCCACCCACCTCCCAGTCTCCTAGAAGCTGAGCACCTCGGCTTTATGTGGATACTTCTAGAGGCTGCAGACCACAGATCCCATCTTAGAAGTAAATCCAGTGAAAATTCACAAAACAAAAAAAAAATGTTTCTGTCTTTCACTGGAGGCACGGAGATTGTCAGGCTTTCCCACAGTGTAACTAAAATTGCAGGCTGCACACCAAATACCATTTTTTTCTTCGCTAAGCTTTCCTTCTGAAAGCCACCTTCAGATTCAGAGGTGGCTGTGCCAATGCCCCTTTTCATAGTGAAAACCTGAATATTTAGCAGCTTCACCAGGAGATGAAACACCTGGACTTCATTCAACAACTTACCTCCTGCCTCTTCATTTTTAATGCACTTTATGCAGGGACATGAACTGTCATTGGAACTGCACTTCAAAACCAAGTGATTCATCTCTTTCCTCTGACATTTGAAAGAAGGGCTTTTTAAGTACCTGCTTTACAAACTGCGATTACCCAGCAAGGCACTTAAGCCCAGGAGAGGCTGAAGGTTTAAACCATGTGTTCCAAGTGGGTTAGGGAGCTTCCCTATGAGGTGACTTTGCTGAGACTCTGGACACTGGATCCTGGAGGTGACTTTCTGGAGACCTGATCCAAAATGAAGAATGCAAGCTCATAACTTCCACCTGTGGATGGGACTGAGGGATTAATAACAGTAAAAGCACCTGAACTTGGCCACTCAAGTGTCATGGAGCCCACATTCAACTCAAGCAGCAAGCCCTTTCATGACAGAAATTTGCACCAAAACCCATGAACCTGTATCTGTAAATCCAGACATCAAGTAGAAGTAAATGTACTTGTTGACACACTGTTTGTCCACCAATGGTTCAAATACTGGTACTTGCCAGAGGAGGAAGGAGCTAGAGAGCTACCACATCCTGAACTCCTGCTACACATTTCTGTGAAGTCTTATAAGAGACTTCAGTGGAATGGGATCCATTTACACTGGTGAGGATCTTGCAGAGACTTTCGGTCAGGTTTCCAGTGCTTGCTGACTTTCTTCCTCTGAAACTGAAATTGGCATTAGTTCTACCAGGACGTTTTTTCATACAGCCCAGTCCTCACAGCTGGAAAAGGCAATTCATCCTCATCCTCTGAAAGAGTGAACTGTGAACACAGACTGAAAATGCTTGCTCCCAGGCTCTACCACCTATACTACCACCTTATAAGCAGAAAGCAGGAAGTCTCTCTTTGCTACAGTCAGAGTTCTTTATGCCCTCTGGGGAGAACTTTTGGGAAAGAGCTACTTTTGGTTTCAGTGATGTATCTCAGAGCTGAAGTCAGTGTTGGCAGCACTAATAACTATGTTGCTGTAGATTTAAAATCAAGGTAAAGTACAGGAACATTTCCTTCTACCCTTTGAAACAAAAAATATCCTGGACATATTCTATATACTATATATAGTATATATACTATATATATATATATATATATATACTATATATATATATATACAGTATATATAGTATATATAGTATATATAGTATATATACTATATATACTGTAAAGACACGAGGAACCTGTGAAGCAGAAATAGTATATTCACTATGAACTGCTGGGGTACAGAAATTCAGAGATTTTGGTCCTTATTCAAAACCCATGCAAAGCTTCCCAGAAAACAGTTCAAGGCAGAGCTAAGACAAATGAAAGGCATAATACAAAGATGATAGGTATTCCTATGGTTGTCTTTTCAGGGTGGTTGAAGTAAGCACTAAGTTTCTGTGCAAGATACAAATGCCAATGAAAAAGCCAACTTGCAGGCAACAAACTCATTACTTGCCAAAAGTAACTTTACTGTTTAAAAAAAAAAAAAAAATGGCATACTAGGGAGAAAAAAGAAACTATTTTTATGTTTTATTTTGTTGTTACTAATTAAGGTGTTCGTGCAGCAGGCCATCAAAACAACTCACTTGATACCTATGAAAATCATCTGGAACCAGCATACAAAGCTTATAGATCCAATTCTTGACGTTCTTTAATCAGGCATAACACCAGCCTAATTGAAAGGAAAGGAGTGACAAATCACCATCTGGAGATAGCTGCGCAAATGAGATTCTCACCACCCTGTTCAAAGGAATGATGGGTTTCCAGACAAAATTTGAGTCTGGACTGAGGGTCCCTGATCCTCTGTCACCCAAAGCATGGCCTAGACATGCTGCAAGCCCCTTCCAGCCACTGTGGCCAGGCTTCATTCCCACCAGAAGTGGGGGAGGTGGAACCTGTGTGTCTCAGATGAGTTATGCTACAGAGCTGGAACACAGCCAAAACGTGTGCTTGGACCCAGAAACACAGAAACACTCTTAAGCTCCATATTTTCAGCATATGTTTTATATGCTGATATATGGCTGAAGCTTTAGCTGTTGAAAATGTAAGCTTACTTGGAGAATAGAGAGCAGATGTTCCCGTGAGCACTTGCAGGGAGGTAATTCATTAGCGATACTGCCATTTTCTGAATTATGAAACATGCCATGCTAAATAAAAGTATATTCCTATATACTGATAAGAAAATAACAGAGAACAAAACATGCAGCATTGTTTGGCAGTGCAGAAATCTATTGTTCACCTATATCTGGATTATCATATGGTCATCTGGTCTCCTCCAAGTCAGAAGAATGTACCAGATCTGGGAAAACAACATAAGGACAACAAGGTATAAAATACCAGGAGAAATTACATAGGCTAGGATTCTTAGATGGAAAAGAGAGACTTTATAGGTGGATATGAGAGAGTGGGATGATGAATGGCATAGGTAAATTGAATGAGAACCTGTTATTTCTCTTCCTTACAGCATAAAGATTCAGGGGAATTGAGGAAATCTCCAAACAGATGTTGTAAAAGAGAAGGAGAAAAAAAAAAAAAGACAGAAAGAAAAAAAAAAGCTTCCACATAGAATATCTAAACTGCAAAAGTTACTGATGAGTATAAAGAGATCCAAAAGTGATTAGATAAATTCATATAAGAAACACTTAGAGCTACCAGTCACAAAGCTATAAACATAAACTCCTGCCCAAGAAGTCTCTAAACCATAGTTTACTGGAAGCTGAGAGGTTTATCATGCATATATCCAACTTTTGTATAATTCCCCTAAACAGCTGCTGTTTGTTTTGATGGAGACCCTTCACTCTCATCACTCACTACAGCCAGTCACACATTCTTAGGGGTTTTTGGACAAGCAGCTAAAGAAGAAACTGTCCTAGGGATAGTACTTTAGGACCATAAGATTTTTAATTTCACTGGGTGTTTGGTGTGGCAGGCGCTGAGGGAATTCTTTGTTCTGACACACTGATTCACTATCATTTTCAAAATCTCAGGATGCAAAAAGCACTTGAGTTTTTTTCTTTGTCTTCAGATTTAGATTTCTGCTAGTTTGTTCACAGCTGGAGGAAATATTTAAGAAAAAAGATGCAAATTGGAAAGCAGTGTAAAAAATAACTGGATGAGAAAGAGCAGAAAGTTTAGGGGAAAAGTAGAAATTATACATCCTCATATTTATTTCATTTTTTAATGTTGATTGTGATTGTAGTCTATATTTAGGAGTAGGACCTCATACATATATAGGCATGTATGCAATTATAGACAGACGTCAGATTCTCCCTTTCCATCCTGTATGAAGACCCAGCTGGATCCACGATGCACATAGCTCAGGTTGCAAGCCATAATAAGAATAGAAACAGAGAAAGCACATCTCACCTGGAGAAAACCTAGCACAGAAACTTATGCAGGCAGTTCCATCCCTGCCTGCATGACTATCTCTGATGTGGGGATCCCCATTTCCACATCCCCATTCCCTGATTTGTTCACTCACCTCACCTGACAAGAAGGGCACTGTGCAAGCAAAGCATGGCTGAAGACTGGGACTGTTCATTGCAAACCTGTATGCAGTAGTGGTCACCATAAACTGGTCTTCTGTGCAAGAAGCTGACCAGCAGGAATAGAAGGATTTACTACAGGAGAAACGGGAGAACTCCAACCAAGGCTTTGGAAACAAAACAGAATCCTTTGAGGTTTTAGAGAGCAGACTTTGGGAGAAGGTTGGCTGCATTCCCACTGATGCATATACTTTTTCTGCCTTCATAAAGTTTGTATGCGCAGGAAATTCCTGTGATTTCTGAACTCCTTTTGCCCAGGATTCCTGAGGAATGCAACAGCACTCTCCAGAGAGTCACTTGGAGAAGGTGTTTCTAAGAGGAAAAACGTAAGCAGCAGGAAACTCCCAAAATGGAGTTGGGCTCTGGTTGCACACAGGGCACAGGCAGGTCAGTCATAAGGCTGAGAGCAATCATCACTCCCAGCTCAGATACAGAGACAGCAGTACTCAGTAGTGAGAGCCCTTTGTGACAGAACTGTGCCCATTTGGGAAGCTGGGTTGGCCCAGATTTTGATAGGGTAAGCAGAAGGATCATAAAAACACCTCTTTACTCCTCAGCTAAGATTGGTAATTGTAACATGGTAATGTTACAGGAGATGACAAGGCTCTTGGAAAGCTATTTTTTTCCATGTACTTTAGAGTAGCCTTGGCCTAGAGAAAAGATTCAGGCTTTCCTAATGCTAGTATAGGAGCATGATGGATATGGGATTATCCAGACAACACTGTTTTTAGCAAAAAACGTTCATCTACTTCAGTCTACTGAAGCAAGAAAAACTTAGATCAACCATAGAAGTACCTCAGTATAAGCTGGAGACAGAGTAATTTTAATTAAATTAAATAAATAATTCAATTAAAATAAATAATTGCCCTCCAACAACCCCATCCTGTTTATTTTGGGGGAAAAATATTATTAAAAAAAAAATATAAAGTAGTGACACATGCTAGCAGCAGTGAAATGTTTGGTGATCAAATCAGTAGCAAGCAAAGGAAGTTGATTTTGAAGCTCTGGGATAGAAATAGTGTGATCTGAACTTCTTTCCAGTGACTGATAACAAACCATAAATACCTGGCAGCATAAGAAGAGCAGTACCATTATCTGTAGGAACATGTGCAACAACAGCCTAGTAGCTAATTTTTTTCATGTCTGTCTTCTGACAGCAAATTTCATACTTAAACTGTGCTTGCTTCTCCCAGTATATCAGAATGCTTAGTGTTTTCCAAGAAGTGAAAGCATGCTAAACATTGCTTTCATTCTCTAGTTAAGCTGGAGAAAGAAACCAATTAAAATATGTCATGGCCTCACATGTGTTTGATATACGTTCCTATACTGTAAACAGTATTTTTCAGGAACTAGCCTGTTCTTGAAAATGCTTTCATTTACCCCTTACACTCGCATGGTTCCCACCTGGAAAGCTTATACTGGGGAAACGATGCTGACACCTACAGGAACATAGGTATGAGTGTAACCACATATATAATGAGAGTAACCACATATATGAGCCTGTACTCTTTCATAATGTGTTTTTTTTTAGCAAGGCACTTGTTTAAATTGAGAAGTGAAAGCCTAGAATGCAATATCCCTTCTCTGAATAAACTACAAAATGTAGCAGATCTGTTAACAATGAATAACCAATAATAGTGAGTTTTCCAACAATCCAGTTTAATAATTTCTTCATATGTCTGTGTTTTTACATCAAATAAATTTCCAACACCAAAAAAAAAAAAAAAAAAATGTAATGTACAGTTCAAGAAAATACCCAAAGCCATTACAGTTTTGGCTTCCTATTTGTTGATTTACAGTTATGTACAAGAATGTCTTATTTGTAATAACCAGTGAAGATTTAATGATTTATTTACAATGTCAGCTGTTCCCTTTTGCTATGCAGTTGAGTTGTCTCATTTTTGATATTTACATTTATAGTAGCAGGAGACCATTTCCAAGTCCCATTTATGGATATGGTTAAGAGGTGGACTGAAGCAAGGCAAGATTCTTACTACCAACAACAGACGTACCTCTGAAATCCCATTTTTATATAAAACTGAAGGAAGAATCCAGCACCAAGTGCACTGATATAACCATTATATTGACAGTCAACATAATAAAGTGTCTCCACTGAGAATAATATTCCACTCATTTCAGAGGGAGGTATGTGCAAGCTGTAGGCAGTACATATTTCAAGCTGTAGCAGACAAAATGTACAACTCTGATGGTAAAGAGGTGCCCTACTTATCCTGCCAGAGACCTCCAAAGCAAATAAAAACACAGAGTATGTTATCTTTTTAAATGTGTGACAATATTTCATAGTTCTTACACAGGAGATTAAGTTGGGGGGAAAAAAGAAAAAAAAAAAATTGTCATAATACACAAGCTGTTTCATAGAACCACAAAATATCTCAGATCAGAAGGGGCCTGGGAAGGTCATCTGATCCAAATCACTCAATGCAGGGCCAAGTTCAAAACTAGAGTTAGACTGGGTTGCTCAGAGCTGTGTCCAGTAAAGTTCTGAGTATCTCCATATTATGCAACCACTGGGTACCCATTCCCATGTTCGACAACCCTTATGATAAAAAAATACGTTTATAACACCTGATGAGAATTTCTTACCTTAGAAAGATAATCTAAGGTCCATTGAGTCAACCATAGTCCTTCTATTGACAACAAGACTTAGCGTACCCTTAGATCAGGATTATTCTTTCAGCATTTTGAAAGAAATCATTCATTTTTTCAAGCTGTTTTGTGATATCTAGTCAGGAGGGCATATCTCTACTTTAAATATTTACCTTGCACATAACTCAGTGCAATATATGTATCCATTAGCATTAAGAAATCAATGCCACAGTTGCACTTCCTTTATCTGTGACAAATCCAATATTTTGCACATCACACAGCTGTTGCAGAACAGCATGCTTATGAGAGCATGACTCGATGTGAACTGCTCACACAAAATGCATGAGGGGTTTCACCTCTGAATGCTCTCAGCAAAGACAAAACCAGTTTGTCTGGGGAGCAAAAGTTAGTACTCCATGTTATAGCTGCACATGCCAAGATCCCTGTTTTGTCAATGCCTACTATCCCTCCTGATCATCAAACTTGATTTGTCTCCCCCAGCTTGAAAAATGCTATCTACAGCACAGCTTCCTCCAATAACAAAAGCTACTCCAAGCTGAAATGCTTTTCTAAGGTCTATACAAAGGCAGCCACTCGTTCAGTCATTCTTTCTCTACAAAAGCATATTTCAAGTTAGAGGCTGTGTGCCCTTTGCTTTCCCAGCCCTGGTGAATGAGCAAAACAAACTAGAATCATCTTAGTCTTCGTATTCAGGCTAAAAATCAGGCTATGGTACATCTTCCCACAGACACAGTGATAAGAACACATAGAGTCAGATACGACAACACGCCATGTGCATCTGGGAAATGCACATGGCGTGTTGTCATATGCACATGGCGTGTTGTTCCCACTTGGGAAATCTTGTGGGAACAATTTTCTCTTACATAATACACATTTTATGACAGTAACAGTCATGACTACAATATAAGACTGCTGATACATGCATGTTTATTGATCATAACTGTGTTGAGTGAGGCATGTGAGCCTTGATAATTGGAACTACTCCCATTTTATGACTTTGGAAGAAAATAGCCCCCCCCCAAAAAAAAAAAAAAAGTGTTAATTCTGGTCATCAAAATAAGTCATGCTGTATATAGAGAGACAAAGAATATTGAAAGAAACACGTACTGAGAAGCTGATGGGCTCATTTACATGGCAGATCACACATCACATTTGGTAGAAAGAAAAATAAGGCTTTCCCCGTGCAATCCTCTTATAAGATCCAGAGTCTTCAGTAGGGTAAATGAGGTTCAAAATATTCTTTCTCCCCTTGACGTAGACGCACAGAGTAGCTCCTACCACCAGTGTGAGAGGTTCATGGAGGGCAAGAAAGGTCAAATCACATTTAAAAAAATAATAATTCTGATTGCCACATAAATCATTACAGCTGGATAGAGGAAGCTATTCCATAGGCCTTTTAGCAGAATAACAGGGTGCAGCACAATGTTGCAATTCAGTTCTCTTCCCTGGTTTTGTTTTGTTTTGCTAATATTTGTTTGATAATCTACAGGCCATTCTCAGGCTATAGCAACAAATGATCTCTTTGAAGGTCTTCCTCATTTCCTGGCTACGAAAGGCATAGATCAAGGGATCAATCACTGAGTTGCACATAATGAGAATGAGGTACATGTTGAAGTGAGACATGAAGCAAACACAGTAGAGGTTTTGAGGGCAGGAGATCATCAGGATGAGGTGGAGGAAGAATGGAGCCCAGCAAACGATGAAGATGCCAAGAAGCATAGTCAGAGTGATGGCTCCCTTCATACTGGTTCTTTGATGGACAGAGTTGTACCCAGGCAAAGCAGCTATTTTCTTCACATGAGTACGAGCCAGAAGGAACATATGGATATACAGTGAGACCATGAGAAACAACATGGTAAAAAACATAGTGATGAGACAAATTATAACATAAGTTGATTCATAATAAAGAATGAAGATAATGCCACAGCCCGTGCAAAAGGTCCAGATGCATGCAATGATAAGCCCTGATCTTTTCACTGTCATGATGTTGTGGTAACGCAGGGCATAGAAGATAGTGATGTATCTGTCTATTGCTATAGCCAGCAAACTGCACATGGAAGCCACTACAGATATGCAGATCATTGAATCAAAGACATTGTCTATATGACGGACAAAGGTATCTTCCATAATAATATGCCTATTGTTTATTAAGTATATTGTTATGGTCTCCCATGCATTAGACACACTAACCAGCATGTCAGCCACTGCTAAACTGCAAACAAAAAAATACATGGGTGAATGCAAGTTCTTGTTCTTAACTATTGCACATATCACTAAGATATTTTCAAGGAGGCTTACAATGCCCAGAGTGAGGAACACCTCAGCTGCAATGACCACTTGTTCACATGGTGATGACTTGCTCTTGACAGTAGGCACGGTAAAGTTGCTGCCAAAGGCACTCAGGTTTAGTTCAGAAACATACAGTTGAGAGGACGTGTTCATCTCTGGAAGCAAACACGTTCTGTTCTCTCTGAGGGACTTGCCAAGGAGTGTGGTAAACGCATTTTCCAAAAGGCAAAAGACCCTGCCAAAAAAAAAAAAAAGAAAAAAAAAAATACAGCATGACGAGAACAGGCAGAAGTTGACAAAACAAATATCAACCATTTCTATGTAATGTGGCTTGTACACATCCTGCCTCTTCCACACCATATTCCTCTACTGATTCTAAATTAACCTCCAAATGCCTCAGAGTTTTTCTACTCATCCTTACTGGGAAATTAAAACCACAAAATAATGAAGAGATTCGTGCACTCTTCAACATTTTTGTTTATCCTATTTGGTCTCCCAGAAGTGAGCACAATATCCTGGAAATTCTGCTGAACACAAAACAACAGTTTTCAGAGCTTGAGTTCTCAGAACCCTGAAATGTAGGAGAACAGAGTGTTAGGTTGAGCAGAACCTGCTCACTTGAATATAATATATAGAAGTTGAATTGCTGCCACAATAAAGAATTGAACATTTCCAGTAAAAAAAAAATAAAAAATAAAATTAAATAAAATAAAAAATAAAAATACATGCTTCCTGACCTTTGTACTTTTTAAGTTTGCATGATCTGTGTTATAAACAGCTTGTCTGTGCAATACCGACATGCTCATTTTAGGAGCATAGTATTAAACCACTAACCAAGGCAAATCCATACATTCCAGGATAGAGTGAGGTTACAGAATTTGTAGGGGGAAATTCTGTCATAGAAGTATGTTTTCTATTCCAGATTGTAAGCATTTTATTCAATGCTCTTTTGGTAATGAGAATATTCAAAGGAAGCTGTAAGCCACCAGATTCTTAATAAGGGGCACACTAAAAGCTGATTGTCAGTGACTTGTTGCAAGTAAAATTCAAAGCTTCTCAAGCTAAATCATTTTCAGTTTTTAAAAATGACTTTTTATTTGTAATCAAGAATTAACTGTACCTATTTACCAGAGCTGCTCCTTCAGCTGCTCTTCCTCTTCATCACCTGCAACCTTTCCTCCAGAGAGCAGAAGTTTCGTCCCCTCTTCACCCGACATCTGGGGCTGGGGACTCCTTGGTGGGAACAGATGACATTATAGAAGAAAAGGAATGAGTATATCCATAGAGTCAAGGCTGACCATGTATAAATTACTTACTGTGCAACTGCCTTTTTATAGTCTCCGAGCAATAATGACTTCAGTACTCAGGCTGTGGCTCCTCCTCCCCTTTGCCCTGCTGAACTTCTCTTTTCACAGATTTTGTTAGCAAAGGCTTGGGTTTTTACCACCATCTAGTGGTTTTCAAGTGTCTTTATTTTTAACTCGACAATGATTCTGATCTAAAATTGAGGGTGAGCTTTTTAAAATTCTTGCTTTCTAGTATATCCTTTACGGAAAATGATAGTAAAGAGGAAAACGCTTTAGGCATGCTTCTTTCCAAAAGCATCTCTTATGTGAGTGGGTTTTTTCTGTTGTTGTTTTCTCTGCTTTTGCTAGTTCTTGCCAACAATAACTTCATATTCTGGAAGATGTAAGAGTAGAAAACCATTATTAAGGTGGAAGGGTTATTATTCTTATAAACATTTTTCTTATATCCACAGTTAAATTTTATAAGAATAAGAAGCACACCCTCACAAAGCTCAGAAGAGAACATGCAGTCAACCCTGCCACACCATTAACAGAAGAGATAAGCAAAGTAATTTCTATGAAACAAAACAAAACCAAAGGAAAAAAAAAAAAAGAAAAAGAAGTAGAAAAAATAAACAACTACATCCTGGCCCCCTTGCTAGAATAGTGATTTTGATGCAGTTGAGGAGGAGTACACACTATTGTGCTGGGAACCAGGGCTCCATGAGATGGATGTGAACTCCCCCAGGATTCACAGGGTCCAAGAACTGAGAAATTCAATTATCAGCATTGCAGTATCTGGAGCCCCTCTGTGGGTCTAGCAGTCAGGCAGTCCATACTCATTTTGGGCTTCACCCAAAAGATGGCAAAATTAGTGCCAGTCTTTTCTTTTGCAAAGGGGCTCTGCTTCTGCATGCAGAAAAATCCAAAGCACACATCCTACAAACACTGTCAAATACCCTTTATGTTATCCACTAACTAGCCAGTCAAATACCATGCAAGGTTTAAAGTTAACTTGAGATAAAAACTCTCTGTTTCTCCAATTGCCACCTTTCCATAAATCAGGTGGTTAGATTTACTATTTTTTTTTCTGTTCTATATAACAACTTCAAATACCTATTTTTAACTTACAATATTTCTCTTAATGAATCACCACCAGAAAACACAAATTTTATTGCCGTATGCTGTGCCATTTTTGAGTTTTCAGAGGACGTATAAATAGAATTTATAGTTAGAATGCAGCTAAGTCTGTGTGTCTAATTATTATATTCCATAGAAGCTTCCTTTATTGTTACTGCCAGCTTCACACTAAGGACACTCAAAGACTTGGGCCGTTGTGTGAAAGGTTCCTATGTATGAATAGTCCCTGCACCAGAAGAGATAGCAAAAAACATTTTGATTCATTTGAGTAAAAAGGTTCCTCTAGCACTATGCGGTTACAGTCGGGAGATGAACTTTGCATGCCCCTTCTCCCTACTGAAGCAAAGAGAATTTAGGTTATCATAAAATAGAGGCAGCAAACTATGCTCAAGTGCAGCTGTTAGATCTGAGCAGATAATGGCAGCAAGTAAACAGCAACACTCTCTGCTGCATCTAATTTCTCCGTGTGACAAATCTGAGCTCATAGCTCATTGCTATGCCCCAAAGAAAAGAATAGAGGATGTTCGCCTCCAGTTCTCTTTCTGTCCTTCAATGTACAGGATGTTTTGGTTCTTGTAGGTTATCTTTAGATATCTTAGTTATCATTCGTTATCATTCCCATAGTTTCTTATTTTCCCATTGCAGACCTTGGAAATCATATACCTACAAATAAAATTTTACTTCTTCCTCAATTCCTATATCTACCAATGATTGTGCAGACGCAGTGCTCTTTCCACTTATTTTTTTTCCATCCTAGTATCCTAATTTTTGTTTTATTGCACTCTCTCTAAATTCAGTTCATCTTCCCATTTACAAATTCCTCTGTACATTCAGTTTAATAAAGTTCTTTGTGGCTCAGCTTAGCTGTCTTCACAATAGTTCTCTCTGTACCTTCAGCACTCAGAGCAGACTGGATTATTACCAGAAATAAATCATGCACCAGACTGGATGGTTTGGTTGCTATTCCTCAGCACAATGCCTGGTCTCTCATATATACATTATGAATCAGCCTTTGGATTCTTCTGCCACAGACCAGACACTGAAGGCCAGAACCCTGGTATAAGCGGCAATGCTAAATAAAGAAATTCTCCTGTTTACAAAGTGAACAGACTAAATGACCTGCCTGGAAACTGGGACAGTGATGTAGGCATAGTTTGGTTATGGTAGAGGATGAAATGAAGAAATACTTTACTCATATTTCTAATTTTAATTTGTTTTATCATAATATTGCAGCAGCAAACAGCTATAAGCGTAACACTTTGAGCTCCAAGTGCACCCAGTTAGCAGCTGGTGGAGGGGGGCATGCAGGTGAGTTATACGGATTGAAAGTAAAGAGGCACAGCGACAGATTTTTGGATTCTCCCAAGGTTTCCCATGAATGAACTGCAAACATCCAGCTGCAGCGTTCCAGACTGACTAGCTTAGTCTTTCAGGTGTTCATGATTCTGGTATTCAGCTCTCTTGTTTCTTCCATTAATTAAATTTTCTGTCTCTGCAGGCAGGTCGGCACTCAGTGTTTTCCAGGACCGCAAAGAACATGCCTGGACTGCCAGTGCGGACAGTCATTCGCGCATCACTGTCATTGTGTAGCTATTGGGCTGCACCAACTCGCAGTTATTGGGCTGTGCCGATCCCTTGAGCACACACAGAGGAACACATGGAAACCCTTCTGCTGTCCCCAAAACAGTGTTCTCTTTCCACAAAGGGAAAGAGGCAGGGAGCAGCTGCATGCTGAGGTGGAGGCACTTGGGTCTGCAGATCTGAGGGAAGCCTGGAGCAACATCCCTTGGGCCAGGGTTCCGGCTGAAAGGGACCAGGAGGTGAACCTGACCAGATGGGCCTGACCCCGTTGTGTAAGACCTGGGCTCTGAGAAAGCTGGACTCAGCCCCAACTTCTCTTCAAAAGAGAACAGGAACCAGGACACCTGTCCCTATCACTCATTTGTTTTCTCATTGAATTAATGTATATGACCCCATATCAGGGATGACCCTTCCCACCTGACATTTGAATGAGTTTCTGCAAAGGGCAAAAGTGAAATTGCACAGTGCCTTCATGATGGCAAGATACTGATTTTATCAATGAATGAATAAATGACGCCAATAGTACAACATGCCCCCAAAGAATTTTCTGTGAGAAGAGTTTATTACACTCAGATGAATTCTGCTATTAATCTGTGCTAATCCTAAGGGGCTCAGAATAGAGTTTTACTGAAGCCAGTACAAATCTACCCAACTTGTCTGGTGCTAATACATCAAAGCAATTTAATTCCAGTGTCCTTCTGTAGCTATTTTTATTGGTTCAATGAAAATATATTTGTCCTTCATAACATAGCTTTAGATTTGTGCTCTTGGCCTGTTTACAAAATCTCTCTTCTGTCTGTTCCTTGCCTGTGCTGTCATTAGCACAACATTTCAGAACCACAGAGTATCCTCTCAGACTGCTCTCTGCTCTAAGAGATAATCCACAGATCCAGGGCAAAAGTGAAGATCGTGGCCTTCTCTGCATGTGGATATATTATAATATAACAAGTGTTCTCTAACAGCTCAGATGAAAACAACTATTTCTCTTGACCTCTGCTCTGAGAAGCATTGGCTGAGCCCCATCAAGGTCCTTACTGTTACCTCCTCGAGTATTACCAAAGCAAAGGCATTTAGCCTTTAATAAAGACAGGCAATTAATCCAGTCCAAAAATAAAAGCCATCAATCCTTCCTGCTTTAAAATAAAAAACAGTGGATGAAGTGATGATAGACCCTTTGTAGTTCAACCCCATCTCCTGTGCAGGGTATAGCTGAAAGACTAAAAGTCATGCTTTGCAGTAAGCGCTGTTATAGTAAATATACGTTTTTACATTGTGGCATTAGTTTTCAAATCAACACTGAAATGTCATTTGTGGGAAGAATCACAGGAAAGCAAGACTGAAAGAGACATCAAAATATCATGCAAGCTATGTCCTGGAAAAGGGAAGGATCAATCACACTTCATATGACTGCACTGACACTTCTCACCATTGTCTTTTTCATTGGAGTGCACCAAACCAGCCTCAGATAATCTCTGGCCACTCTCAGTACCTGTCAGCAGTGCTTCGCACACCAGAAGAGAAAGCTGAGAAAAATGCCATGCAGTGTAAAAGGCACTTTAGAAAGACATATCCTTGTAATCTAAACTAGCTCCCTAAACTGTAAAAGGGTAATAAGAAGTTCAGTAACCATCAATTTTATGTGCTTTCTAAGGAGAGCCATTTCCAGCAATGAATCATCCCCTAATATTTTGTTAGAGCATGGGTCAGCAGTACAGGCCTGCTAGATCATAACAGCAATGCTAGCTACAGGCTTTAAAAAGTCACAGATGATCAGTGCTAAAAACATTTTTTGACAGAAAGGAGGGGTAATTCAATAGTGAACAAACTGAGGGGAAAATAAAAATAAAAAATAAAATAAAAAAATCAGCTTTCCCTTGATGGCTCCTTCATGTCCTTTTGAGTATAAAAATTATCCCACTTATCTCTCATAATGAGTGAAAATAATAATTTCTGGGTGTTTATGAACCCTGGGAGCTCTGTTCTCCCTGTCCTGGACTAGTTGCTTGGTTTGAGCTGAGTGCTCTGAGAACTCAGTTTCTCTTCCCAGTGCTTTCCTCATAGTCAGTTTTTGGCATTTAAGCCGAACATGGGTTTTGAAAGATGAAAAAGCAGCTAAAGGGCAGCTTCAAGAGGATATAGACAGTGTGAACAATTATGAAATCACTGTATCCAACAAGAGATATTGCTACACATGCAAAATTTCATGTGAAGCAATGTGTGCATGGAGTTCTTATCTTGGCAACTGCAAATGTCTCTGATTCAATACATATGATGACTAAATGTAAATACACATGCTAGCCAATTTTTCAGCAATTTTCAAGAATGCTATGACAGTAATATCAACATTTCTCTCCCTTGAAGTATTTTTAGAGGTATTTCTAATGTCTAATGCAGTTATTTCCTATTAAATGAGGTGTATAAATGCAATGTAAATGAGAATTAAATCATAACCATTTAGCTCTGAACTCAATTATTTTCTTTCAAGCCTTTATTGCACTACTTTTTCTGAGCTTTCCTATAAAGCAGGCTTGTAATATACAGTATATTTGTTAATGGCAGGATATTTTTTAACCACTGTATCCTGCAAGAAAAACAAAAAACAAAAACAAAAAAACACTATTTCAGGAGTAGGAATTATTTCTTTTCTAGCATTCACATGCTAAGGAGTAAAACTATTGAGATTTGTTGTGGCTGAAACCAAAGATATCAAAATTAAAAAAAAAAAAATACATTAGCCAGAAACAAACTGATTTGGAGAAAGGAAAGAAGACAAGTATTGTGTTTGAAGCTAGAATACTGTCTTCCATAAAGAAGTAGCACAACTGAATACACTTGTAAGTGAAAAACTAAATCAGTTGACACTAAAGCATTGTCCCCACAGCAAGCTTAGCCCCAGTTCAGTGACATACAAAAATCAAGTGACTCATAAGCCCTCCAAATTCATGGCATTTAGAATGCCAAACAGCAAGTACCATGTGCCCCACTGTATTTAGTGTCTAAGCCAGTATTAAGAGTGAAGAAGAACCTGAGAAAATTCTTGTCATAATGGTTAGGTGAGCAGCAACTCTGTGGCTTTTTGGGCTTACATATTGCCTGGCTATAAAAGCCCAGAAGAGAATTTATTTTTGGCAGGTTTTGAAACATGAGGGAAAAAGAAAAAATATGTCATTTTTATTTGAAAAAAAAAAATGAAAAAGCAAAAGAACAGTATGATTTGAAAAAGATTACAACCTCTAGTTCAAGCTCTGGTTCTAATGAAAATAGATAAGAAAGCCTATTGCATGGGTTAATCCTTCAAGCTAAAAGGGATGGCAGATTTCTGTCTCTGAGAAATCAGTTGCTATTGGATCAGTTGGAAAATCAATTTCTGCAAGAGTTAGGCTGTACTATGCCACAGTTTCTCAACTGAATTACATTGCTGCATGCCATCTCTAATTGTTGCTAAATAAAAGAAGAAATTGCTTGACATCTACAATCTTTCTTACCTCCTCTCACTGAGCTTCTCAACTACTGCACTATGGAGGTCAGTGCTGGATAAACATCGCAGACTGGTGAAAAGCTGCGTCTTTGAAAAAGTGAGCTTTGTGCTTATTAAAGATTCTGAATGCATGAAATGCACCTCATACTAAATTAAAGAAGAAAGCAGTCTATGGCAAGCTGAAAGCTAGGAGTGAAATATTTCCATTTAGGGGATGAAAGACAGATGCTTCAACATCTTCTAAATAAATAAATAAATAAATAAATAAATAAATAAATAAATAAATAAAGGAAAGGAATGAACCTTTAACTTAAGGAAAAATCTAACTAAATTTTTCCCAACGATCAATTTTGAGTTGCCACCCTTCATGGTCTCCAGGGGTGACAGATGGAAAGTTCAAATACTTCAAGAAACAGAGTGGGCAGTCAGGAAAGAAGATGCAGCTGTGTAGATCTTAGAGCAGAAAAACAATAAGACAGAAGCTGTTTCTCCATGTAAGTTCATATTAGACTCATTGCTGGACTAGCAATTCGATACCACAAAAACCCCATGGCCCTCTAGTTCTAGTGACTACTTTTGAACTCCTTATATTCACCCGTGGACATGGAGAACCATCACCTATGTTATTCCAGAGGTTTAAACATCAAGTACTGTGTTCATTAGCACAACTCCATAAACATCAGTAATGTTACAGAGCTAAAGAGAATGGCTCTGATTCACAAACCCAAGTGTATTTTTGTTGGTGCATCCAGGCGAGTCAATGACTAGCTCATATGTTTCCTGAAAGCCAAGGGGGAGCAACCAAGGTCTGAATACCTACTTACAAACACACAAAGGAGTAAAAAAAAAAAAAAATTAACTTTGGCTTCAGGGAATAGTATATCACAGTAGTCAGCTTATCTATATGCAAATATAGATAAATTGCTGCCTTCTGATTTTTTCCATAGAATAAATTTGCAGGCAGGGCAAGTTCACTGGCACTTATTCAAAGAATAGGATGAAATAAAAGAAGCCTAATTTCCAGAAAATGAGAAATAAACATACTTTGTTACCACATCTCTTAATTTTAGTAATAGAATTAGTATTCAGTTCTGGTATCAACGTTATCAAGTTCAATGATAATATCACTTCTGAAAAACAGGAAACACAAAGTATATTTCCCAACACAACCTGAATTCACTGTAGGACATTTGGAGCTTTGTCTGAACACATAGCAAGAAACAAACTAGAGAAAATGGGTCATCTCATTCAGTATGTTCAGTTAATTTATGGTTTGCAAACAATACCATTTTCAGTGGTGAGAGTTAAAATGAACTGCAGTGACAATAGCAGTGAAAATAATAAAATAAAAGTAAGCCATACTTTCCTTTTTCATTTTCCTTTTTCAGATTTATAAGAGTCTATTCTCAGGAGACTAAACAAGACTAGGGGAAAATTGCAGCGCTTCACAGTTATAAATAATACAACAATTGATTAAAATACAAAGGCAAATGAAAGTTTAATATTATTATAGAATTGTTAATGTGAGAGATAAATTAATCAACTAATGAAAATGCCATCTCTTCATCTTCATTAGAGTCTTCTTACAAGACAGTACAATTCTCAGTAACTAGATGCTTCTTTTCATCTTCTTACATTATTTTGAGATTAATATAGTGAGCTTTTAAAGTGTCAGGAAGGCCATGGGAATTTCTTATGAAGACCTGCTCCTGTGAAGTAGAGAATGCAGCAATAAAAATTTTGGGACAGCTTATTCAGTGGAAGTGATAATTTGAAAGTTTGTGCTAGATTTAGCACACACTTCAGAGCTTTTGGCCTGCAATAGGATGGTCAATACCTGATCCGAAATAGAGTTAGAATAGAGTAGATGGGCAATTCAAGTACTTCCATAAAATATGCCAGTATTAATCTAACCCATTAAAATTGTTTGAACTAATTCAAACCAGCTGAAAGAGTTTGAATTGCATCCGAGATTTATATCACAGTTACATTTCTAACAGAGGATCAGATCACTAACTTTACTGCCCTGCCAAACCACAGCCCTTACAGTCAGGGTCCTTGCCCATTTCAATATTGCAAGCTGACAGCTATTCGCAGTTGAGATAAAAAAACAACTTCTAAATGAATATGCGTCCATTAAACAGACAGCCAATAAAACCAAAATATATTAGATCTTAATATTTTAGCCCTGTCTAAAGTTTTTTTCTTCTATCCTTTCAGCTCATTTTTTAATTTTATTCTTCACCTTTGATTATTTGTGTTTATTGAGGTCATCCTCAGCAATCATTGAATTGCTTTTTCCAAAAGACATTCCAGAATAGATTTCCATTAGCAAGAGAATGATAATTACCTTCAAAACTTAGGACATTCAGGGTGTTTTATAAGTACCAATTTAAAAGGCTAACTCCAGGGACACAGTTTAGAAACCCTGTATGTTTTCCAGCCTGGAGTTACGAGACTGTATTGCGATGCTGGGGTCTGGAGGTTGGTTGTGGAGCTTTTTGGTTGGTTGGCTGGGTTTGGTTATGTGAAAATTATACACTATTATAATATTATAATATTGCTACTACTACTGTTATACACTACTAATTATATACGCACATGAACACTAGAAAATGAAACCATGAATCAAGCATACACTAGAAAATGAAACCATGAATCAAGCATACACACAGTGTGCCATGACTGGAAATCCATTTATTTCCACAGCTATTATCCCTTAAGCAGCCCTCACTTCCCGGTCTGACCTCCACACCAGCTATAATAGCAGGAACTCACAGAAGTCATATAATAAACTGGATCAGGGAACAGTTCTGAGTTTTAAGAAAGTAGTATCTTAAAAGGATGGATGGCTATTTTTCTGCTAAGTTTGGGCTCTGGTCTATGGTCTACATACAGACATATTTAATGCAAGTAGGAGGGGAAAATGGCCAGTGGGGGACAGAAACTTGCAGCCAGCAAATGTGCTAAGGGAAATCTAAGCCAAACCACAGAAACCAAAACTGTTCTGCTAGCTTAAATAATTTTCACATGCAAATAAAATAAATAAAACTGACCTTGCTTGTTGATGCGTGTTTGCTAACAAACTAAATCTCTTAAGAGAAATACAGATGCATAGCAAATGGTTTCCATGTTTACTGAAGCACGGCACAATTAACAATGGGGTAAGCTAACTCAGAAAAACAATCTGAACTCTGAGTGAGTTAGTAAGTAGATGAAGGGGATGAGGTGGCCTCCCTGAGCAGCACAGTTATGACACCTGTTTATTTCTCCTCTTCTGGCCCAGACCTAATCACAGCTTTCAGCTGCCTGAAAGACTGCATACTTATTCAAGAGGAAGAAGGAAGGAAGAAGGAAGAGGAAGAAACATATTGATGTTTCTAATCCAACAAAGATAAAACACTTTGTCCAGAGAACAAGGTCAAAAACACCATCTTCTCATCTCTCACATGAGGGTCCTAATGAACAGCTACTATTAAGATGCATGGCTTTGGTGTAGCTTCAACAAAAGAGCATCTTTGACTGGAGTCCCATAGTCAGAAGAGCAAGGAATATTGTGGGGGAAATTGGGAGGTTTGGGGTTGAAGCCTCTGCCTCTGAGTGGGCCTGCAATGGAGGCACTGCTGCTCTGAAGGTCTGGGTACCAAGGTTGTCCAGGAAATGGTAGGCACCTCTTTTAACACATCACTGAAGACTGGGCTTAATTACAGGGCTTAAATTCAGCCTGGTGCTATATTTATTTCACCTACAGAATTCATAAGTTCAGTGCAACCTCAATAAGAAAAATGTCAGACAGGGTGCAATGGTTAAAAACACAAGCTCCAGTTTCCCTTCCTATAATTGATACAGGGCTTCACCCTCAAAGTGACTGATGTTTGCAGGGCAGGAGCAAGACCAGGAACAGCAAGCTATAAATAATATGCCTGTGTATCATTATCCTTTTGCAGCTCTGCCTTTGAAGGATGGAAATGCACACAACTATAAGAGAAAAATAAATAAATAAATAACTCCAATAACTTTTCTCATCTAGTTTAGAGAAGAAACATCAGTTAGAGGTGAGATGTCTTTACTAGGATAGTTTTGGCTGGCATGCCTGGTTGCATTTGCATGGTTAGAGACGTTCCTGTATATAACACTTGCCTTTTTCCATCAATAACTGCACAAATAAACCTCCAGCAGGAAGTTGTACTGCTTTCATGTAACTGGTGGCATTAATGCAAAACAGCTGGTGTGTTGAGGGAAGTTCTGAGTGAAACTGAGTATTTGCATTTAAATGCTCACACACAAGCACATAGAGGAGAAATAGCATATCTGTTCAGCATGTTGCTATTTGCTATGTGAAAAAAAAAGCCAGGAGAACTATGTCAGCAAGGTGCTCTCTGAACTTGTTAAAGGGTACAGAAACTTTTTAGGTTTGATGTTGAAATCTCAATTAAAATACCCCATCCTTTTGCTTTTTTGGGAAAAAAAAAAAAAAAAAAAAAAAAATAATAATAATAATAATAATAATAATAATAATAATAATAAAAAGGACTCTGGCATTTTCACCTGAAATCAACAGTGTGTGTATCTTTTTCTTTCAGTACTAACTGTATTTGATTTGTTTGGGGGGGGGGGGGGGGGGGGGGGAGGGAGGGGAAGGGGAGAAATATTACTATTGACAACAAAGAACAATCCATGCATTAAAAAACATTTGATTTCAAGCTCTCTACCCTATATGCCTCCCTGGCATAGCTTTGAGAAGGATGCATAGGACAGTCTTTATTTGTTTCAGACTCATTTTAAAGTTTTTAATTCAAAAAAGAATGGCAAATTTTCTTTTATTAAAAGGCGGATATTGTTCTAGAGTATTGGTATAGCTTCAGTTGTGTGGACAACAGTCAGACGTCAGACAAACAACATCTGAAGATCATTTTTTGGCCCAAGGACCGGAGTTCAGTCTATGGGATGAAATGTTATTTAGGCAGAAGGAAATTCCACAGGCTTTTCTACTACCACAGGGTACCATGGGGACCAAAACCTCCAGCTCCTCCAGCAGGAAGTGTGAAGACTTAAAACATGCAGTTAAGTGGGGATGCACAGGACCAGGGCAGCTGTGCAAATCTCCCTACCTACTTACCCATCTTGGAGGGTGCATACTTTAAAGTGCTTCTCAGGTGATTCATGTGAGATTGGGACACTGTGATAGAAACATGGAGGAGCTGAAGCTCACCGAGGAGTGGATTTCCAGCTCAGTGCCTGCTCAAGAACATGGCAGAGCAGAGGTGCAGTGAGAGCTGTACCATTTCCCAGTGTGGTGGGCTGGCAAATGAGTACTGGTCTGAGGTCCCAGAGCAGTGGGGAGAAAGCCGTGGGGAAAAAAAAATCTGTTATGATACAGTACACGGATGCATGTGGGGGAAAAATTAATAATAATAATTTTAAAAATTACCTCTGATTTGAAAGTTAGGATTCTGGATTTAAAGACAACAGCTTTTCACACTAGCCTCCGATTGCTGATATATCAGATATTGTCTGTCATTTCTTCTGATGTCCTTAACACCTTAGATATTATATTGTAACTCTTCAGTTGATGAATCCAACTACAGAATAAAGGCCACTAAGGAATAATCTATACTGGCATAACTGGTGATTTAAATCAACTCCTTACCTCCTTTCAGAATAATCCTCTAATGCAGACAATCCTTAAAGACATGGGGGTTGGGTTTTCAAATCATGTGTTTCCTGAGCCCTTCCAATAAGAACTGCTTTCCTCCCCAGTTTCCTCCAGTGTATACCCACACACTTGTGACTTCCTCCATACACAACCTTGGGTCATAGCATGATCCCCTCCAAGTCCACAGCATGCCTTGTTTTCCAGTTGTTTTTTTTTTTATGCAACTGCTTCTCAGTTCAGATTTCATTTTCTCCATCACAGTGAAAGATATTGACCCAAATTAAAAAGGTACTTCATAAATGATCTCTTTTCCAACTAGCATTTGTGAAGCCTATGCCCTCCGCTTGATCCACATGGAGTGAGCTTCTTTCCTAGCAACAAGGTGAATACACTGAGAACATTTCCCTAATTCTAGGCTTCCCATCAGACAAAACTCTGCCCTTTGCTTTCAGAAAGGAGATAAACTATCATATTTAGGTATACAAGAGTAATTGGCCTTCTTTTAGAGATTTGGGGATTTTACCATTAAAGTGAAGTCAAATACTTTAGAAGATTTTCAGGGAAACTTTGAAGAACAGTGCAAGATAGCCATACTTTTTCTTACCGCATTTACTGTGAATTACGAGTTTATAGCACATCTAGTTCAACTGATACTGGTAAAGAATTCACAGTGATCTATCCTCACACACAGAAATACTGACTGATTTCAGAGAAAGCTTTGGGAACTCCCAGAATATCAACAGGACTCAGCTTTAATGAAACTTCCAGTATCCAGCTTATGAAAAGCGCTCCCTACCTAATCTTTTAAGCACATAGTGTTAAATTTGGCCACAAGTCGTTCAAAACAATTTGTTTTCTAATATGACTTTTTCTCTTCGAGGGCACTTTGACCACAGATTAGGAAATTCTGAAAAATTCAAGGAACAGATTCATGCAGTTGGGAGCTGAATGCCATACCAAACAGGCAGCTGTGATTTTCAGGTGTGAGAGAAACATCCAAAAATTCATCCCTCTTCAACTGTCCTTCTTTTTCTTCCCTTTGCTATTGTTAAAGGTCACTACAGCACAGCACTCTTTTCCCCACTGAATATTGGAAGTTGCCTTGACTGTCCATTGCAGATAATTACTCAAAGACTTACTGATGTTTCAAAGTTTGATATAATTGAGTATGTGTGGGCACCATTAACGCATGGAAGTGTAAAATCAGATATTCTCTTCAATAACAGGTCATTATTCTGATGTAATGGTGGTAATACAGATTTTCTTCCTCATCTTTTTATATTATAAAATTCAAAACAAATATTTTCTGCACAGCATTTTCTAATGAATATGTAAATGGGAAAGTAAAAATGACGGCTACTTTTTTTGTTTCTTTTGATTGGTTGTTTTTTTGTTGTTGTTTGTTTGGTGGGGTTTTTTTTTTTTTTTCATTTTTTCCTTTCTGGGTGTGTAATGAATGAAAACTTAAATAAAAAGCTTTCCCAAAAATCTACTTCTTAGAAAGTCAGCAGTGACTAAAGACTATTAAATATTGTATTTCTATTGTTAGAGTCTGAAGAAGAGTGAGTAGAGTAATATTGAGGACAAATTTTCTACAAATCTGCCTACACCACTGAAGCCAGCACTGAACTCACATTACAAAATCATCAAAAAACATCTAGGCTCTTCTGTAAAGACCTCCTGCACTGATCCAGCTTAGCAAAAGCAAACAACTAGGTTATGCATTGAAACTGGCCGCAGTAATCAGCACCTTTCCCATCCACTGTTAATTGCCTGCACAGAAGCAAGAAATATAATCATGCTGTACTCTCACTCTGTCACTTGGTTATACTAATGACACAGCCATCAAATTTTGAAACTTAAATCAATGTAGTGATAAGCAGAATCTTTAATATTCAGTGCAAGTGTTTAATTGGGTCTCAAGAAGGCACAAAATCATGCTGTGTATCTGTGATAAAGTAGACCACTGTAATGATTACACGCGTTTGAGAAAAGGCAAGACTGCAGAAGTTACAAAAGATCACTCTGTATTGTGACACAGTAGATGGAGAACAAATCCATAACATAAAGGTAACCATGATTACCAATCCTCCCCTGTAAATACTTATTTTGGCATCAAGAGGAACATCTTTAGACCCTGAAACTTCTCCGTCTTACAACCATGTTACTTTTGTTATGTGGTGCGCGTTGGCATTTAAATACCAGTGCACACAAATCAGTTTAGCAGATTTACACATGTGCTATTATGCCCAGGATATTTTAAGAAAGACTTTGCATGCTGTCTTGCAAGTGTCCTGATTTTCAAAGACTGCTGAACAGGTCACCTTTGCAAAATCAGACCTTTTCATATTGTTTCCAATAAGGTGCCTTAAAACATAATTTCTAAAAGTCAATAATCTTTTAAAATTCAGCTTTGTTGTACTGTGATGGCTTGACCCTGGCCAGCAACCAAACACCTACCCTGCTTGCTCACTCCCCTCTCCCACAGTATGGGGAGAATATAGAAGGAACGTGCAAAGAGTCATGGAACAAGACAAAGGCAGTTTGATAAGGCAAGCAAAATCCATACATGTAATCAAAGCAAAACAAGGAATTCATTTAATACTTACCATAAGCACCAGATATCCAGCCAATTCCAGGAAAGCAGGGCCCCAGCATGTGTAACAGCTATTTGGGAAGACAAAAGCCACAGTCATCAATATCCCCATGTCTTTGTCCTTTCCCTCATCTTTTATTGCTGACCACAGCATCATATGGTATGGTCAGCTGGAGCCAGCTGTCCCAGCTGTGTTCCCTCCCCACCTCTTGGCCAACCCCAGCCTCCTGGCCTTTGGGGGAACTAGAGGCTTGGAGGAAAAGCCTTGGTGCTGTGCACACACTGATCAGAGACCAAGAAGATGGAGTGTTATCGTCACTCTTTAGTTGCACATGCAAAGCACAACACAATACGGAATGTTATGAAGAAAATTAACTCCATCCCAGCCAGGCTCACTACAAGTAATATCCATATTTGATTTCTCTCAAATTCCTATAGACTTGGACTGTACTGTTTTTACAAATTAATATTTGTGCCCATCATCTATAATTTTTGGCACATATGCTGATTGTAAACCCACTGGGTGATGAAGTTAACTCTTTTCTAATGAACAGTAAGCTAATGCACACAAAATTCAACATATGAAGGAAAGGGATTGGAGTAAAATTGTTTAGAATATTTATCACATAAGATATTTTTCAAGTACAATACCATTAAGTCTAGAATATGTATTATAATGCTTTAATACTACAGCCTAATTGTACAACCAAACTCTGCTTTTCTATATTTAAGAAAAATCAAAATAGTTAGATTTTATCACATGATAATTCAGGGACTAAAATATATTACATGAAGAGGCAAAGACAGCAACCTTTAACTTGTCCATGACAGACTTTTTTTTTTTTTTTTTTTTTTTTTTTTTACTAGAATTGAGCAAATATTAAAAAAAAATAGACTTAGTTCTCTAAGTCTATGGCTAAACTATGGCTAAACTTCATGCGACTGAACCGCATGAAGTTCAATAAGAGCAAGTGCCGGGTCCTGCACCTGGGACGGGGAAACCCTGGCTGCACGTACAGACTGGGCGATGAGACGCTGGAGAGCAGCCTTGAAGAGAGGGATCTGGGGGTCGTGGTAGATAGCAAGTTGAATATGAGCCAGCAGTGTGCCCTGGCAGCCAGGAGGGCCAACCGTGTCCTGGGGTGCATCAAGCACGGCATCGCTAGTAGGTCGAGAGAGGTGATTGTCCCGCTCTACTCTGCGCTGGTGCGGCCTCACCTCGAGTACTGTGTGCAGTTCTGGGCACCACAGTATAAAAAGGACATGAAACTGTTGGAGAGTGTCCAGAGGAGGGCTACGAAGATGGTGAAAGGCCTGGAGGGGAAGACGTACGAGGAACGGCTGAGGGCACTGGGCCTGTTCAGCCTGAAGAAGAGGAGGCTGAGGGGAGACCTCATTGCAGTCTACAACTTCCTCGTAAGGGGGTGTCGAGAGGCAGGAGACCTTTTCTCCATTAACACCAGCGACAGGACCCGCGGGAACGGGGTTAAGCTGAGGCAGGGGAAGTTTAGGCTTGACATAAGGAGGGGGTTCTTCACAGAGAGAGTGGTTGCACACTGGAACAGGCTCCCCAGGGAAGTGGTCACTGCACCGAGCCTGACTGAATTTAAGAAGAGATTGGACTGTGCACTTAGTCACATGGTCTGAACTTTTGGGTAGACCTGTGCGGTGTCAAGAGTTGGACTTGATGATCCTTAAGGGTCCCTTCCAACTCAGGATATTCTATGATTCTATGAACTCTCGTGCAATGTTGGAAAGAAATCTCTTGATAGATGGGCATTGCCTCAAAGCAAGTGTTTTTCATTTACATTAAACAAGGAACCAGTTAAATGTGGTTTGTTAAAATCTAAGTTAAATTCAAAGAGAGTTTGCCTGTGATGATATGATACTCAGACAAATCTGGATTGCAGTTGTATGACTCCTCTGAAAGAGAAACACAAAAACAGAACATAGAGGGAACAACCAGATATGCAAAAATACCTGAAAAGAAGCCAAAAAAAGGAGCTTTCTATTAAAGTACTGGCTTGGAAGATATTTAAGACTGAAGGAAGCAATCATTATTTGATTATTACTACCCTTGTTGAGGAAACAGGACATTCTCAGCCTTGTTTTGTGAATAAAAAGGACTTGTTCAACGTAAGGATTCTGGCAGTGATAGACTTGTCTTGGAAGAGCTGTTCCTCCCTCTGAATTAAAAATAAATAAATAAATAAATAAATAATAAAAAAGGAAAAAGAGCTTTCTGGGATTGTTCGACTACCAGCTTACTTCCAAAAACTCAGGCTGAAGTCCAGTTAATATATTTTATCTTTTTACAGGGAAAAATTGATTTTCTACATCATCACCAAAGATCATGATGATGGTTTCAACTATCCCTCTGCAATGCTCTTTATGCCTCTGTATGGTATAATTTTGGACTTCCTCAGAAATAAGGCAAAATCACAGGTCAGCTAGCTTGTGCTGTATCAGCTGAGAGATGTAAAGAATCTATAAGACAATGTAGCTCTCATTGCAAGGCTGGCAGCTGAGGTAACCCAATTCTCAAGTGTAGTCTTAGCATGGAAGTAATAAACACACACTATTAAAAAATAAATAATATTTTTTTAAAAAAATTACAACTCCTCTGCATTCTCCGTAACTATTCATTCTAAGTGGAGGGGCAGCAGCAGGCTCTGTACATTTCCTACAAGTACCATCTTTATACATCATCTCTTCACATTGTTGTGCAGGTGTGTACAAGTGGCACCTGGGTCACTTGTATTTCCTGGTAAAGTCATTCCAACCTTTGTGAAGCTTGTGAGGACTTTTGATATGGAAAAACACTCAAAACCATAGGTGGCCTTAATACTATACCCTTTCCTGACAGAGGTCTATTCTGTTTATAACCAAATTTTCAAGCACACTGAATAGCACCTCAAACTTCATATACATCTCCTCACTAATGTGACAGCCTACATGTTCACCTGTTGTGAAATAAATTATAAAATTTGTCTGTAATTTTGAGCTATTTTTTTGCCTTTCTTAAGCAAGAGAATAAGAGCAATTTACCTTTGACTTGTGCAGTTAAAATCATTTCTTTATTCTGATTATATTTGACAAAGGCTGCAATATATGTTGCAGGGTCACTGCTTGTTGCAGAAAACAATCATCACAGTTGTTATATAATTGTGCTGTACTAATTGAAGCTGGAGATATTTCCTGGGCAGTAATGAGTAATAGGGAGGCCCAAAATGCTATAGCAGCCACTAATTATTCCTTTAGTAGCTGTCCCATGCTAGGTCTGATTTTGGCAGAACTACACAAAATATCAGATGAAAATAAGTGTACACTGCAATAATATGATCTTTAACATTTTTCCCAACATAAAAACCCTTAAAGGTGATATTTTTTCAATCAGTAAAAGCCCCATAGTGCTCAGATCTGCGGAATATTTTCACTTTTAGACTGGTATTAATTGTTGGACAAAAGACCAATGTCAAAACCCCCTCTTATGCCTCCTTGTTTCACAAGGGATCAGATGATAACAAACTCGTTACTAATTTGCTTTACTTTTTTCCACCATCACTTTCCTTATGAAGAACAAAATGATTGTGAGATTTTTTCATAGTAAGTCAGTGTTTATGATGGAAAGTCCTGCCAGACACATGAAACAGCAATTTCCCTCCTGAGGTGCATGAGTTTGGGGAAAAAGGAGTTTTCTCAGCTCAGAAAAGCATCTTAGATTTCTAGACTGGTGGGCTTGTTTCCTGCTCCTTCTCCTCCAAGGCAGGTGTTGCCTGTTAGGTGTGATGACTGATGTTTCCCACAGGGTGACTTACCAGCCACAACCAGCTCTCCCAACGAAAGCCACTCAGGAAGGACAAGAAGGTTTGTCTCACCCAAAAAAAGTAATGCAGCAATAAACAGGCCCAGCCTTAAGCAGGGTAAAACAAAGCAACTGCTAAGCATGATGTCACTACTGCATCAGAATAATATATATCCAAACTTGTTCTGGTAAGGCTGATCTGCTGCAGATTCTTGTTAATAGACAGGCCATGTTTACTCTGAAGTTATTTTTCTTTCTATTTCAGCCCTTTAAAGCCAGATGCAGGCAAAGAAATCCATGAAGAGATGTTTGTGATTCCCAGTGAAATGGAACGAAATAAATGGCTATGCTGAGTAATATGCACACTCTATCCCTTTTCCTACATTTACTCAGACGTATTCAGCCAGAACACTGGTGTTCTCTGTGTCATTGGGGAGTCAAATTTACCTCCATCTCTGAAGGAAAAAAAAAAAAATCAACACAGGATATAGGCACAAATACTCTATGCTATAAACTAATTTATGTTTCCTGCCTGCATTTACTGTTTTCACAACTCACTGCTACCTTTTGGCCACCACCTTCTGTATCAGCACCAAATAAAATACTGAGGGGTGCTCCTGCTGCATTTGTGGGTCACCCCAAAGGAAAACCAGGCAGGCAGACCAGGTGCTGCTCTTTGTGTGGATATCCTTTCTCTGTGAACCTGTCCCTTTCCCCTTTCTGATATCAAGGGACGACAGTAGTCTTGTATCTACGCCTGGATTCTGTACGAAGAAAAACTAACTGGATCCTGTATGAAGAGGAAAAAAAAAAAAAAAAAAAGCAGAGGAATGCATTAAATTGTGCAAGTGATAATAGATTGCCTAAGAACAACATTAAGTTGTTCAAGTGTGTGCAGAAAAGAGCAACAAAGGTGGTGAAGGGACTAGAAAATGAGATTTAAGAGGAGCACCTGAGGGAACTGGGGCTGTTCAGTTTGGAGAAGAGGAGGCTGAGAGGGGAGACCTCATCACTCTCTACAATTACCTGAACAGAGGCTGCAGCAAGGAGGGTTTTGGTCACAGTGCAGGTTGGGTTGACAGTTGGACCTGAAGATCTTTTGCAAATTAAGTGATTCTACTATTCTAACTTTTGCTAAAACGGGAATTAACTATCTGGCAAGGCTACACACAGGTTTGAGAGCCTTCCACCTCCCCACCCCTCCACTCCACTCATTGAGTAGTCTTTTTCTAGTGAAAGTATGATGCCCCTGTTAGTGGTCTGCATTGCCTTTTTTTTTTTTTTTTTTTTTGGCAGAGCCAGCTTAGAGACAGGGAATTTATCCCGTTTTAGAAGCATACAGCCACAGTCTTGGACTTCAGTGGCATAAATCTTCAATGCAAAACTCTGGGAGGAAACTTGTCACTTGCCTTGGGCTGACAAAGAAGGAACTCAGTATGAAACAACAGTACATCATGGCACTCCCAGTTCAAGCATCGCTGCTTTTTCCTTCACTAATACTTTGACAAAACATCTTTCAGACGTGATAAAACAGTGAAGGGACAAAAACAAGTGCCAGAAGAGGAAATTTGATGTGAATTTGACATTCACATCAGTGTAACCACCAGACTGCTCAGAATTAATAGAGCCATATGATAAGCTTGCATTCTGATTACAGCCCTTCTGTGCAAAATCAATACCAAGGAACAAACTGATTTGTGAACTACCTTTAATGAATAATTGCTCAGGCTCTTGAATAACCACCTTCTTGGATCACCACACCCTCCCCAGAAAGAACATAAACTAGTTTCGCTAACATGCTTAAGTTAGCAAAAAATAGGCCACCTCTGTCACAAGACACATGTATTTCTTCACATGTATTTCTTTACGTGTATTTCTTTGGTAGCACCAGAAACAGGAAAGGGCAATGACCTCTGGAAAGAAAAAAGAAATGAACTTGGAGAAGGATTGGGAATAAAATTTAGTGGAATGTATCAATTAAATCTTTGGTGACCCAAAAGTGGCTTTCTTGGTCTGGATCTCTCTATAGGCATTGCCCATTGAACTAAGTCACAAACCTATGACCTTGCAAAAATAAGAGTAAATAAATGCCTTAATTCTGTTTGATGTAAAATTGGATCTGAGATCATTCTAGTCATTCTAGCAAGAAGTAATTAAATTTTACAGATATGGTGCCTTATTTCATGTTTTATGTATGAACATTTATGTTCCTATTGGGTATGAACATAAATGAATTCTTTGGAACAAGGATGGCAAGATGGGAAGGCCAGCCTGGATCTACTATCTCCCAATGTTTGACACAGGCAGTAAAAAAAAAATAAATAAAAATAAAAAAAAATGTTACTTTATAAATGTAGAAGCAGAAAAACAGAAGTTGAAAATGCACCACACAGATTTTAAGTGATCCTTGATGATACTGAAATACTACAGAGTACTGCTGCAGTATTCTGTGAACCAATTTCTGGTTATATCAGACATCCAGCCAGGAATTCGCAAATAATCTTGTGTACAATATTGCCCAGAGCCTTTGCTGAGTCACTCTGAATTTTTCTTGAATTGCAGTATCTGCTTATATTCTGCTAGACAACTACTTACTCTCATGTAGCCATATTAGCTCAGCATTTCCCAGGCATCTTTTGCTGGTAGTCTGCAGGTCTACCCTGCCTTCACCCTGCTGCCTGCCTTACCTGAATCAGTATGATTGCCCAGCAGAGCACTGCCTGTCATGTCTTATTAACATTCTTCAACTACAGCAGGACTGAATGGCATGTCATTTACGTGTAGAAACAATTCACTGTCTATTACAAAAGTGATTATAAATTAATCTCTAAGCTTTGACTTTAGCTTGTACCTGACATTTTTATAGACATCTATACTTCATTCTGGTAGTTCATGACAACAGATCCCTTTGACTAAAGTGCTGCCTGTTAATAAGCAATCTGCCCTAATTCATTATCTCACACTTTATTAAGCATAGGTAAACAAGAGCCTGTAATTTTTTTTTATAGTTTATTTGACCTCTTAGTAAATGTTCATGCTAATTTGAGCTCTTCTCCCATTTAGTTCTTATTTGCTGATTTCAATGACTAAAAGAAGAGAAAGTACTTTCAGCTAGATATGTAAGTTTTTCCAATGTAAATACAAACTAAAGCATTCTTCCTCCATATTGGCCCCTTACCCTACCTCTCTTGCTGCTGCTTCTCTTTGCAGAAAGTGATGGTAATGAAGTGTGGTGGTGTTACCCTGCTGAGCAGTCAAACTCCACCACAATTGCTCTCTCACTCCTCCTTCTCAGAGGAAGAGGGAGAGAAAATACAATGGTAAAAGGCTCAAGGGTTGAGATAAGGACAGGGAGATCATTACACTGCAGTTGCCCCTGGTTAATAAGTCTAAATCATCTTTAGAGTTAACAAAAATTGACAACAGGAATGATGACTGAAATTTAAGAATTTACTATAAAAGTAATGTCAGAATGGAAGAAGGTAGTTAATACACTGACTTCTGTCAGGCTGGCTGTAGTTGAAAGTCAGCTAACAAAAGAATATTTTAGCTGGTCTTTTAAAAGGTCTTTTTTATATATATTTATTAATATAAACTCCACTGTTACATCTTGAGATTCCTAAATAATGCTATGAGAATGACAGACCACAACACTGCAGAACTAATGGACTTCTATTAGCAGAACTTCATAGAATCATAGAACTATTTTAGCTTGCAAAAAACCTTCAAGATCATCAGGTCCAATCTCCACCCACCTAACAGCATGGGTCCACTGCTACACCATATCCCTAAGTGCCACCTCCACACATCTCCTAAATACATCCAGGGATAGCAACTCTCCTCCCTCCCTGTGCAGCCTCTTCCAATGCTTGACCACCCTCTCCACGAACAAATTTTTCCAGATATCCAATCTAAACCTCCCCTGGAACAACTTGAGGCTATTGCCTCAGTCCTATCACTTGTCACCTGAAAAAAAAAAAAAAAAAAAAAAAAAAAGACCAACACCCTCCTCACTGCAACCTCCAATCAGGGAGCTGTAGGGGAGACCTCGTCACTCTCTATGTTCTCCATACTGAATAGCCCCAGTTCCTTCAGCCACTCCTCTTAAGCCTTGTTTTCTAGTCCCTTTGCCAGCTTTGTTGCTCTTTTCTGCACGCACTTGAGTAACTCAGTATCCTTCTTGTAGTGAGGATCCCAAAACTTAACACAGCACTCAAGGTGTGGTCTCGGTGCCAAGTACTGAGGCACAATCACTCAGTTCCCTACAACCTTCCCTCTCTTCACTCTACAAGAAACAGGGACACGATTTTGACTGGCATATAAACACTGAAGGCAGCCACCCAATTGGATATTTCATTCCCATTTACCTCAGGAGCCATCAGAATGGAAAATTATTTCATTTTCTTCTGAAAAGAAAAAACATAAAATTTTTTTGCACCTTTTTTCTATTAGTATGCTAGTGTTTAGTAAAATGGTAGCCCAATCCCCATCAGCAGATTCAGTTAATAAAATAATAGTGATTTTATAATTGAAATAATGAAAATATGGCAAGAACAAAACATTTTCAAAGATGTCAAAGTGTATGTAAGTGATATATACTTTATATAAATAATTATTTTCCACAAATAACTGGGTTATTGTATCTACTAAGTGTCCTAGGTAGTCTTAAACCATTTTACCAGGTCTCATTGTCTCCTCCTCATCCTTCTGTATCAAATATCACAGCCACTGCCCTGGTATTTATAATCCTGGTCTCAAGAGCTAATGTGCCTACTATTTTCTATTGTAATAGGTTCTTGATAATTATATGGTTATGTGGTGGCAAGAATTATAACAAAGTGTCAGCTTTTAACACACTCATTGTTGATATCCTTAAATACCAACATACTGTAAAATATTTGTTTAGCTCCAATTTGCCAAAATATTCTTTAAAAATTACAATAAAACATCAATTAATCTCTATTCAGACACAAGCACATAGTTGAAGACAAAGGTGCACTCAATTAGTGGAACTTAGAAAACCATTATCTTCTGATTTAAAGACCACTCTTTGGAGCAAAAACTGTTCTTTCTCATGTCTGGACAGCATCTAGCATGCAAGTGTTATCACAGCACTAACAAGCAATAAAGCCCACAGGCAACATGACAAATTTAACCTCATCACCGACGGGTATGTCTTCAGGGCAGCCTTACAACTATGCCTTCCTGTCAGACTGTGTCCTATTTTATACCAACATCACCTGAAAAAGGCATTAGAGAAGCTGTACATTACATAATCAGACCCTCGGTTATCACAGCTAGGGCTTCCATGCTTTGCCCAAAAGCTTCCTGTGGGTCCAGATTCAGAGTAATCAGCCTTGGTCCCCCAGTTTGAGGTCCAACAGCACATACCATTATCCTCACAGTGCAGGGGTCCTACACTTTCCTAAGGCAGCCCAATTTTTCCATGAGGCTGTTGTTCAGAGGAAGCAGTGACTTCTTTCTAGCTGAATAAATGCTTAATTGAATCTTTCATGAATTATGCAAGGAAGCCAACAATTTCCAACCCTGTAATTGTTGTTATTTGTTCAGCTCTCTCATAAGGAAGCAGGCTTCATTTCCACCTGTCTGTTGTACAGATATACACTGGCAGGTGTAAAGAACAAGTGAACTGAGGAAAGAAAAGGACTACCTAGACCAAAGCAATCAGAATAATACTGCTACCTGAGAATTACTACTCAGAGCAGTTTCCTTGGACTATAAAACCTAGAGATTTCCAATCTGTGTTTTATAAATAAAACAAGACTTTGTGCTTAGTATTTCACACGTGTTTTTTTGTAAAGTCTTAAGTCACCAAACAAAAACTTCTTTTTTTCTTCCTAAAGTCAGAAAAATACCATCACTGTCAAATTAGATAAAGTACAGAGATAGAAGCTGTTACTGACTAGGAGCCAGTAAGTCATCAGCTAGATTTCCAGAACTACGAAAAAGCCTAAAAAATTAAGAACAGCCAAGTATCTAGGCAAGAGCGAGGAAGTATCACTCCAGAAAATATGAACATCTTACCTCTGAACCCCTGGAGATGTTCATTCACATGCGGCAAATTTCCAGCTTAACCAACATTAGTAATTAAGAGGCAGCAAAAACACACCCTTCTATTAGACTGCATCAGAAGCACAACTTGAATTCATACAAGACCGCAAGACTCAGTCTCTGCAATTCTTTAGAAGCTGTCTCTTGAAACAATATGGCCTATGAACTAAAAAATTATCCTTTCCTTGATCTCCAACTATTATCAGTGCAGATCAGTCAGACTAATATTCAACGCCCTGCCCTGAAAGCAAATTTCCGTTGCTGGGAGACACACTGAAGCAGATAGAAAGGCAACAATTTTGAGAACGAGCTTTAATAAAAAGAAGAAAAGGTAACATCTTGAATCTAAACGGCATTCATGCACCACCAGAAAACCTTTAACCTATCAAAACCTTGTTTATCGTTGGTTTTGCTCTGTCTTACATCTGTTCTCTAAGTAGCAGGAACATTCAAGGTACATAAATCTATGACAGTGATGGTTTACCATAAGGGAGGTCAAAGGAAAGACATTTTACCAGCACTAGCACATCTATGTCAAACACTACACACTGAAGCTACAAAAAAATAAATAAATAAATCTATATTAACAGTTTTTAGCTCAGAACAAAGTATTCATAATGCCATCAGGATAAGGATTCAGATATCAGTTTTTTTAAGTCACAAATGAGGTTTCTTGTTCAAAAAACACTTAAGCTATTGTGTCCATGCCTCTTGGCACTTAAATGACCTGATTTTTTGAGCTTTGCAATTCTGAAAAATCAGGACACTTATTTGCACCCCGAAGTAACAATCCAGATTTCCTCACTTTCTCACAGGCAGAGACTCTCATTTGCAGCAGTCAACGAACACTGGAGACTGAGATTACAAGACAACTAATAATCCTGCTTGATTTTAGACAATCCATTTCTCCCCCGAGAAGCATTATTACTTTGGCAATAAGTGACTTGAAAAAGTGGATTCATCATCAGCCACTGATTACTCTGCAGATGTTTTAAATTCATCACTACCCAGCTTAGTGTTCCCTAAATTAACTGTTTTCAAAGTCTTTACAACAGTTCAGCAATTAGAAGATAGCATATAATTACTCTTATTAATAACAATAGATATCAGAGGAGAGAGTGATTTATTAAATAGAATATGACTCAAAAGAAAAACAGTTCTAGTCAAAGGACTGAGATGTTCATTATGTAAATTAAACTACTCAAATATTGTAACCAGAGTACATGTAAGGTTTGCAGCAATGCTAGCTCCTTAAGTCAATCAGTAGATCCTACCAGGCAGAAAGCCTCCTTAAGCACTTGATCAAAACTTAAGTACAAAACACAGCACATGCTTAAGTGATATGCAGCAATTTTTACCACACTGGCCTGTAATTCATAAACATACAGTCATACCACGTAGCATTAATACATCAACAATGACAGAAGCATGATCCACTTTCTGCACAAATAGTGTTTCATGTCATTTTTTTTCTGTAAGGCTGAGGAATATTCTAAGCCCCATATGGAACGAACCTGTTACTAACTTTGCAGGAGCAACTTCATTGCCACATAACCTCAGCTGCAGGACATGGAAACAGTATGTAACTGCTTCTTTCAAAAGTGAAGACAGAAGGAAAAAAGTTAGGATAAATATCCACTTTCAGCCTAGTCCTCCCCCCCCCCTTTAAAAAAAAAAAAAGTCTTCTATTCTTACCTCAGCAAGTATCTTTTATGAGTACTGAATCCATCTTAAGCAGAAAGTGCTGGTGTTTGACTTTTTATCAACACACTATTACACATATAAAGCCCCATAACCTTGAACATACCGAGCATTAGTTAAAATGGGATTTTCATACTTCCACTTCCAAGAATTTATTTTTTTCCTGAGACAAGAAATCTAAGTGTAAAGCAGTTGAAACAATAATCACCTGTAAGCCAGAGGGTTCTGCTGCTGTCCAGGCGGACCTTGACAAGCTGGAGAAATGGGCTGATACAAACCTCATGCAGTTCAACAAGGAGAAGTGCAAAGTCCTGCACCCGAGGACAACCCCAGGGACCAGGCAGGGAACCACCCAGCTGGAAGGCAGCTTTGCAGAAAAGGACCTGAGGGGTCCTGGTGGACACCATGTGGAACATTAATCAGCACCATGCTCTTGCCATAAAGGAGGCCAACGGTGTCCTGAGCTACATAGAGAGCAGTGATGCCAGCAGGCTGAAGTTACCCTCTCTGCTCAGCACTTATGAGGCCCCACCTGGAATCTCTGTCTGGTTCTGGACTCCCCAGTACAAGAGTCATGGACACAATAGAGTTCAACAAAATGATAAAGGAAATGGAGAATCTCTCCAACGAGGAAAGGCTGATAGAGCTAGGACCGTTCAGACTAGAGGAGAGAAAGCCTGGGAGTAGATTTCACCCATGTATGCAAATACCCAAAGGAAAGGGTGCAAAGAAGGTGGAGAAAGGCTCTCTTTTCAGTGGTGGCCAGTGACTGGTGGAAATGGGCACAAAATGAAACACAGGAGGTTCCATCAGCAAACACTTCTTGACTGTGTGAGTGACTGTGCAATGGACACAGGTTACCTAAAGAGGTTGTAGAGTCTTCTCCATCCTCGGAGATATTCAAAAGTGATGTTGGACATAGTCTTGGGTAAACAGCTCTTGGTGACCCTGCTTGAGCAGAGGGGTTGGATCAGACAACCTCCAGAGGTCATTTTCATATCTTAACCATTCCGTGATTTTATGATGTTGGAATTTGCTTAAAAGAGAAAAGACACTCCACTGTATTTCTCCCCTTTTTATTATTCTGATTTCTTCCAAAAATAGCATAACTATGTATTTTCAAATAAAACTTGATATAAGAAATCTAACAAAACTAGCTTTGATGCACAAAAATGAAGTTCAACGAAACATTTCAGCACTTCTAAATTGTCAGCATTTTTCAGCTAGTTTAAGACTCTTTTCTACTAGATATAGTACTTGTTTTACTTAATTTTAGTAGCAGCTACATCCCAGTGAAGGTTACAGGTGATCTTCCGGAAGATTTAAAAAATAATAAAAAATAATAATAATAATAATAATAAAAAATCAAGAATCAGAGGAAAGAGTATGACCCAATTACAGAAGGAAGGCTATACAACTACAAACTCAAATAACTTGAACGTTTAACAGGTATGTTCTTTCCTAGATTTATTACAGCTTTGCAAAAATACTTGTGTACCATCAACACTTTATGATTTAATCTGTATGTAAAATACAATAGCCATCAGCAGCAAAAAGCTACTGTTTGCCACAAAAGGGAGAGAAAAAGCTTGAAGAAAGTTACTCACACCCTCTCAGGAGTGGGTAGCTATAGGCATGTTAAAAGCAGAGCAAACGCCATGCCAAAAGTCCCTAAGCCAGCTCTAAGAGACTGACAGGCAGGAGGACAGTAGTGAGGTACTATTCTGTCTATTGGTATCATTAATTTGTATTCCCGAATAGAATCTTTGACTCTAATTTGGTAATTGTTATCCACATGCACAACTGCCCCTCCCATAGTAAAATTCTAGTATCCTAAATTGTCATACAGGTTCCATTTTAAGTTCATGATCCAATACTTGACCATGTTCTTAACACTAAGGACCGCAATAAGGTCCTCGTCACCAACAGCTCATCCTTCCACCAAGCTTATTTGGAATTTTATGAAACAAGTAACAAACATCCTAAGATCTGTCTAATAACTTTCAAGAGACATTAAAACTACCAAAAAGTCAGGAGAGTCTTTAATATAATAGAAAATGTTCAGTAATTTAAGTTCAGCAGCTGTTATTAACACATGGTCATACCTGGAAAAACAACAAAGACTCAAAACTGTAGTAATTCAGTTCTTTCAGAGCAGTTTTGTACAGAACAAACTTGTTTAATCATGAAAGCACCATGAACTGACACTACATATCAGCAAGCACAAAAACAAAGATTTAGGAAAAAAACCCTAGAACTTTATCATGTAAACTACACTTTGAATACCACTAAGGTAGATTTACACTGCAGGCTGGAGCACAGCACAGAGGTACTCAAACTGACTTGGGTATTATTTACCACTTAGCTCTGCATGCAATGTAGACATACCCTGTATGTCTGAATATATCTCATTATGAATTAACTGAGCTTTGCAGTACAACATTTAGGCCTTCATTCTGCATCACTGAAGCCAACAGTCATTTTCCATCAGCTTCAGAAAGTACAGGGTTAGGCTGGTAACCACAAACATACTTAGCTACTAACAAAACGTTTTTTTTTGTAACATGAAGTTGTGTCAAGTTCAAACGTGAGTTTTGAGAGCATGCAGATTGCTTACAAATCCTTAAAAAGACTGGTTCAGAATCTTTCTTATATATACACACACAAGTCCATCTGTCACAGACAGGCAATGTAACTCAGAATCATGAGCTTCCTCTCGTTTTTGGTAGTGTCCTGCACACTTCGGATAATTAAAAAATAAAAATAAAAAAATAGTTGCCACAATGGATTTCAGACCATTCCAACTTGTACATGGATATGATCTCTTCTTGCTGCATCCAGTATGTGAAGTTTCACAGTTGCTTCTCAAATGCAAATACCAAGTAAATACCTAGAAAAGAAAAAGAAGCACAAAGTTTCAGCTTCCTCTGCCACTCGCATAGGGGTTCAAAATTTAAACAGATTGACATCCTGCCCAAACAACTTGTTAACTGACTGCTGACACTGTAAGAACTGCCATGGTTTCCCCACAACTCTAGCATTCAATTCTAGCATAGTTTTAGATATATTTTCAAAATAGAGCTTCAAGTATGCAAAGAAGAAAATATTTTAAGTACTGTTGATACTACTGATGCAACACTGACTTCAATTAATGTAAATGCAACTCATATTACAGATAATTAACTCATTTTACAGATAATTAACATTCCCTGCTGCAAAAAAGTCACATGCAAGTGAGTTTAAAGAATCCTTTATACATGCAATTTTAACAGACAATAATGGGTCAAATAATCAACCTCACTTTCAATTTTTGCTCATTTAAAATATCATAGACAAATATTTAAAAATGCCAGATAGCATTTTCTCAATTACGGAACAGTATAATTCCAGAAGCGGATCTCATCAAGTCCCCATCAGTGCCCTGGGAAATGGTTATTCAGCATATAATCAAACCAACGTGGCTACGTCAGAAGTTCTTAAGCTTCACGACAGGTAAGTTAAATCACCTCAAAACCTTGAGTCCAAATAAACAGTTTTCCACTTAAACCTAACTTTTAACAAATATTCTAGCTACACTGCAAATCTTTCTATTCCTCAGCAATAAAGCAAAGTAAAATTTCGTGTAACGAGCAAGCTGCATTTATGTCCTAAACTATCAAAAACTCTGTACTCCAAGTCTCTCTAGAAAAAAAAATTTCAAAAGAGTACTTTGAAAATACAATCATTACTGAACTTCTGAAGGTATAAAGAGCCCCTCTCAATTAGATTCATAGATTACATAATACTTTTACACTGTTTGAATTAACCTTTACTTTAAAAACTAAACACTAAGTAAAGACTTTTTCATTCATTACTTAAACAGCATTTTGGTTTGTTTTTAGCCTACTAACACAACAAGTAAAATTGTCTGCAAAAATTCAAGTACTGGTTGGCCACTGTGACACATAAGTTAGTAACAACCTCTCTGGGAGAAGATTTTTACCAACAGAATTCTCAGTCCCTTTTATGTGAGGTTTACTAAATTCAACATTGAAAAAAGAAAAATAAGACAGCTGATGTCAAAAGTTTTCCATGAAACATGCTTACAGAATTCAAATGTATTTTAGAATATTGTATCCTTTTCCATGTCTGAGGCACAGACTTCCGTTCCCTCCACCTCTTTCATAAAACATTCAAATACCTCTTCACCATCCATGCTGTTTCTTTCTGAAACACGCTAACCGCTACAGGGAAAAAGTAAAGTCTGTCTTCCCAAAACTGACTTGTCTATTTTTTTGACGAATACATGGCCCAGTGAAGTTTGTTTTCTAGTTGACTAGTAACGGTATAATGTCCAAGTGTACGTTTTTGCTAGTATTAGAGGACTGACACTACCATCCTCTTTTCATACCTTCTAAGAAGACTTCCCCAAAATGTTTTTGGCCTGAAAGTTTGCATACTTGAAACTACTTAAATAAACAGAAGTTCAACCTATTTCATGCGTTTCCCCTCACTCAATTTCTTGAGCTGTGTGTACTATCCTGGCTATATACAGGCATTCCAATAACACATATAAAATACTGTTTTATGTAAAATTTACATTTTCCTCCTTAATTGACAGTCTATTTATTTCATACATTTCCCACAGCAGTCATTTAGTCAACACCAAGTTTTCTAAACAGTACTTACTTGTTGCTTCCCATTCAGATTTACTCAGGGTTCCCTAGAAGAGGACATAAAAAACAGTTTAAACAAAAAGATGAGGAAACAACAAATCACCGTTTTAACTCAGGATAAACAATCTTTCATGGACCAACTTCTAACCACCCACACTAGAGGGCTATTTAGGTCCTACTTAAGCATTACTGTAGACCACAGATATTTACAACTCCAGTAGCTAGAATGATGGGGAGCTGGGACACCTCAGGTAAAGGAAAACACCTAAATTACATTGGGCCACCAGTCTGCTGGGCTGGATGCCTCTGCAATGCAGGGACACACTGGGTTCACTACTGCATGTCGGTGTGACCTGACCTGGTTCAAGGAGCTCTTCTGCCCAAGCTGCCCAACATTTCATGCTGAAGCTGTGGAAAGGCCACAGGCCTGCCACCTTCCCCTGGGATATTGCCAGCCTCCACCTAACACCTCCCTCCAGACCATAAAAGCTCTACTCCAGAAGAGCAACTGAGCCCAGCTTGCATGCTATGGAAAATAATCCACCTGGGAGCCCCAGGAAGCTTACTCCTAGCCCACCTTACAGACGAAAGTACAGTAGCAGGAGCAGTGCTCAAGTAAACAGCTGCTGCCATTTACTCCACCTATTAAGAAGCATGAGGTAGCAAAGAACAAGCTCCCTTTCTGCTCTGCCTACTCCATCCTCTTCCAGTGTGCTCTCACTGAGGGCACGATTTAACCTGTATGCTACCCACTGACCAGTTCTGACCAAACGATTCATCTTTTATAAGGTCAGTAAAATGAATAAAGAGACTTGTTCAGGTGACATAGCACTTACACCCTTTCTCACACGTCTTCCCAGGCAACAACTATTTGCCAACTGTTAAGACTATCAGGCAAAAGAGGTCTTCAGTCTTATTCAGCCATTCTCATGTTCTTAAGGTTGTTTCTTAAAAGTGGCAACTTTCTTTTTGAAATTTTTAGATTTCAAATACAGAGGGAAAAGAAACCTGCTCTCTTGATGTAGGATTGTTATATATGAAGTAAATCCTCAATAATTCACTACATCCTCAATAATTCAGAACATGAACAGCAGGTAAGCCGATCATGAAAAATAAAAAAAATCCATGTGGAAAAATGTCAAGCTGACAGCCTCACACTACAAGCACCATAAAAAAGTTTAACGCCAGGTCTTAGTAACTGCACACCTTACTTAAACTACAAACTTTACTTAAACTACTTAGTCTCCAGTTTTGTTTCTCTTTTTAAAGAACCTGAACACACAAAAGACAGCCTACAGTTCAGACCAAAACAGCCAATACTCTGCACCAGGAACTGCTGAGCATGAGACAGTGAAATTATGCTTTTGCAAGGTTTCCATCCAGCCTGACTCCCCAAAGGCAGGTGCAGAAGCAAGCACACAGCTATATGCCACGCTGAACAGCCAGTCTGGCTACAGACAGGATAGGCAATGGCAGCAATTCCTGGGGGAACGGCAGATGTTGTCTGACCTCCTGCTCACTTCCCAGGAACGGTATTTGTGCAGGCTCCTGTCCGTCACACACCCAATGAGCTCTGAGACCAACAAAGAAGAATTAAAAGGTTGTGAGGGGACAAGCTGCCAGGAGCACTTTGCCCCTCAAGAACTGAAATTCAGAGGAATCATACACATGCATGGAGCGTGAGCAGACGTGGCGTTCAGGTGTCTGTCTGCTGTGTTAAACCCCAACATCATGCCACAAAAGGCAGCAAAATACACATCATCTCATCAAGGCTTCCACCCCAGTCTTACAAAACACTCACAGGAGCTACAGACCCTATCACACTCCCAGTACCACATAATGTAAACACAGAACTAGCCTAAAAAGTCCTGATCACAATATGGCTAATTCAGTATCTAACTGGAAAGACAGCAGAAATGGGGTCAAACAAAACTCCAACATTGTGAATGTCTTGCTAGGATTGTCAAAGAAAGAAACCTCATTTACAAAAATATGAGAAAGACAGGAAGATCAGAAAGGCAGCATGTCCTTTAGAAGACAAGACCAGAAGCAGCAAAAAGTATTTAATTGGACCACTGATCTAAAATCTACTATGATCTCCATAAAAGATGTTTCAATGTTCTTTTGTTTCTGAAATAAATCAAGCTGGCAAAGCCAGAGAACTGCAGAAAAATATATGACAGGCTATCAGACTAAATATTGTACAAGGTAACATTACTATCATAACAAAGAAAGGGTCTTTCCATTCCTGGATGTGAACAGAATATCGTATTTGATAAAACAAAGGAGAGAAATGTATGAATGCAGGTAGGACTGGTTCAGTTCTAGTAGCTCTGCTCCAAAAATGCAGGAAGGGCAGATTAAATAAAAACAACAGAACTTTACTAAAACTGGCTGTGAAATGAGCTGCATCTTCTTCACCCAAAAAGACAACAGAATAAACGTGTAATATTTTAAATACCTACAAGACTACAAAGAAAGTTTTCAACTCTCCTGTCTGAGGATTAAAAGAAGAAAACTAGAACTTTAAATGGATAGAGTGAAGATCCAGAATCAAAAGAAAATTCTTGAAATTCAAGATTCAAGATAGTTATGTTAGAACAGATGTCAAGAGGGGTGGCAAAACATCCTTTTCTTTCCACACCGTTGCAAATTTTTTAACAGCTAACAACTTAACTGAATTTAATTCTTTAAGCAAAGGTTATAAATTAACCTCCTTTTCTATGATTTCATGTACATGATGTCATGTACACGGAAACATAGGTGGCAATTCCATTGCAGTTGAAATGAAGAAGGTATGAAACATCTGCAAGATTATGGCCTCAACTTTAGACACTGTTTGCTGTAGTGAGGTGAGAAGGTACTTACCAATGGTAACTTTGCCTTGCCATCTTTGATAAACTCTTTTGCATGCTCATAATCATCAGGTTTATCAGAAGCAAGTCTGGAATCATCAGATGTGGAGTATGGCTAGCGAAAACACAAAAAAGAAGAACAAAATATTAATTAGGTAGTATGATACATTAATCACACTAGTCAAGGGTTTGTGACAACATGGCCCAAAACGGAGGTCAGTAATTATTAGGAGTATCTTAAAATTTGTATTTCTCATTTGAAGCACCTGTCTGGTCAGATCTGATATTTGCTACTTCCCAGAAAAATCTAATACACAGAATTTAAAAATTAAACTTTTATCTACTTACATGTCTGAAACAGGACAGACAGAATAAAATATAAAAATTATGCTCCATGTACAGCTCATTATGAACATGATATAGACATACCCTCTTTCAAAGCAGCAACTGAACAAGCCAGCAACTGTGAAGAGAACTACTGAGAACAGAGCAGCTATGCTATAGCAAGCAGAATGCTTAAAATGTCTGAATGACACACAGGAGCTATAAACAGAAGCATAGATCCAATTCTTCAAAACTAATATATACTTATTAAAGATCCCAGTTACTGCAAAATGGTCTGTACTCAACAGTGCTGTCCTCAGTTGTACGTAGCTACTAAGTAAGACAACTCTCACTTTTCTAAGATGGTATTTCACCATGCTGCTGGAAATATGAGCACCGTCCCTTTTTGAGTCAAGAAGGGCAGTAGAGTCCACTTGTAGCCCATGTCACTAAGCTTTATGTGTCACCACATACTCATCTAGATAGCTTTGTGCTGAAAAATTCTACCATTTGAGGCAAAACGGAAGCATATGTAACCACGATTAAAAACAAAGCCACAAAGATAGCATCGAAAAGCTCCTCTAAAGCTGCTGAAGTCATCCAAGATAACAGCTTAAGGATAAAAGGCAAAAACACCGGACAAAATCTAAGCCTGGTAACAGTTCAGTATCATTTTCTTTTATAGACACAGCTTTCCTTTATTCCTACAAAGATTACTTTCTGACTCTTAATCAGTAGTTTTTGAACAAAGATCCAGCTTTTAGCCCATCAGCTGTAGAAGAAATGGATTACAGTTCCCACTGCGTGATACCAGGCATGATTCTTGTATTTCTATGTAAAATAAGAAACAAATATTGACCACACCTGGTCAAATAACACCGATGTGTTTCTGCTTACTTCTTATTAAGAGTGAAAACTTGCTTCAAATTTGCAATTTTACCCACAGAAATAAATTGCTGTACTGGATGCAGACACAAAAGTCAGTGAGGAAGGAATGGTAGGAAGTACTCCAGGCACCAGAGCAGAAATGCCCTTTCAGCCTATGGAGAAGACCAAGGTGAAACAATTTGTCCCCCTGCAGACCATCGAGAGCCACATGAGGGCAGATATCCACCTGCAGATGGTGGAGGACCCCAGGCCAGAGCAAGTGGATAAGCCCTGAAGGAAGCTGCAGCCCATGTAGAGCTCGTGCTCCTGTCAGGAACTGCAGCCCATGGAGAGGAGCCCATGCTGGAGCAGTTTGTTCCTGAAGTACTGCACCCCACAGAATGGACCAGTGCTGGAGCAGCTCTTCAGGAACTGCAGTTTGTGGGAGGGACACACGCTGGAGCAGAGGAAAAGCATGAGGAAGAAGGAGCAGAGAGGAAAGGGGAAGAAGAGGCTGGGAAGAGGGAAGGCATTTTTAGTTTTGCCTTTGTTTACCAATTACCATCACAGGCAAAACAGACTTGACTTTAGGAAGATTATTTTAGTTTATTGACAATTAAGAAAATAACTAAGAGTTGTTTCTCACCATACTATCTCCCTGCCTTTATCTCAACCCATAAGCTTTTTTGTCTTATTTTCTCCCCTCAAGTCCTGCTGAGGAGGGCAAGTGAGAGCACTACTGGGTGGGCACCTGGCTGTCAGCTGATACTCATTTTCACAACCACAACCACATTTTCAGTAACAGAAGATTAATTCTTCTATTGGTAGCCCTTAGTAAACTGCACAATGTTCACAAGAGTAATTTCAGTTATTGCACAAATAATTAACAAGACGTAAAATACTATTTAAAAGAAAATAAGTTAACTCTGCATTTACCTCCAAGGCCTGCATTCTCCTTAACAGCATCTTATGCTCCTCATTCTTGACCTTTTCTTCATAGAATTCCCGAAACGTCATTTTGTAGACTAGCTTCATACCATGCTTCTTTGCCATTCTGTCAAAATAACGAGCTTGATTAGGGAAACAACAAAATTACTGTAGCTTTATTTTCAAAGAAACAATTTAAGCCACAGTGACATCTTATGGTATCCACTAGGATTACAATTGTTCTAAAATTTATCTTTCAGTAAACACATTTAGATAAAAAAAAAAAAAACCTGCATTACCACCACAAATTGTACTATTTTTTGAATTATGACAATAAAAATCTACACATAAGTGATTATAAACATTTCAACAAAAAAAAAAAAATATGTCTTCTCCTAGCACTCAAGTTAGTAATTATCATCTGCCACAGCAGCTATTATAGATATACTGAGGAATCCTCTTTCTACTAGATTTGGTGTCTTACATCTCAGTTATATGTTGACACTGTGGTCATACAACACTGAAGTTACAGGCATCAGTGGTAGAAGCTAACACTCTTCATAGAGAGACACAAATGAAGTGCGTGAAAATATACAGTTTTGAATGGAAAACTCTACATTGTTTTAAATTCATACTGAGTTTGAATGGCCGGGGTGGAGGATATGGAAATATTTGTCTGTACCTCAGAAGACAACAGGCTGGTAATGGTGTATCTGAATTCATGCAGAGGTAATAGTAAAATATACACTCAAGAGATTTACAGAAGGAAGAAGTTAGTCTTAGGAGAAAATCAATGAACATCCAAAAAAACATTGAATAAGATAAAAAAGAGGCACCAGAAAGAAGAGGATACACAAGAGGGCTTGCTGAAGCACTTAAGAAAGGTAGAATAAAACCCCAAAAAGTTAAGGTTAAAGAAGAAAAATTTGACAGCACTAGATGTATGCTTTCAGATGACATCAGACAGTGAAACTCCTATGCAAGATCTAGTGCAAGTCTTCACAGTTTCTGACCAGAGCACCTTCAACTGCGCACAATGGACATATACCACATTACAGTCTTCGACAAAAATGCAAGAAATGTCTTCATTTAGAGAGACAACAAAAAACAAGGAACTGCAACTGTAACAAGAAAGACAAAGTTTTCTGTTGCGCAATAAAACACTGCTCTCATTATAGACTGAATTGAAAATTTAACTTACTCTTCCAGTAATGGAAAATAAACCAAGAATTCAGGGACATCAACCACTTCTTCTAAGTGGAAATCATATTTGCAGCCAAACAAGGGATATTCTCCCTTCTTCTCAAATTTTACACTGTATACATCATTCCCAAATGAATTTGTTTCTGAAGCTTCTAGCCGTTTTCTACAAAAAGAGATATAAACAAACAGTAGTTGACAGACCCACTTTTCATTTTACAGAGTAAACAATACCTAAGAGACCTGAAACTGCTTCATCCCAGTATCACGGCATCCAGGATTCCCTGTACTTTGCCACACACTGAATCCATTAAGGCAATGAAAATGAAATGAAGCAAAGAGGCATGCTAAATTTTAAAGGTTTATCATTCCTCTACAATATGCCAAGGACCACACAGACCTAGAAAATTAACTTTTAGCCCAGGCACATTCTACAGGGACAAGACAAGCTTCCTGGAACTACCACAGCAAACTCTGACAGTTACTCTCCAGGCTGTGGATATTTTGCCACTATTTAAATCACTACCAAAGGTTTACTTATGAAGATCCATACACACTCCAGAAGAGCCATGGGTACAAGAGACAACAGTTCGTACAGATTGACCTGTTTGAGTCAAGTTCGTGAGAGAGATTTTCTGGACTAGAATCCAAAACTGTTGCAAAAACATTGATTTTGTTTACACGAATGTATCAGAGCACTGTAAGAACAACTATGACTTGACAATGCTTCACAGACTTTTGGAAGACTAGTAGGATAAAAAAGTACTTACACAAGCTCAAAGCTATTTGGAGTTGTGCCAATGAAATACCCTCCAGGAGAGAGATTCCCACAAGCGTTTTTAAGCATCATGTCAGCCTGCTCATATGTCTCAAATGAGTAATGGTAAACAAATTGACAGCTGCAAATGTCAAAGCGCATATCTGGATCATTGTATTTGGAAGACAGGAGATCCTGAAATGCATTAAAAAGAAAAAATATAAAGAAAACTTGTGGCAAAAGCTACATAAACAAGCATGAATCACATCTTCCAACAAAATACACTACTCCCACAATTCTTTGAAGTCTTTCCACATCCACTTCTTCACAAGTTCAACAAGAACAAGCTGAAAAGGTAAGAGTAGGAAAAAGCCCACAGCTACACTGAAAACTTGTGTTATCACAATGAAAAAAAAATAATTACTATGTCTAAAAATGAATTTCTTGTCATCAACTACATAACTACAACAAAAAAGCCAAAGCCCAAGGTTACAGTTAACCTAGAAGTTTCCAGAGATATTTTAGTGCTGAGGGCTTATAACCAGTCACAGATAAGCTGGAAACCACCAACATAATCAAAGGTATTTTCAGTTTACTAAGTAAACTGAAGGTAATGACAACTGTCTGTAATGACAACTGGCATTTCTTCTGCTAAGAAAATACCCATTAAATATATTACTGAGGGGGAGGAGTCATCATATTAAATACGGCAGCTAACAAGCCAGCCAAGTTGTATTTGCTTGTATTTTCATACATGCACATATGTAATGTAACTACACAGTCCCTTCCCCCTAATCCAGGTAACCAGTAACCCTAGGGATCTTGGAGCCCTTGAAATGCATCACGTTAAAGCTTAACACAGTTTGTCCCTGTACTCCAGCAGTTCCCAACTTTTTTTTTTCCCCAACTTTTCAGGCTTCTTTTTTACAATACCAGTAGCATCCACAAATAACACAGGAGCACATGCCCCAGGGCTCACAATACACATTCTTTACTTAATATTTCATACTTAGCAGTTCTGAGTTTCTCTTCTCTCCCAGACTCCCCACCCACCTACTCTCTTCCAGTCTGTAACAGTTCACACCACATTCTGTCAACGTTATGTATGAAGACAAAAACGGACACTTGGGATACCCATTGCAATTTTATCTGTTTGATATCTCTTAGGCCTTTTACAAAGAGAGACACGGGAAACCAGCATGCAGAGGTCCAGGGGAGGAACTAGGCCAGCTGGAAGAGGGAGATTTTGCATTACCCGTAACACAAAGAATAGAGATGAACTTTCAGGGAGATGAACTTTTGTGTGAGTGGACAGAGAGAACAGAATGTGCGACAGGAAGTACATGTGCACACAAGACCTAACTGCGATAATAATGTGAAAATATCCCTTACTTTACAGGCCAAGGCTGCCTCCTCTACTCCATGACTGTAATTTTGAGCAAAGAGAGATGACCCAGAAACATGCAACTGACTGTTCCTCAGTAAAAAAGGTGTGGCAACCAAGAATTCAAGCCACCAACCCTTCCTGCAAGTCTAGGTAGAACAGGTTCAGTCTTTCCACAAGTACACTGGAACCAGCTGGGCTCTGTCCCTCAGCCTGTGTCAGCAGGGCACTCTCAGTCTTCATTTCCATGGAGCGAAAGCAGTGCTGTGCACAAGACTGTTTCCTAAACCACAGCAATGTACTCCACATCACCTCCATGCCATCTAAAGCATCTGCACCATCACAGATATTTTGAAGATTAATATAATGGTAATTAAAATGCTACTAGAAAATACTGGAATAAGGAAAACTTATGTGTTAAATCACTAAGTGTCCCTTATTCATTCCACCATCAAAACACATTTGCCAAGACAGTTTTCAACATCCTGTACTGGATCCTAAAACTCCAGAAGTAAGTATTAATTCCCTTTCCCTCGTCAAATGAAAGAAACCAAAAGCATCACACTTATTACCTAAGAAAGGCATCCGAGCTTCAAAAATGTTACACTGTAAAGCAGTAATCAAATGCATTTAACTAAAGTTTATGCAACGTTTCAGTAACCTGTGCAGTTGATTCTCCTGATAGTACAACAACCTTGTCTTAAAAATATACAACATCCCCTAGATATTACAGCACTACCATCACCTCCTATATTTGCTTAACAAAAGAACGTAAAATCTCCAAAGTATTGTAAAATCTAAAAACTGTACCTTGGTACTATCTGCTTGTATAAATTCTGCATCAAAAATACGTTCATTATAGCGACATCGAGCTTTCATGTCTTCATATCGCTGCTTGCACTGTTGCACAGAAATATCAGCAATATCTACAGAGAGAGATAAAGAAAAAATGTAAAAAGAAAAAAGATGAATGTGTAAACTTCAGACAAGAAAACTGGAACAATTACTGGAGCACTGAAAACCCGTTAGGCCGTAAGTTGATCTACAGTTACACTCCGATGTGAAGTTTTATTTCCAACTTGTAGAGAAAGAATTTAGTTTTCAGAAAGCGTTTGAGATTATACTGTAACTCTTGAATATTTTCTGCCTTTACTTCAGACAAAAGTTGTAAACTGAGGATTTTAGAAAGCTGCCATCCTCATAAGTGCAAAAAAGCCTCCAAAAGTTCACGTAATAGATACAAAGTGATTGATATGAAGCGCTGTTAGCATTAAATGTCTAGCTTCAATTAGCTAAAAGAGTGCGGCTCTGAGGGGGTTTTCAAACAGTAATGAAAGCTCTTCATCTTCTTACAGATATACAAGATACTGAAATGCAATGATTTGTGATATACGCTCATGTTTCATCACAGGAATTTTCTTTTTAAGTCTATTACTCTCACAGGCATAGTTTCACTGAATAATGACAGTTTGGACGAATTTTAAAACTCTCAGAACAGTTAAAAATACTTCAGGAGATTAGACATGGGAGAAAAGACATAAAATACATGATGTCAGTCTTTTCCCCCATGTCTTTACCCTAAGACCATCTGTGATAATATGGTATTTCTTTACTGCTACTAGCTTTTATTTATGAGTTGAACTGAGAGCTCATTACACAGAGTATTAAAGGTTCTGATATTTATGCTGACAATCAAATATATGTCTTCAGGTTAAAAGACCTGAAAAAAAGCCTCTTTGACAGAAGGTGTCTCACTGCACTCTTGGGCACACTAACAAAAAAGGAAACAGTACAAGACTAGAGGTGTGGCTTTTCCCCCCATAACACTGTTATACTTTCCCTGGAAAGTTACTGTATCTTCTTACCAGTACAGACAATTTTTTTAATTCTGCCTTTTTTCCATTTCAGTAAGTCTCCACCTTTGCCACATCCCAGATCCAGAACAGTTATGTCACTCTTTTTCCGTCGTACCCGGTCTATAAATTCACCTAGAAAAACATGAGAGAGAATGCTTACACAGGTCCCTGTAATTCGCTTTTATTATACAAGATCCATAGAGGACTGAAACAGTTTAAGGACTTTAAAACATCTAAGAACTTACTCTGCCTATAAGTCTTGTTAACTTTAAAGACGTCTCTTTTTCTAGAAACCACTAGTGATGAAAGCAACAACCATAAATTCTAAAGATTTCTGAAAAGGTAATTAATATTTTCTGTATTTGACGTGCTTTGCCTGTGACTGGAGCACGGCACTGTTTCCCTAACAGACAAAGGCAAAACTGCTCCTGCTAAACAACCGCCCCACGTGTGAGGAGGGAACAGGGCTCCCTTTCATTACCATTAAAATGAAGGCAGATGTTATTTTTAAGTATGCAAAAGCCAGAAGATTAAAAGCCAATTAAATATACCAGCCACAACTTTTTCTTGCAGTCACATTACAAGCACGCGTGATGTTCTCCTCTCAGCCTTTCCTAGGCCTTGCAATAACACTAGCTATGTATTTGCTGTATTTTTACACAACATAAAACAAATTTTGTTTTCTTTTCCATCTCCACTCTGTCTAGATTATTCTTGAGCTGACTGATGTTGGCATATTAGGCAAAACATATCAATGTGCTAGCCACTTCTCTTCACAGTAAGAGAGACAAAATATGTTTTGATACAACTGCTGCAACACCATGCTAATGAAATGGATCACGACTGAAAGGCTGGAACACAGGTTTCAGTAACAGCTTTATATAAACCTAAATATTGCTTTTAACTGTGCTAGTAAAACACAACAAAAAGCAGTATGCTATATATATGTATATATGTATACCTCACTCTCCATGAATTTGTGGTATTCTACCGACAATTATTTTCTTTGTTTGAAGACAGGAAGGTTTTGGTTTGGAATTAATTTGTAGCCTTCTATAAGAAGCTGCTGCTTTTTTAAAAAATACTTTCTCTAGTTTTTCATCTTTTTAAACTACCATGTGTAATAAAGAAAATATCTTGTTTTACACGTTCAAGTTTTCTGCAGAATTGCTTCATATAGACCTAAGAACAGACTACTTTGAAAATAGTTTAGAAATTGTTTGAGATAGATTTAAATAACACAAAGAACTCAATCTATCAAGAACAGATTCTTTATGATTCAGAGTTGTCCCTTTCTCTTTTAAAACAGCATGAAGAAAAACGATTTCCAGTACGAACTTATTCCAGTTTTCAGGTCAATTGATCTTTAAAACTTTAGCATTTATTTCCCACTCTAACAATATAAGACACCACTGTAAGGATTCAAAATAAAATTATAGATAAAAACAGACATTTTAATAGGCTTGAAAATCTTACTGTGTTAAAGGACAAAGTTCAATAATCAACATCAGAGAGCAGTAAAGGCACATTTTGAAACAAAGATAAGTTACATTTTATTAAAGGCTATGCAATCAATTAAGGAAACTTACCAATGAGGACACTCTTTGTCCAATTATTGAAGTTTCTGAGGTAGAATATGCGACTCTGGCTGCGTTTTTCCAATCCAACCTCTTGAAGCTCATTATAATGTGCAGCTACAGCTTGCCCGTGACCTGGCTCACTCTGTAGAAATGAGGGGAAGAAGAGACTAAAGCAGAAAATTCTTCGTGTTATTTTCTCATTTAATCAAGAGATGTGTCCACTTAACAGATTTAAGAAAGGAAACAAGCTACACTGGTCACCATCATTATGGGGAAATGTTTTTGTATATGTATCTGCCCTGAAACTGACATCAGTGCTTCAATCATGGGAGAGTCAACTGCCTCAAAAATTTAATTCCATTTTCAGTTGTCCCACATAACTTCTGCTGGATGATGCCCAGCATCTTTGCTTGAGTTTTCTCAAAGAATCAGTTTCATTCCCTTTAAATCAGGGACTGAAAAGGAGGATGTTCCTTCTCTCCAAGCATTATTTCATGTTTAAGGTTCTTAGAAAATCCTGGTTCAGAAATTTCATTGTTTGCTGTTAACAGAAGTGTATAAACTGCCGATTTATCCAAAATGCTGACTAGCTGTTTTTGTGCAAAGCTGTCAGTGGTAACTCCCAGAGCTTTGAACAAACCAGGGTAAGGGAAAGAATAGTGATTTGATGACAGTATCCCATTTAATATTTATCAGCAGGCCATAGAAATGCCTGTTTTAGCCTTGAATGTAATTAGTGCAAAATAGGAAGTCCCATATGATACTGAAAAGTACTATGTAACTAGTTATTACGCTCCTAACATCTCTTAACCTTGAGAACAATCTCCAGTAGCACATAAAAAAGTTATAAATAAAACACATAGTAACTGAACACAGAGAACCAACACAAATTCTGCAAGACAAAAGCATCTAACAGTACAACCAAGACTGAAGGATTCTCAGTCAGCGCCCACAAACATACCACAAAATGCCAGCCACCATGAATTTACATTGCAATTAAAAGCAATTCCAATAGTAATCCACTAAAAAAGTCAATGCCCAGACACCTTATTATTGAAATACCAGTTGCTCAAGAAGATCTGACTTTAATATGGTACGTTTGTTCTTCAACGTTTTGTATAATTTTGGTAACCTTGAGCACATACACAGCCTTACTTGTCTGGAATAGCTATAACCCCATCATCTGTTCATTACCACACTCAGCTGACTGCGACTAACAAATATTTTGACCCTTTCTAGTCTTTTTCAGGGTAAGCACAGATGGTCCCCTGCCAGCCACTGACTTAAACTAGAGAGGCTGGCTTTGACAAGCGAGGGAGACACCTTCATACAACCCATTAAAGCACGCCAGCTGCTGCAACCACTGTTAGCCATCAGATGTAGCATCTAGATTGCTGGCAGCTGCTTTCAGCCTGATCTGAAAGAGTCGAACCTCTTTATACCCTCAGGCTGTGCAGTAACAGCACGTTCCTTGTCCTTCTGAACCTGACCCTGAAATACTTTAGCGAAGAGATGAAGTAGATGAGGTGATGGGTTAGTAGTGTTTCTGCCACGACAAAGGGTATTAATTTTTCCAGACTGATGAGTAACGTCTATACATGAACACAGAAACAAAGCATTAGGTCAAAAACATTTTCAAATTATACACAGGAATCCCAAAATACCAAAATCAATTGGGTCAGAACCACAACACCAGCTTCTATAGGCACATATAGGACAAGGGGCAGTGTTTTACAAAGCACCGCTTTCCCCTACCGCCCCCCCCATTAACAGGAGGCACGTTTCCAGCAGCCCCTCGCTACTCACCGATTTTTTGGGCGGCTCGCCCCCCTGCTCCTCCGCCTTCCTCTTCGCCCCGCCGCCCTCCTGCTGCTCGCCAACTCCGGGGCGCGCTGTGCCGGGGCTGCCGCCCTCCTCCGCGTCTCCACGGGGCTGCTCCCCGTCCTTCGCGCCCTCCTCCGCCGCCGCGCCCAGATCGGCCATCCCTTCCTTTCCTTTCCTTTCCGCGGGGGCAGCGCCCTCAGGGCCGGCCGCTCACACCAGGAAGCTGCGGGCAACGGGAGCCCCCCGGGGGCCGTTGGCGCCTGGCGGCCGCCATTTTGAAAGGCAGCGCCCGGGGGCAACGGCGCCTCCGCGAGGCCCCGCCCCCTAATTACCATAACCACGCCCCCTATTACCATAACCACGCCCCTAATCATCATAACCACGCCCATCCCGCCGTGACCACGCCCCCCCTGCCCGCCGCCCCCCCCGCCCCCCCCGCCGCCGGCCCGTTGCCGTCGCCCCGCTCCCTCCCCCCCCTCCCCTCCGCCTCCGCCGCCGCCGCGCCGCGGGCCAGGAGTGCGGAGGCGGCGCGGCGCTCACCCCGCCGGGCGCTCCGCCATCCCGCTTGCGGAAACGGCTCCCTCCGCCGCGGCGTCACGTCCGGGGAACAACGGGGCGCTGCGCATGCGCGCGTGAGTCCGGCGGAGCAGGGACGGGACTACGACTCCCAGCAGGCCGCGCGCGGCGGGCAGGGCCGCCGCGCCTGCGCAGTGGCCCCGCCGCCGGCGCTCAAGGTGATGGTGGGGACGGGCGGCGCTGCACGTTGCCCTGGCGCGCGCGCTGGGGGGGGGCGGGCGGCGCGCGGGCGGGGAGCGGCGCGCGCGCGGCTGGGGCCGTTGGTGGCCGTTGGCGGCCGTTGGTCAACCGCCGCCTCAGGAGGAGGAGGAGCGGCGGCGGCCCGGCCGTGAGGTACCGCTCGGTGCGGGTGGCGGACCCCGGGTGTGGGCGCCTCACGGGGTGCGGGCAGGGAGGGAGGGAAGGAGGGAGGCAGGGCCCGGCCGCTGGGGGCGGGGGGAGGCGGCAGCCCCGAGGGTGCAGTGGTGGGGCCCCAGCCGGCCGCAGCGCAGCTCCTGGCGGTCGGAGCTGTGTTTACGTGCTGGGCTCCAGCCCTTCTTCAGCCTTTTCTGGTTACGCGTTGTGTTTGGGCTTGCTCTGGGGGCTCGGGATCCCCAGGAGGCACTGGGACCCTTCTGGCAGCCCTGCCTGGATTCGTGGGTCTTGTTGGTAATCCCCTTCTGGTAATCAACCCTGAGAGTGACCAATTTTAAATCAAGTGTGGATGTGTGTCAGGTAACGCAGCCTACAGGTTTCACCGCCTTTATGCCCGCTTGCAAAGTGCCTTCAGCAAGCTGGCCCAGGGGAGGAAGCAACAGTTCAGACAGCAGCACACAAAGTGCCCCAGAAGCCAGCAGCAAACCTAGTTCATTAGCAGACTGCAAGTAACAGTGCTCCTCAGCTCATCTAAGCCCCAAGAGGCTTCTACTGTTACAAGTATAAACTTAATGATTCGCCAAAGTTCTGCTGCTTGAGGGAGAGATGGGGAGCAAGTTCCAAATTTGGAATCTGAGTTGCCGCCTGTGCGCTAGGTTATTTGACTTGCAGCTGCTTCTGCGTGGGAAATGTATGTACAGAGGATAATGTGTCCCCACCATCCATCTCCTGTGGTGCTGACAGCAGGTGTTTATCTCCTTTTGCTGTTCAAAGGCTGCTTGAGGTAGAAGGGGTGTGAGTGGCCTCTGCGGCAGCGCTGTGGAATTGCACTGGCTGCTGGAGAAGCGTTGCCATCAGGGAGAAGAAAAATCATTGGATGGTTTGGGTAGGTGGATATCAGATGGCCTGCACATGGCAAAAACCGAGTAGGCAAATTCACACTCCGAGCATGTAAGGAATGTAAGATAAAAAGATTTGTCTAGTGCGACTTTCTGCACATCTACTTCACAGACTGTAGCAGCTGATAAGAAAAGATTTTATCAGTTTTTTGTATTTAGAAGGATCTGTGTAATTCTGCTGTTGTAGGTGATCTCCAGACAAGCCAACCCAGCTCTGTGTATGTGCTCATAGGCATCACTAAGGACTGAATCGGTCTGTTTTTGTAAGGCAGGGAGTTACTGGTGTCCCCTTATCTCAGATAACAGGCCTCAGCTTGCATCTCAACACGTTTTTTGGACCTCTGTGGAGTTCTGACTTCAACATTGGCTTTAAAGATAAGGGTGCAACTAATACAATGGCAAAAGCAGAAAGTACTGATTTTAAAAAATGACTGTAAAACTGGTAGTTGAATCCGTAACATTCCTTGCAATCAGTTTTGCAGCTTGGGAATAAGATCCAACATAATTAATGTTGGTACTGATACGCTCTAAACCCAAATTGTTGAAGCTGAACATACTTTGAAAATTAGGCACTGAAGCAAATCCAATGCTAGCGAGATTTCAGGAGTAAAAATAGAATAAAACCACTGAAAGAACTGAGGCTTGGACCTAACACATGATTGAAATCTTCAGGGACAGAAGGAACACTTAAGAACTTGGTAGGGTGTGGCAGTTTTTGTTGGTGAAATTTCAAAACAAGGCTTACGTTCAATATTTTCCGGCACAGTGAGAAGAAAACTGGAAACCAGGCTTTTTGCTGAACCACCCTCTGTCTTCTTAGGAAGGTTCTTGGAAAGATTGGTGCAAAAGATAAAGTGGCATGAAATAGTGATCTGACCCTTTAAGAAAATGATTAAGGGTCATTTAAATGGAGTTTTATTTTAAGAATACAATCATAAATGTAGTTTTATTGATTTTTTTAACTGAAGTATAACTTTCTGTTCTCGACAGAGTTTTATTACACTAAGGACAGGGGCGTAAAAAAAATCTTGGTTTTGGGGGGTAAGCTATCATGATCTAAAATTTTAAAATGAAGAAGAAAACTGTTGTAACCTAAGCAGTATTCCTTTTTTACTTACTTATTTTTTAATGTTGTCATGCTACACCATCCATCTGACTCCAGTCAAGGAATCTACCAGAGGTACTCTGTAGCCTTTTAGGAATCCCTGGCCATGAGGTCAATCCTTGATCTAGAGTGTTTGAACCAATCAGAATACCTATCAGTATACCAAGGGAAAATCCTTGCGCTATGCTGCGATGGTACCTTCCCAAATTCAGCTGATCTTGAAGATAACAATACATTGAGTGCAACAAGCTCTGTTCTTACTAAGTCGAATATATTGCTTCAAACAGTTGGGACAATTGTGGTTTAATGAGGTCTTAGTAAATCAGAGTGGTGGATCTAATTTTGTCCGTCCTCCAACCTTTTTTCTGTCTCAGTAAGTAAGCAGTTAAGGACAATTAATTTCTCCTTTAACACACAGGGTTTGTGTGGTAGAATATCACCCTGCTTGGTGTTGAGACACTTCTGTAGCACAAATGGTAATGATCTCAGTTCTCATGGACTTTGTGTTTCCTCTGAGCCTCTCAAATCTTTTCCACCCAAGTGTCTTCTGCCACTCAGTTCTCCTTGCATCACCTTCAAACTAGGTACAGATTGTACAATTCAACAAAAAATGACATTTATGTTTCAAGACATGACGCTACTCCTTCTAAACAAAGATATCTCAATGGTAAAACTAGGTCTTGTTCCATTTGCACGCATCAGAAAATGAAAGTGCCAGTTAGCTGGGCTGCAAATTTGAATCCCAGGGCTCTGCTATTTGATCTTGTCCAAAAACTGACCTTGGCCATGTGTAGCAGTTGTTACATAAACAAAACAAGAAGTTGCATGGCTGTGATCCTCTGCAGTTCTCCAAAACTCAAACAGCCTGTCCTTGCAAAGTGGGATGGGTGAAGAAATTAAGGCTATACAGTCAAATGCTCGTGAACAAATCATTAAACACAACAGCAGGTTTTCAGAAACATGGATTTTGTTGATTCTTAATAAAAATGTGTGAGTGGCTTTACAGCAGTTCAGTAAGTTTCTGCCCAAAGTGACTGATGGAACTGTTGAATAGAGCGTGAAGACGCTTATATTTTAACTCTGATGGTAGTGCTTAGCCCCAGCATGTGTCAGCTGGTTAACTGCTTGCTGTTAGTATTTTGTGGATTTCAAAGCTGATTTGCGGATGTTAAAATCAGATGACATCTCTTTCTCCTACTGTCTTGAGCTGTGCCTTCTGAAGGAGGGATATTTCTGTACTGAAACACTAGCCTTGGGCCTTGTTGGTCCCATCTCATAAAATACAGTGTGCTTTCACAGGTTGTGATCCTAGGATTCTTCTCTTGCTGCTGTATGTAAAGCATTCCAAGATAGATATCTTTGGTGACGTGCATCTTACTTTGATCTGGTCGTAAAGATGAGAGTGGGCGATACAGGCCTGCCTGGGAAAATTAACTTGCTTGCTATTACTTCCCTTGAATGACACATTAGCAAATTTACTTAGGATATCTTCCAAAAATATTTTAATCCTGTCATGAATATTTACAGAGAACTCATAAAAATGAAAGTACAGAGAACTCATAAATATACACTTTATTCTGCTGTGTCAGTAGGTTTACAGCTCTGCTTAGCTTGTGCTGCCCCAGTTTCTAATTAACAAGGCATGTGAAGGTATTGGACAACAGAAGTAGGTATGTCATGGGATAGAGCTACTTTAATTTTTAGCATGATTTCCTCAGAAATGGAGCATATGCGCAGGAATTAGGGAAGAATGAACAGGCAGGTAACAGTAACTAGCTTTGAGAGAGTGGCAGCACTCAGAAATAGTAAGCTTTGAGATGCTTTATGAAAGTAGGTGATGTGATACTTCTGAAAAATGGCTACAACTTAAATTCAGTCTTTAACAACCACAAACTTTTGTCACAACCTTAACCTTGGGACAAAACTCCCTGGGAATTCAGTTTTCCATACGTCTGGCTTATAAATTCTCTCTGTCAGAAGGACAGAGATCGGACTGTACATCCATGTTTCTTTCTTGCCTCAAAGTATTGCAGCAGCCCCCAGAAGGACAGAGCAAGTTGTGTTCTGTAGCTAATGAGGAGTGATTTAAAAGAGGTGTTTTAGATACAGCGTATTCTGGCTGGAAGGTCTTTTCAACTGTGTTTTCTTTCCTGAGCAACAGTAGTCCTTGTCAATAAAGAATTTGTGAATTCACAGAGCTCCACGATGCGGCTTTTCTATTAACTGTCCAGCACTTAGGGAGGTATCTCATGGTTTGCCTTCTACTGCTAGGCTCTGTCCACTGTGTCTTCCTGAGATGTTTTGACCTGTGGTTGATTGTGAAATTCAGGCGTTTGTGTAGATGACACTGAGGAGTAGGTCCTGAAGACCATGTTTGCTTTAAAATAGATCTCTAGGCCTGTTGGTAGAACGTGGTCTTCTCACAATGGATGTGTTCTTACCATTTAAATTGCCTTGTCTAAAAAGTTGGAAAATTAAAACAATCAAGTTACTTTTTTTTGTTTTTTTTTTGCTGTGGTTAATGATGTAATTTATGTTAACATCTGAAATTCTATACTCCTGGTTTATAAGTTTCATTTCTAAATTTAAAGGTTGGTGAAAAAATGATTTCCTAATTTTAACAATGACATTACTACTACCTGCCTTTCCCTTCCCACACAGCAGGCAGTGAATGTTCATCCCTTAATAATGTTGTTTCCTTAGGACTCGTGTCCTGGCAGTGGGTGAAAGTTTGGTGTTACATGGGCAAGGGTGAAGTCAGGAAAAAAAAAAAAAAAAAGACTAGCTGATGGAAAGACTCCTCCTGGTATGCAGGGGACCATCTGAATCTTTTTGTGGTGCTGTTTAGTAAACAGAAAGGAACTCTGCCAGAGGTTGGTAGCTTCTTCTGAGGACACCAAGGGCACTTCCTCGGGCAGAGCAAGGAACTTGGCTTCTGATACTGAAGTCCCATCAGAGCTCCTTGTGGTGTGAAGTCACCGCTCTGTGAGTTTGATGCTCTTTCAGACACTTTCGGATGGTGCGGTTTTGCTGATTGCATGGCCAGCAACATTATCGATCCTGCCCTCTAAGCAAAAGATGCTGCTAAAGGCAAATAAATTATATCCACTCAGCCATCAAAACTCTATTAAAAGTACTACTACTACTCGTAAGGACAGGTCGTGCTTGTTTGTAGAGATGTAGGGAACAGCATTTACCAAAAATTAGATGACGAATGTGGTTTTGAACATCTGTCTGTTTAGTAAATGTTATGATCAGCCTCTTCACGCGTAATTTTTCAAGGTTTTCTGATTGATACTACCCATATGGAGAAGTTTGAATCCACAACAGAGAATTCAACGCTTGGAATATTTAGAAAAGATTTGTACTGGAAGCAAATGTCTGCCAACAGTAATTCTGCTGAAAGATGATCGTTCGGTGTTTTTTGCTGGGAAAAAAGTGACAGCTTTTTCAGTGTTTGAAAATGTGAAATTTAGTGAAAGAATAAAAGAAAACCTTGAACCTAATGTTTCTTTGCACTGTGGATTGATTCTGTTGGTATTGAAGTTCTGTTGGTGGTTGGAGGACAAGAGGATTGGTTTGGGGTATTTTGCTTTTGTTTTGGGGATGTTTTACATATGTTCCTGTGTTGTTTCTAATTGTAAGGCTTTTCCTTGAGCATGCTCTCTGGAAGTCTTTACTCACTTGCTTTTCCTTGAGCATGCTCTCTGGAAGTCTTTACTCACTTTTAGTGAATTTGATGGGGGATGCTGTTTTCATTGAGTTCTGATGTTTTATATGTAGGTTATGTTAGCTAACATTTAACTTACAACAAAATTAAATAACAATTTAATTACAGCTGGTACTGTTGACTACAGTCTGGTTACAGAGGGAAGGGACACAGAGCAGTGAGGTGAGAGACCTGTGAAGACCTGAGGTGGCAAAAATGGTATTTATCAAGACCAGAAAGGGGGGGAGGTTTTGGTAGTCACAATGCAGGATGAGAGAGATGGTTGAGTCACCATCCCTGGAGGTCTTTAAAAATGTTTAGATTATGGTTTAGTGGAGGACTTTTTAGTATTAGGTCAAAGGTTGGGCTAGGTGATCTTGGAGGTCTCTTCCAACCTAGATGATTCTGTGAAACTGCCCTAATGTGAGGCTCACTTATGGGAATTATCTTTTGCAGACCTCTTAGAAACTTCCCATTGCTGAGCACACCTACCCCACACACCTCCATGCGATGGCCCTCTGGTTGAAAACCCTGTGAAAGAAAACCACCAGTGTTTTGAGGGGAACAAACTAATGATACGCTGAAAGATTTTAGGATGAAAGGGGCTACTAGGGGTTGCTTGGGAAACTTGTTACATTGGAGTGAAATAAGAATGAGAGAGAAATAGATCTGATTTTGGTTGTTCGCTTAAAGTGAAAGGTCATGCATGGAAGGCAAAAGAATAAGCAGACAGATATGATCTCTGTGTTGAGCTAAAGTGAGGTTTTCAGCCTTTTTAGCATAGATGTATGTACCTGGTTTTAAGTTTAGTTACCTTCTAAGAATGTAACTTCCTAACTTGCTTATTACAGATGTGTCTGTAGAGTAACAAATGGACTGTGCTAAAAAGCTCAAATCAGATAGCACTTCAGAAGGCTGGTTTGTCTTCTGTTTTCGTTTTTATATCCAGAAACAACATAGGAAATGATCAAGCAGATTCACACTTGTTGGAAGGAACCAGAGTAGGGAGACCTTTTGTAGTATTAGTACAAGAGCTGTACTTTTTGGAAAAATTCAGTAGAGGGCAGAGTGAAACTTAAGAATGAAGGAACCCGGCCTAGATGCTCAGCACTGCAGAGCTGCAAAGTTCTGAACGGGGGAAATTCTCAGCTCTGAACGGAGTTCAGAGCTGAAACATAGAATAGCTCCAGATATTAAAACAGTTCTGAAGAGCAGAAAGCACTGCACACAACTGAATACTTGTCTAAAAGAATTGGGGAGAGAACATTCACGCTTTTATGTTATGCTCAACTGTGTGCAAGCTTGAGATCCGATGCTTTTCAGCGTACAGGAGAAGAGGGATACCGCTGTCACATTGATGGGGTGCAGATCAGCTGTTAAGCCTCCTGTTTAGCATTCCAGTTCTGTAATTCAGCACAGACACTGCATTAGGTTCTCCTGCTTTATTTCCGTTCTGAATCCAGTGTTCAGAATTTATATAGAAAGGTCTACAAGAACTTCTATTCTGCCTAAAAGCTGTTTTTATTGTGCTTACCAAGACTTAAAGCATCTGAACACGTTAGCAGTGGAGATTGCCATGTATTTAGGCATCTTATGTCAAAGGGTTTATTCTACTTTCTTGACCAAAGTTACTGAAAACATTACTAAGTTTAAGCAAGAACTGCAGTAGTTTAGATAAAAATGAAGGTTAAAAAATTGCGCTTACATTAGTATTGAACTGTAGTAATATGATAAGTGTAAAATATACCGCTTAGCATTTAATAAGTAATGATACAGAGATCAGCCCATTCCGCCTCCATCATGCCTAACTTACTAGAGCAATTCGTCTGTAAGATTACCCTTGTATTGTGTTTTGATGTGATGACTTTCAGCAAGATTTTAATAAATTTCAGCATGACTCGGTTTGCATTGCTCCCTTTGGCCTAAAACACAAACGTTCAATTTTTCAGGCAGCTCTGAGTGATGGGCAGGATGAGGCAGCTAGTGATGCCCAAACTTCAAATTACAGCCAAGTATCTTAGGTTTGAATGAATAACAGATTGTATTAAGGATACTGCAGAAGTAGTAAAAGCGGAAATATGAATTTTAAATGCTTATTCATATTCTCTTGAAGTACTTATGCAAAGAATAAAAACTCCCAATATGCTGCCATTTCCCATCCATGGATAGTGAGCGCATGCTATGCTGAAGCATTTCAGTTATTATGAGGTTTATAGCTACATTTTATGTCGTGTTTAGAAAAAACAATGATGCTTTACATATATTGCACTATTGCTACAACGGTTTCAAAATGAGTCCCCAGCTTTTTTAGGCAACATTTTAAGTTCAGTAGTTTTTTTTTTTTTTTTTTTTTTTTCCTTCTTGATTTATTAACGTAATGTTTGGCAATGTGCTTTTTAAAATGTTGTCAATAAATTGTTGAACAATTTAAACGTGAAACAAGTCTTTTTTTATTATATTGCTTATATTTTTTATTCAATATAAAGGTTTTCTTATTAACCTGGCTGTTTGCGTGGGATCTCTGTGCATTTACTTTTTACGCAATCTAAAAGGTGAACTGGAAAGGATTTCTGAGAATGTGGTTTGTGTCCTTTCCAAATTCTGCTATATATACAACACAGACCTCAAAGTTTCCTTGATTTTTGCACTAAAATTGACAGGAATGTAAATTAATTTTCTGGTTTCAGAGAATGGTGCCTGGGGAGTGGAAAAAGCTCATGGATTTTCAGTGGGAACTCTCCAGTGGTATAATTAATGTTCTGTTTTCAAACGCTAACAGAATAAGTGCTTTAAATTCGTCCATATTTACATATTGTGTCCAGAGTGTTTCTTGTGGAACTGGGAAAATAAACCAGGCTAGTCTACTTACATTATGCCCTCAATTCCCCCAGATGTTTTCTGACCTCTTTTACAAAAGAGAACTTAGATGGCAAAAGGTTCAGTCTTACATCCACCCCATTTTCACATTTTATTTTCACTGGTAGCTCAAAACTTTTTAATTATGAAAGGGTAACTATTTTTATACAAACTATCCTAATGAAAGTTTCATCCAACGTTCTCTCTGACATAACTTCCCTTTCCAAGAGCAGATATCCCCAGCACTCTTTGCTGTACCTGTGTTGGCCTGCTTGTTACTTCTGCATTTTCCAATGATCCTTGAACCTTTTTTGCTTAAAATGTTAGCACATTGCTAAAACCACCGATTCAGGGTAGTCATACAGCCCAGCTCTGTGCCGCCAAAAGATCCTGAGCTTCTGTTCAGGATCCTGTTGTCCTCAGGAGTAAAAGCAAGTCTAATCTCTACTTTCTAGTAACCACTGACTGTGTTTCCAAGACTTAGCAGCGCAAATACAAGAGACAGGATGCTCCTGTAGCACATCAGATTTGTGTGAAAGCTGTTCTAAATTACAACAGTATAAAAGTTTCCCAAACAAAGCCTCTGGCACTGTGATGAGGAGCTGAACTGTACTTTTACTCAGGAGGCCACCAGAGCACTCCCTTATGTCAGAGGGCTTGTTAATAACCTGTCATGAGGCAGACGTGCCTTCAGAAACTCAGTGGATGTCCAAGAATCCCAACCAGGAGTGTGTCCTGAACAGCCAAGATCTCTTCAGCTCGGTTTACAGCCAGCTGGAGATGCTGCTAAATAGCTGGCCAGAACATGACAGCACTGCAGAGGAGACCTTATCCAAGAAGTGTTTATAGATTATTTCATAGCTTGTCCTGCTAGCGTCTATCTGGTTACTGACTACATGAGATTCTTATAGCAGAGAGCAGCTGTATTTGTCCTTAGACATCTCCATGTTTGTTTATTGCCTTTTTTTTTTTTTTTTTTTTTTTAGCTTGTGGCATACTGTGGATAAACCTAATGCAAAAACTAAGATGCTTTAAAATACCTTCCCCTGCCCAATTGTCATGCAGCATCCCACCAGCTTTTCCACCCTCGTATTTGAAGCTTCTCGCTTCTGTCTTTCTCTGTGCTTTTGCAGCATCATGCAATAGCATAAAAGCAATACATTAAAACTAACAAATATTTTTCCAAAAGTCACCCAGTGCAGTTGTGGATAATGTCTAGCTTACTGTCCTTTCTTAGAATCTGAGGGGTTTTCAAAACTGAAAGTTACAGGGGCAACTGTATAACTCACATTACTAATGATTATCTTGAGGAAATTACTGTTCTTAAAGAATACAATTATGCCTCAAAGCTGTGGGTTGACATGCTGCGTTCTGCTGCCTGTTGAATGTACTGGATACTAGGAACTTCTCACTAATCACATCATCACATCGTAAAGGACAGATTGATCTATATCCTTCTCATGTTTTAGAAGGATGAAACAACTACAATTTCATATTTCTTATAAATTCCGGACACTTATTGTGCACTTTGGATTGTCTGTCCTGTTTAAGATCTGTTTGCAATGGTGAGACGAGTAATTAAAACAGTACAATTGAGCAGCTGCACTCATCACCCCTTTACCAGTAGTCATTGCTTTAAAATCAGTTTACAAAGTGCATGCCATAATAATTTATTTTATTCAATTGATTTTCATATACCCTGCTGTAACCATTGTAAATCTAATTCTTTCTTCCTTTAGTCTTGTAGTGCTATGTGACAATATTGTCATCTTCAATTTACACATCAAAAGTCTCTCATGTTCCTTTAAATAAGTAAAAATAAAACAAGTACCCATAAAGCAGTAGGATCTCTTGGAGAACTCTATCCTTGTTTTGAAATACCTGTTTTATTCTCTAAAACATAAGCTCTATTACATCTAAACCTTTCCTTATACATTAAGTATCTAACAAAAGGTTTTTAAAGGGGAGGAGCAAAAAGTAAGGTAGTTCTTAGAATATCAGCTAGAACTTACTTTCATCTGTGCTTACAAGGTTTGGGACCTTTTCAGGATCTATGCAGATGGTCAGAAAATTTCCTTTGGCCTGGAGGGTCTGGCATCCTGGAGAAAAACCCTTTAGTTAACAAGCTCCAAGTCTGTCTGAGGACAAAGGAACAACAAAAACGTTGTGGCAGGTCCTGTTGGTGGCCCTGCTTTTCCCCCTGCTTTCAGCCAGCGGTGGCAGTCTTAACTGCTGTCCAGTCTGGTGACGAAGGGCACTTACCCTCACAAGCAGCAACCCTGAAACTCACTCACCAGTCACAGCAGTGTTAGCTGCTGACTTGTGAAGATTGAGCACATAGTAGTGACCTGTTGCTTCCTCCTGTTGAGGGGAATTGCAACCTTTTGGGGTTGCTTTGTGTTTGTTGGTGTTTGGGTTTGTTTTTTGTTGTTGTTGTGTGGTGGGTTTTTTTTTGTTTTTTTTTTTGGGGGGGGAAGTCCTGGAAGCCATTTCTAACCACAGTGTTTTGCAGCTATAGCAGTGAATCAGAGGTGTGTAGCAGTGGTGCTTTTGTGCCATCAGTAGGTGCTAGACAGCAAACCTAGAAACAGCATTCTGAGAAATGCTAATAACAGGAAAACGCAGGAACACCTTTCAGTTTCCTCTTGCTGCTGTATCATTAGTCTCTGCGTGGCCAAATGAGCTCCTCCAAAGGCTGTCAGATTGCAGAGTCCTGTTAGTGATGAGAGAGAATCAGCATTGCTTTCCCCATGCTGTATGGTGGTAATTTTCAAAGATGCTTTGGAATTTGGGAATAGGAAACCATCCACTGAGAGCAGAACAGTGGGGTACAGTGGAAGGTCCACGTAGGTTGATAGGTATCTGTTGTGGGTCTGCTGGCCGGATGTGGTGGAAACCTGCTTGGGGCAGGTGCTCAGAGTGCTGTGCGCTGCCAGTGAGGGGAAAACAGTCCTGGGGGGTGTCAACCCTCAGGAGAGGAGTGTAAAGGGCTATAGGCAAGCTGTGTAGTTTTCTTATGGTTTATTATAATTTCTATAAATCAGTAAGGTGGTTGGTATATGAAGAAGTATCATCAAGTGTTTTCACCGCTTTTTGTTTATAGAAACAATTGCTAAGAATCTAAGTATTTAAGAATTGCTAAGTATCTAAGAATTCAGCAGGAAGCTCTGCTTCTCATAAAAACAGAAATACAACAAGCAGTTGCTGCTTCCAGTGAGTTCTTACAGAAGGCCGTCTCATTGAGAGGCAGAACCTGTAGATGATTTACTGCTCTACAAGCAGCAGCACTTCTTGGCTCCCACTGAGTTCATAATTCAGCAGGAGTGAGTAACCGCTGCTTTACAAAGAAACAAGAGTCCAGTTTTCCCCCATGATGAAGTAACCTCCTCTGTTAATATGAGTTCCCTAGAAATGGGTGTCTGCACTTCACATGCAAGATAGATGTGTCCAGGGAGTTTGGAACCGTTCCTCTGATGTTTTCCATGCATCAAACATCGTAATTCTAGTAATTCCAATTAATTTGAGCACAATAATTACATAAAAAATAATTACATTAAAATATCTAGAAAATATACAGGCAGGAATGTTCCAACAGGAGTCCTTTTGGACTATGAAACTTACCTCTTGGAAGGAAACACTAGTTCATAGTTCAAGAATTCTTAAGCTACACAGAAAAGAAACTGTCATTTGTTCTGTCAGAGTCCAAAAAGGAAATTGCACTGGTATCTTCTTCATTAAGCAAGGTTTCAGGCTGAACAAAAACAATAGTATCAGTTGGCTGTTCTTTCTGTTTCTCTAAATGTGCCCTTTTTCCACTTTGACAGAGTCGTCAATATGTTGAAGACATACTTGTGAAAGGCAGGGAACAAGTGGAAGAGTAGCAACTCTTTGAAGACACGACCTTTATCATACCTTTTGTTGAGTATCTGGAAAGTAGTAAGGGGTATGTATGGCTCCATTTTTTTAAACCTCTGTTTATGTTATGAATTACTGATCATTTTCAACAGTCTAGATGAATTCACTATCAAAACACCTGGTTAATACATATCCGAAAGCTATAGGTGAAGGAGAAGATGATGTGAAGATGACGATGGAGTTTCAAGTAAACTTCAATGATTTCTGGTTTGTATGAGGAGTTGTTATGGTAGTTAAAAATTGAAAGCCATGATCGATTTACAAGTTGTAATGCAACTGACTTAGCTGGTGTTAGTTAGCTAAAATCAACTAGTGGTGCTTTTCTTTGGTGGGAAGGAAAGTTAGTTGTTCAGTAATCTGCAGTTACAAGTTACTATACACACTGTACAAAATTCCTGTCCTGTGTTGTGGGGCACCTCTCAGTGATTGGTTCTTCTAAACTTTCAAGAATAACTGATAAGTGTTCAGAATCATAAGGCGAACTGCAGTTTTAAAATGCACTTTTTATTGCAGTATTTGGGAGATTACAGTTTAATTTTTGTTCTTTTAATTCACAACATGCAACAGCACCAGCCCAATTCCTAATAGATGTATACTGGCAGGTTATTGTGGTTAGGTTTGTTACTATTAAGACTTAATTTTTATTTTTTTTTTACTGTATGAATTTTTACTTTTAAATAGCGTAGAACACCAAAAATTAATGTTAATTATACTACATATAACACCTTTTTAAGGTACATCCCACCATTACCAAAGCACTTCAGTAAGGTCACACTATATCTGTCTAGGCTGGAAGTATCACTTGAACTATCAGTTGCTTCTAGAAGTGAACTTTCAAGGGTACCTTTTCAACAGCTCTGCAATATTATGCAGATAAAAGCAGTAGCTAGCACTAAACATCTGAAAATGTTTTGAGAGAGTAGAGTGAGCATTTTAGCTGTGAGGGGCATAGTGTGCTATGTGAAGTGGACGTTATAGTTCAGACTACTAATGAGGTGAGACCTAAAACGATTTGCTTAATTCTAGAAGATAACAGAATTTCTGTAAAGGAAGATAAAGCCTTTTAAAATAGAATAGAAAGCATATTTCAGAATTTCAAGTAGCATTGGAGGAATTACAAATCAGATAACAAATTGCATTTCAGTTTACTCTTTCCCTGTTGTTTCTTCTCTACAGAAAAGTTGGCCACATTTCATCAAGATGCAAAGGAGTGTATTACATACAGCATCTCAGCTGGCGCATGGGATGTGTTTGGTTTTTCCTCGCAGTAGCGTCTTTCAGTGCATAAAAGGACAATCAGTGTCATCTAATGTTGGGTGCAAAGTGATTTTGGCACTGGACCCTCCTAAACGATGTCTTCATGCAGGTGTAGCACTGTTAACCTCAAAGAAAAGTGCTTTGTCATCGCAGCCAGCAGACTCTCCTCCCAAAGTATCAGAAGAGAGGAATCCTTTGACTTCAGCTGCTGATGTACCCAAGCAGAGCCCCGTAGAGACAGATTCTTCAGATCCCGATCCATTGCAAGATAAATCAATTAGTCTTGTTCAAAGATTCAAGAAAACTTTTAAACAGTATGGAAAAGTCATGATTCCAGTTCATCTTGTGACTTCCACGGTGTGGTTTGGATCGTTTTACTATGCAGCCATGAAGTAAGTTGGTATTTTGTTGCACTACTCAATACTGTTGTTGAATTGAGACAGACTCACACTGGTGAAAGGACATAAATTATTACTCCGTGTTAAAAAGTGCCTCTAAATCTAACAGGGAAATGAGCCTACGTTTTTACCTGGAGTACAAGGTTAATACTGAAGTACTGGATTTGTGAGAGTGGCGTGTGCGTACCATTATCGTGCAGTTATTTCTGTACACCAGATGTCTCTCTTACACTTGGAGAAATGTCAGTCTCCCCAAAATATGCGTGGATGTAAACAGCATCAAAATGATTAGTAACCTTTCACAGGATAAAAATAAAGATTTGGAATCCTGATTATGAGTTGCTAGATGAGATCTTTATAGACCTGTGCTTTTTTTTGTCTTTGTATTTGAAGGATTTTCACCACTTCCTTCTCCATTCATCCACAGTCCTCCCCCATCATTGGACTTTCAAATCTTTTACCTCACTCTGAGCTCCTTACAAAACACGTTTATCTTTTTGCCTTTTTTGTTTGTTTCCTGTATTCCTTCCCTTTACCGTAAAAATTGCTGGGGTAGCCCAGACTTTTGAATGGGAAACTAAATACTTTTATGGCCAAAAATAAATATTCTTGTAACTTCAGTTTCTTTCAGTTATAGCGTGGGCCAGATAATGTTTTGGAAAATGGCATTTATTAGAAAAAACATCAGCTATAAGCTGTTGGTTCAGATAAAAGAAGTTTTATCTATCTGCAAATGGTTTGCTAAATATAAGTAAATGTTTATCTCTGGATTGCTGCTGTTGTATATTTAATAATAGAAAGCATGAAACAGTGGCAGTTTGTGGCAGCAAGAATGGGGCTTTGACATCAGAATGCCTTACCACACAACTGTTTGTTTTAGTTACTCTAAACAGCTGGCATAATTGCCCTTTCTAGGAGCTATAGATCCAAATGTCATTCTAAATTTAGCTTGTCAGAAGAATAAAGGTCCAGAGCTATTAAAAATATTTTGCTTTGGATGAATCCAGGTTGATGCTCACATCCAGATATTTCAGATCGAGTTTTCATCAAACACTAAGTTAGCTGCTGAAATACATATTTGACGGATGAAAGCAACTGAAATATTTAACTAGAAGCTAATTATAACAAAGGTTTGATATGTCATGCTACGGCAACAGCACCCTCTGGAAGTGGAAAAATAACTTTGAGAATGACTGCTCATGACACAAGACTAAACTGTGGTGGTTTATTTAATACCATTGATTAACGCTGTCTTCCAGATCTTCCTCCAATTTCTACTTTGAGCATAGGCCTTCAGGTTGTAGATCCTGGTAACTGGTAGAAAGCTCCTACCTGCTCCTGTTCCTGATGCTAAAGCTATCATATGCACAGGACACTTAAAATGATGAAAATTTTAGTTAGAAGTGGATGATGATGATAATAATACAACATTTCTAATTACTGGAAAGTCAGGCCTTCTGTAGTGGTGTGTAGCTTTCTACTACAGTGTAAAGAAGGACTGCCTTTAGTTTTTCTTTATGCTGATGTTAGTTTCACTCATTTTCAAAAAGAAAGAAGTTTTATGACAGGAGCTCCTCTATCTATTCTGCCACTTTGCATTAACCAGGTGGAATAGATGGGCTTAAAAGCCCTCCTGTCTTGTGCATATAATTTATGCTTCCTTTTCTTTTGCCACATTCCATTTGTTTCATTTAAAAATGAAGGCAGCACACTAAACTCTGGATTTTGTACTTCTGGGCATGTTGCAGATTAGTCTGAAATTTCCACAGGGGAAAAAATAGGCAAAACAGAGGTTGCACAACTGGAGCCTAAATAGCTGTGTTAAAACCACTACGTTAACTCCAAACATAGTAAGCCAGACACAGGTAAGTTTGTAGTTGATATATTATCCAACAAGGATAATGTAAATGAGCTGCCTCTTGGTGGAATGCAGAACAAAAAAGCTTTAATTTGTCTGTATGTATAAAAATATAAACCTTTTAAGTGTATTGCTTAGATGGAAAAAATATTTTGCTATCAAATTGCAAAGATTGTAGGATGGAGTTTAAGAATGGAAATGATACTATAAATCGCTGTTCGTGTTTCAAGTGTCATCCTACTCATTTTCATTTTTTTTTCTCTTTGGTAGAGGAGTGAATGTTGTTCCATTCCTAGAGTTGATTGGCTTACCAGACAGCATAGTAAGCATCCTGAAAAACTCCCAGAGTGGAAATGCACTAACTGCATATGCATTGTATAAAGTAAGTATTTGGATGGTTTGTAAACAAGCTCTAAGTCTTGCCCAGTGAAATAAACAGGGTTTGTTTGTTTAGATCAGAAAGAATTAATGCTGTTTTCTCTGTTTGATAGTTACACATATTCCAGCATTCATTTTTGTGGTAGGAATAGTCACTGGAAAGTTGGTATGGGCTCTGTGTTCCTTTAAGGAATCTATCTGTATTTCTAAAATAACTTCTTTGTTTGCTGCAGGATGATTGTCTGCCCTCAGAGATTTAATTACAATTAAGCTGTTCCTCTGTATCCCTGGAATAATTAACTGGGATAGCAAAGTAAATTTTAAATACTTCACAATTTCCAGATAAAAGTAAGGGTATTTTTATCCTAGATGATGAATTAGTTTGTCTTTCTATTGTAGTTCTCTATCATTCTTAAGTACTTTCATTGTCCACTTGGATCAATTACTTACATTCAGGTTTGGGTCTCGTTTGTTGTTTTATGTGCAAAATCTGTGTTTTGGGAGCCTGAAATGTGTCAGACCATACAAAACCAAAGTACTGTATTCACTTCAAATGCAGCTCATCATATCTGGAAAGAAAACCAATGTACTATTTATCTCTTACTTTAAGGTTTGTTTTTTTTTCCAAACAAAACATGAAAGCACTGTTCTTCCAGTTACTCCTGTACCTGAAAGAGATCAATAAATGTGGTTAAATAAAAAGATTTTATTACAGCTGTGAGATTTGGAAGAAACTTTCAAGGCATGAAAGTACTAAAATAGGTTGCAAATGGAAGATTTTGCATGCTTTATCTTTGAAGTTCTGAAAAAACGCAAGTTATTTAAACTTTCTGGAACAACTAACCTAGTTCGTTATGTGTTGGATTAGCTGACCTCTGAAGGTCTCTCTTAGCTCTGTCTGTCTATATGCAAGTCTTATTTTTGGACTGAATGTTAGATGCCTATACTCTCATGAATTTTAGAATTTAAAGCATATCTTGTTGTTATTATTTCCTCTTTGCTTTTATAGTTCATTGCTCATGTACTGGCTGTTCTGAATTGCATTCTGAGACACCTAATGCTCTTCCCACAAGCTGCACAGGGAGGCTTTTTAAAAGGGAAGTCTAACGCTTGTGCTAGTTTGTGAAAAGAATACTTAGTGTAAAAGGTGTGCATTTGTAGAGAATGTACTGTTAATTGTTTTATTTCCTTATAAATAGAAGATATTTTTAGTATCTGACACTGGCCAAGATACTTAATATTAAAAATACCACCTGGTGGATAATACTGTCCTGTTTTATTCATGTGGTCTATTCTTTGGTTTCTTTAAGATTACAACTCCTGCCAGATATACCGTGACTTTGGGAGGAACGTCCATCACCGTTAAATATCTACGTAAGAGTGGCTATATGTCCACACCACCACCGGTAAAGGAATATCTACAAGATAGGATGGAGGAAACAAAGGATAAAATTACAGAGAAGATGGAGGAAACAAAGGATAAAATTACGGAGAAGATGGAGGAAACAAAGGATAAAATTACGGAGAAGATACAAGAAACCAAAGATAAAGTTTCCTTTAAAAAAATAAAGGACTAGGAGAGATGCTTAATTTTTAAGATATAACTAACTCAGCACTTTAACCTTTTTTTGAGGCAGGAGATACAAAGTGCACTTCTGAGATTTCTTTTTTGTTTGTTTTTGTTTTTATTGGTGTTCTTTGTTTTTGTCTGGAAACTACAATTGCGCTGTGGATTTAAAAATCCTGTGTATTCACAAAAGCTAAAGTTTTCTGCGAGGGAGCAGTTGTGACAGTTTCAATTTATAGAAGCAAAAATGAATCTCAGATGAGAAGTTCATGTCTAGTGGTGATAGTGTTAATTCCCCACCCACCATTTTTTTCCATCAAAATGAAGATGGTTTCTTCCTAAAGCTACTACTTTACTCCTCCTCCATCTTAGTGCACAGCCATTTTTCCATCAGGCTGAATCTTCCATTAAATGAGAATGAAGATTTCTCTACTGGGAAAGAAAACATATTTTGGGTTTCAAAGTATGTGGACCCAGACCTCTTTAATCATGATCATCTCTCAGCGTGGAGACAGACCATTATCACTGATACTGCACATGAAGGAACGAAAGGATTACCTACTCGGTCTGAATGAATTTATAATAGCTACGCTCGACTTCAGCTGATCTGTGACAGTTTACAGGTTGAGACCTTTCTTGGAAAGTGCATCTCTTCAGAAATCTCAACCGAAAGTGATAGGAAGATGAGTTAATCGCAATAGCCATACTGTCAAGTGTACTATTTTTTTCTAAAGCTGATTTACAGTAGGAAGTTACTAAATGAATCAATAGTGTATTAAAAACTAAGATTTTTTATTATGTTAAAGTTTACAAAGCTGTTCTATTTCATGGTAGCCCTATACCAACAACAACAAAAATCCAGGAGAGAAGTTTACTCAAGCAATTGGTATACTAATGTGACTTTTTAAATACATACAAAGTTAGAGTTAAACCCAAAAGTTCCTCTTCAAGGATCCTCCAGATGTCAGTAGAACAGTTTACCTTAAAATAACCATAATTTCTGAGACAGCAGTCAGTCTACCAGAATTCTATTCCTGAGATTTTTAGGTCGAGCAAATACTTATAGCTGAAATGGTAGAACTAAATTTGAATCTGCTCTATTTGACTGGGCAGGCAAACTTCTCTCTTTTTATTCAAATTTAGGTTAAATTCCAGTGGGTTCTTTTCTACTTCTGTTACAGACCTCACTTTCTAGCAAATCTCTGCATGTATGTCTTGTTCAACAAAGGTAGTTTTTTTGCAGCGGGATATGGGGAAGCAACAGAGTTGGACCCTAAGCCTTGTAACTGACTAGGATGAAAGAATATAGCTGATACTTTATTAGCCCCACACTTCAATGTTTTCATTCAAGTCACTAAGGTCCTGTCCATGTGTAACTGGGTTGAACTTCATTAACTTAATTGTGGAGGATTGATTACATACTTCTCTGTCTCTATCCACGTGTCAAATAGTAACTGCAATCTAATGCCTACCTCACAGGGATGTTGTGAGGAATAATCACTGTATATTTGGTGCCCTGAAGATGTAAAGTGCCATGTTTCTGATAAATACTATTAAAAAGTAACTCTCTCTAACTATGAACTCTTAGGCTGTTGAGGTGAACGCCGCTGTAGGACTGGAGCTAATAGCTGCTTTTCCTCCTTTCTATTTTAGTGTAAAATTTTTTTCTTACTATCCCTGCACACATTTTTCTGACATTAGGCTTTGTATAATGCTGCAGGACACAGGCAACACTGGCTGTGAAAAAGGAAAACCAAGAGAAAATATGCTGAAGTCCACCCTAGTCATGCTGCTGGGGCTGGGGCCAGGAGCTGGGACCTCGCAGTGTGGTTCTTGGGCCTCATCTCTTCCTTGCGTGGGGCAGGACTTGCACAGGGCAGTTTCCTGGGGTGGTTGTGTAGCCCTCAAAACGTAAGTTAAGACTTCCTGTCCTAACTACATGCTATGGACTGTCCTGTGTGACCATTCCTGCAGCCACAGGAACAGCTCATTCTGGCCAGCTGTAAGTGCCTCATCCAGCTACTCGGGTCAGTCTGCAGCATGAGCCACCCAGAGGAGTTTCTGGGATGGCCACATCCTCTACCCAGTTAACAAAGCACAGAATTGCGTCTATGGTTTGATTTACACAAAATGGGAGGGGAATCTTGGAGGCTTTGAAAATTCCACCTGAATACCTTCTGTGACTATTAGTTAAATGCTTGGTTGTACCAATGGCCAGGAGTTTTGGTAGGTGACCTCTCAAGTCAGCCTGATGCGGAGTCAGTCCAGTGCTGCTTTGGTGACTTGCCCACTTCTGTCTTCTCCACTGCACCACTGATAAAAGTGGCTGTGAAGGCATTGAGTGCTCCCAGAGCAGGAGCTGGATCTGAAGTTGCAACCAAAGCAGCACCCAAGGAGGACCTGAATCCAAAGTTAAGGCCTGAGATGGGGCTGGAGCCAGAGTTCCCGGGCTGGAACCAGAGCCAAAACAGCAGCCCAAAAACTAGCCAGAGCAGAACTAGCAGCCCGTGGTGGGACTGAGGGCATGGCCCAAGCAAGAGCTTGAGCCAAGTTCAAGCCAGAGTCATGGCCTGAGATGTTGCCAGAGCTGAAGTAGCAGCCTGAGCAAGAGCTGGAGGCAAATTCATGTCCTGAACATGCACCAGAGCAGAAGCAGGGGCCTGAGTAGGGTCCAGAGGAGAAATAGCTCAAGATGGGGCCAGAGCTGGTCGCTGCCCAAGATAAGAGCAGCTGAAGCCACAGCCTAGTATGGGGCCAGAGCCGAAGTTAAAACTGGAGATCATGCTGGAGATGAAGCCACAGACAGAAGTGGGTCTGGAGCCAAAGCCATGACCTGCTAGCAGGCCCAAGCCAAAGCCACAGACCAAGCAGGGCCGGAGTCAAAGCAGCAACCCAGGATCAGGCCAGACCCAAGCCAGAGGCCCAAGATGGGGTTGGAGCTGAAATCACAACCCATGATTAGGATGGGTCTGATGTTGCAGCCAGAGATGGGGCCAGAACTGAAGCCATTGGCCAAGATTTTGGCAAACAACCCAAACTGGGGCTGGAGCCAAAGATGTGGGCCAAATGGGGCCAGCCCTGATGTTGGAGCTCAAGATAGGGACAGAGCAGAAAATCATAGCCCAATGAATTTGAAGCCAGGTCTCGGCTGAAAATGGGGCCAGAGCCAAAGCTGCAGCTCAGGTGAGGCTGAACCAAAGTAATGGCCCAAACAGGGGGCAGGAGCCACAGTAGCCTCCTAAGCAGGAGAGCTGCAGATGAAGTAGTGACCTAATACTGGGCCAAAGCCACCTCTGTGCCCTGATAGTGAGCAAGAGCTGAAGATGAGGCCTAACTGCGGCTGCTACTGAAGCCATGGCTCAAAATGGGGCCAGAGCAGAAGTTACAACCCGAGATGGGAGTGGAGCCAAAGTCATAGCCCACAGGAGAGAAGCTGCCCCATACCAGGCCAGAGCCTAAGTTGCTTATGGAGATGTGGCCACAGCCAAAGTCACGGCCTAGCATGGGCCTGGAGCTGAAGTAACGGCTCAAGTGCAGGATGGAGCCACACTAAGCTCCTGAGCAGGGCTGGAGCCAAGTTTGTAACACATCAGAAGTCACAGCCCAAACAGGGGATGGAGCAGAAGAAATGGCCCAAGCAGAGGCCAGAGATGAAATCATTGCCCAAGGATAAGCTGGAACTGAACTCATGGACCAGAGGCAAAGTCATGGTGAAAGATTGGGGTGGAACCAATGTTTCAGCCCAATAATGGGCCAAGGGAAAAAAAAAAAAATCTCAATATTGAGCCAGAGCCAAAAAAGCAGCCCAATGTAGGGCTGGAGCCAAATCTGCAGTCCCAAAATCAGTCTGCAGCCAAAGTCACACCCTGAGATGGGGCTGGAGGTAAAGTAACATCCCAGATAGGAGCCAGAGCCAAAGATACAACCCAGAAGGTGGCAGGAGTTCAAGCTGTGCCCCATGCAGTGTTAGGAGACAAAGTCACAGCTGAAGGGAGGAGTGGAGCCAAGTTAGTCAACTGAGGTGGGACCAGAGCTGAAAGAACTGCTGCCCAAGATGGGGCAGGACCTGAAGTCATGGTACAAGACAGGGCTGGAGGAGAATCCCAAGCCCCCAAAGACTGAGGACGAAGTATTCCTGGGACATTGCTGGGGCCAGACCCTTCTGCTCTGCCCCAGCACTTGGAGAGGAAAGGGGCATAAACGAGCCCTCTGTGATCCAGCTCCGGGAGGGCACTCAGAGGTGTCTCTGCGGGGCCAAGCAAACAGGTTCCTTGTCTGCTCTGCCAGCAGTGGGGATCCAGGCCCTGCTGGGTCACATCCTGCAGACCCACCGCCTGCAGCGAGGTTCCTGCTTGTGCTGGAGCCTCTCTGGAGCTCCTGGGAGCGTTGCCTGGAGATGGGATCCCTGCTGGGATTTCCTTCCCAAGGCACAGGCTGAGCTTTCACAAACCTGCTGTAGTATAAACCTCCCCGCACCTCTGCCAGGCTGGATATCCTCAGGGGGAACCTGCAGACGCCCTCCTTGTTGGCACACCTCAGAGAAAGCCCACTGGAAAGATACTGAAAGCCAGGAGCTCCGCAGGTGAGTGAGGCAGGGATCATTGGTGCAGAGATATTTAGGAGAGGACAGGGGCTGGCTCTGATTGCAGGGACTGGAAGAGCTGCATTAATACTTCAGGCTGGTGAGGAAGAAGCCATGCGAAGGCCCAGAGAAGTGGGAGACTAATCTGTGGGGTGCCTGGGCAAGCACTTGAGGTGCCGGTGACACCTCTGCAGAGCTGGGCCAGCACATGATGAGGAGAGCCCAAGCACAGCTCAGGAAACACTGCAGAAGGCACAGAAGGTGAGGTGAAGGAGGAGCTGACACCTGCAGACCACTGGGGATGGGCTTTCCCACAGGCAGGGACCAAAACACTCCCTGACATCCCAGTTCTGGACTGTGGGGGCGAGCTGGGGGCAGCCAGCCCTGGGGGGAACGCACCGGGCAGTTCCCATGGGTGCCGAGAGCGTCCTTCTGGCTTTTCTGGCCATAAATACAGAGGTCAGCACCCCCCGGCCAGCAGCGAAAGCCCTGGTTCCCCAGCTGCCCACTGCAGCCCCTCGGGGCACCTGACACATCTTCTCCTGGAGCAGCGCTGTCCTCGTGTGCCTGTCCTCGTCAAAACGCATTTTCTGATGGTGCTCCCCTCGGGGTGTCGGCTCAGAGCACTGAGCAGCATTCGTCCTTATTCACCACTTACCGTCAGCAACAATAATAATTAGAGAACTGTAATCATCCCCTGGCAATTATCTGGATATTTTGATGAAGATGAGCTCCTAAGTAGAAAGAATACATCTTGATTTCGCAAGCCCTCAGGGCACCACGTAGCGTTAAGTTTGGGTTAGAGTTTGATGAATTGATTGGACAGCTACAGGGGAGGGAACACAGGGGAGGGTACACAGGCTTGTTTAGGAATAAAGAGGATAAAAATAATAATATGATGGGAAGAGTTTCATAAAGAGACATAATTAAAGAAAGATCTCTAATTGCTTCTTTGGCTTGCCAGGTGGCCAGAAAGAGGCTAAAGCACCACTGGAGGAGAACCTACCTCAGGTAACTTGGGGTAACAGTGGTGGTGACAGTGTCCATTTCTAAAGGTGAAGCCCTGAATCCTTAAAGAAGCCCCTTGAAGAACGGGAAAATATATGGGAAACGAGACGGTCACACAATCTCCTGTGTCCCAGCTCTCCCTGACAAAGCAGCACATGGATGGGCTCGGGGAGATAGCAAGGGCTGCTGCTGGCAACCTCTGGGCTTCAGCATCCCCTAAGAGCAACTCCTGAGCTGTGTGGCAACGTTTGTGTGTTAGGAGGCTTTGTGCTGGAGTAGCTGAAGGGTTGGGCTGCTGCCAGACACTGTCTTGGTAACGTTGGGTCACCAACGTGCTAAATCCAAGTTTGGGACGCTTAGTACCAGACTACACATGCCGCAGCTTCCTGACGTGTGTGTATGTATGAGCTCACGTTGCTCAAACATGCTGCAATTTTTGAGTCATCTCCATTGGCGCACTGACTCACTGCGGAGTCAGACATTCCCTGTCCTTCTGATCATCAGCCCAATCGAGGATCTTACAGTCTCTTGCAATCAGAATAAAGTCATAAAATTTCTACTGGAGCTGCTGCATCAACCCCATCTGAAACAGTCGTGATCCTACACCCAATCTGAACCGAAATTGTGCTGCTGGCTTAGCAGTCGTGGACCTGATCCAGTCCCAATAACTTCAGGGCGCTCCCTGGGCAGCCAGTGCATGGTGAAGCCAGCACAGAGAGACAGCACAAAGCTCCTTGCGAGCTCTGCCCTTACCTGGCCCTCATGCCTACTGATGTCTTCCTAAAGGGGGTCTCAGAGCTGGTGGAGACAAAATTCAGGGCAACCGTGAGGCTCCAGATGCAAGAGCTATGAGTTTACTGAGTACTTATTGTAATCACTTCTTATCGATATGCCCATACATGCCGAAAGAGCTGCCTGAGGGCTCACGAGGATCCCGATCTGAGAGAAGACGAGCGAAGTTACAGACGAGAAGTAATGCTGCACGTGCACTTCGTGCCTCATAGGCTCAGGGGCAGGCGCTGTGACGTGCCCGCAGCCGGCAGCAACCAGCACTGCCCGCCGTGCATCTGCAGCTGCTGCCCTGCTCTTCGCCCAGGCACCCCGTAAGAAATGATTAGACTGGAAAAGGCATGAAAATAAAGATAGCACAGTACTACATTATAGAAATACACCAGTATGTTATAGAAGGTGTACTCTGGGTTCTGCATAACACCACTAACAATATATTTTTTGTTGTCAGACCGTTGTGCATAAGTCCCCTATTCAAGTAATTTGCATGCAATCTGCAGAGTAGACACCTGCCTACAGCCAATCTACTTTAAAAAATAATAATAATAATAAAGGGAGAGAGAGAAAGTAAAACTGTCAATGCAGTAGCAGTGCTTAAATTACAGCTGGGCAGTTACCTTGGGAAGAGTACAGTTTTACCACAGAGAGACACTTCATTTCTTCTGTGTTATTGTTGGGCGGTGATTTTAGCATGCCCAATACCGCTCTCCTGACAGAGCATAATTTTAAACAAGATGAACGCGTCCATTTCGCCTAGCACATGGCTAGAGCTAGCACGCATATTCCCTTATCTGCAAGCATAGTATCAGTAGGATAAGCGGCATAATTTCAAAAGGTGAGAGGGCTGGCATACTGAGCACCTAACGCTGTTATTACTCAGCCGTACGGCTTTTAACATGCGCCCCTCGCTGAGAAACTGCAGCATCTAACACTGCACCAGCGGCTCCCCAAAGCACACACGGGCTGCACTTTTAGGCCATTTATCCCAGCCTTTCGTTTGCAGCATGAAGAGGGCCAAAGCGACGGGACGAGTGGCTTTGCAGCAGGCAGTCAAGCCTTACCTGTTAGGCTTTTCCTGACTAAAACATTAGTGAAAGCCACCAGCTCATCAGTTTTTGCAGAGAGCTGTAAAGTTTACAGCTATAAGCCAATCTGAAAGCACTTCGATGCCTAATCCCATTGTCAGAAAATAACAAGCTCCTGTGCGTTTCGCTGTTGCCATAAACCCTGCTGAAAGGCTACGCAAGCACATTAGCACTTTCCTGCTTGGCTCATACGGCTTCTTCACCGAGTAAAGCCAGCCAGGGCAAGCTTGGCTCAGCCTACGAAGTGCTCAGAGACTTGTAAGATAAATTACACATGTATGCATGTACACAGGGACATGCAATAAACTATAACAATCTCAGAGCCCTGAGAAGAAAACTGCCCCCCCCTCCCCGCTCCCCTCCCCAAGAGTTTCTTGCTGCCCAGGGTTAAATGTAGGTCAAGCTGTCTGAGCCCATGTCTGTGGCACACAGAGCAGGATTAAACCGGAATTTTCCACTCCACTCCTCTGTCAATCACTGCAATGTCTGCAAATGTTAAATTAATCTGGAGCGATCTGGCGTTGGCATTGAAGGGAGCTTCTGGGATTCAAGGGTAGCACTTTGGCCTCCATGAAAAAAAAAAAAAAAGCCTTCTTTCTCCAGACAAGGGGTGGCTATGTTCTGACGGCTTATTTAGAGCCCTGAAACCACCAGCAAAATGCAGAAAAATAGCACTGTGTGGGACAGCAGCACGTGAATGCTGGAAGTGAGCAGGGAGCAAAAGCCTCAGCATCAGTGGGATGCGAACACTGGAGATGGGAAGATGATGCCGAACTGAGAGCTGCGCATCCGTCTCCGTGCATGTTTCCTCGTCTTTAAAAAAGCGTTAGCACCTCTCTGCAAAACCCTTCACAGTGGAAGCCATCGAAGGGCACAAAGTACTTCACAGAAAGGATCTTCTGTTTTACACCCTTTATGAAAGACAGGGAGCCTTCAACGTGCCCTGCTCCAGGTTCAGACGGTAAATGTGCTGGCACCTCAGCAAAGCTGCCTTCAGCTCAGCATGTGATGGACATTACTGGGGCAGGTCCCGCAGTCCTTCCAACTTAAATAATACGTTAAGGGCAATTTGTATCACCTAAGGTAAGCAGAAACAGGCACTTAACTTCCTCACATAGTTTCTCAAATGTTTTGAAACATTCTGGGGATAATTAATGTTGCAGACTATACAGGGTACCAAGGAACTTAACTCATCACTTTTACCACATGTCAAAGAATTGGATAGCTCAGTGCTAACCCCCGTTCTAAGGAGCAATCATTTGGCAGTCAGTCTGGAAAAAAAAATATGCAGAAAACAAGGAAAAAAAAATCAGAGAAGTTTTTATATTTGGTGCTAGAGTTCTGTAAAAGTAGCACAATGCAAACTGAACAAAAGCAGGGCATCACTGCGGTAGAAGCGAGCTGTGAGAGCAGGATTCAGCAGTAAGGTTTTTAAAATGTGCATTTTAATTAGAGCTCATTTAAAGCACAGCCGATCAAAACAGTGATAATGAGAGAAGCCTAATTAATTTTTGTCTAAGCAATGAAGTCTCATTATAGAGTGGTCTTGGGAAGAAAAGGGTTTGGAGTGGTAAAACCAGGGTGTTTGTAATGAGAAGCAATACTGTGGGGAGCCTGGAAGCCAGACCTGAAGGTTTCACAGGACTTCAGCAGCCACTGTATTAATCTTTTAACAGGAAAAAGTAACCCTACTGAGATGAGACATCCCCATTTATAGCTGCATTCTGAGCGGCAACCATTGGCAAAGATATTAAAACACAATCAAACAGAATGGCATATTATAAAACAAATATAAATACAATTAAAACCAGATTAAGTAAAAGATCAAAGCGGTCTCCAAAAATGCAGTTTCCAGGGAGTTCAGGGTTCAGACAGTAGAGGAGGAGCAGGAGCTTGGAGGTTTGCTGCACTTCTAAGCGCCGAGGAATCAGCTACTTCTCAGTACTAAGGAAGAATTAAAATGCTGTAGATGAGGGAGAGCAAACTGGTTATAGGAAAAGATAATTGTTACTTTTAAACAACAGCAACAACAACAAAAGTGTCATAACAAGCAGAGTGTCAGACATGGACCAGGAGGAACATGCGGCTCCCTCAGAACTCTCCCTCCTGACAAGGCCTGGGAGAGAGCCCCAGGTTGGGAGCACTGCCTCCCTCTGAGCATCCCATCTGAGCAGCAGAGATCCAGCTCCAGGAAGCACAGACAGGTGTAAGAAACATGAGAGAAGGATTTCATTAATAATCATGCTACATAGAGCAGCACTTTATACTTACACGTAAATAGAAAATATTTGTTCTTTCCCAATTTTGTTAAGCTTTCTAGTAGCAAAGTGGCAGGTACCAGCCATGGATATTTTGATCTACCTTGCACTACCAAAGATAAATGTCTTTCACAGGACCCTTTTGTCCATTTTATTTTTTTAACAACCTTTATCTTCTCCCTCCTTTCCCCATACCATGCCACAATTGCTCATTTTAACTATCAAAGCATGTGCTAGCTTTCTTAACAGGTGGTGTCTCCCCATGAACTACATCCTATATGTTTGCTTTTGAACCAATTTCTTCAACTCAGTGATCTGGGGCTTGTCCACCACTTGGTGGGTCAGCACTGACCTGCCCAGGGCAGCCCCCAGCACCCAGTACTTTAAGGGGGATTGAGGTGGGGTCCTCAGGCTGGAGGAACTGAAGGCATTCAGTTTGATTCATTTGATTAAGGGTCTCCCGTTTGCTACAGTGGGTGATGGGCAGAGCTGTCTCCTCTCACGGACCATCCTCCGGCACAGCGGTGGGGCAGAAACACCCCAAACCATTCCTGCACTAATCACCAGAGACTGAAAAATCAGAGCACCGATGTAAAGGCTTCACCAAACACCCGTTTCCCAGAGCCCTCCCATATGTTTCAAGGGCTGAATCCACCCCCTGACTCTTTCATGATCAGCTACCTGGCTGCCAGCAGAAAACCAAGGAGGAAAAAGGACACGCATTCATTTTACAGAGGGCCACCCCAGTGTTTCCCTCCCCCCCCTTTTTTTTTTCCTCCCCCACTTCAAAGAGAAAATAAATTCAACAGGAGACAAATGCATTTCATGGTTTTTAATAATTTTCTGCTATGGTTTAACCACAGCGTATTAAGAACAAGCATAAAATCTGTATTTAAAACTAACAACAGCACTTAGAGCAACATCTTCCTTTAAAAGTATTGCAATAACAGACCTTAGGTCTAAAAACTAGGACATCACCATTTGCTCAATTAAAAGAGTCAGATACACAACAGTTGAAATCTTTTTCTGTATATAACTGGGAGTTACAGTGGAAAATAAGCAACAAATTAATTGTGTTAAAAGGAAAAGAAGGTAAAAAATTAAAGCAAGCCAGGTTTGTCATAGCGTCACATGAACAGCTATTGAGAAATCCCAATACAGTTGTAAAAAGACTTACTGTTTTTAATAGCTCTGTTTTTACAACAATAAAATTTAAAAGAAAGAGTAAATATTGTTGATAGTGCTGTACATATTTCAGAATAACTTGAAACAAAATGGACAAAAATAAGAGACATGTTGAAAACGTGATCTTGAAAGCCACAACGTTGGAAATACAGAAAAAAAAAATCCATACAGCAATAAAGCATTTTACACTGTAAAGTAACTAGCAAGAAACAACAAAGAGAGGGTCAACACTCTAAAGCCAGGCAGCTGATGGTTAATTTTAAGTAAAACAGCCTGACTGATGTACATACCATCATGAAATGCTCTGAGCACAGCAGCATTGGGCAGTCGATAGCGATACAAAGATAAAATCCCTAACAATGTTTACATAGTCCTGGTACTGTAAGTAGAAAAAGGTTGTTAAAAGATATTAAGGTGATATTATTATTATTTTTGCTGTCCAGGCCTATGGTGCCTGAGGCTGTCCTAACTTCTGCTATACTTCCTTTAAAATCCTGGCTGCCTGCTGTGCTTTGTGGTAAATGGCAAAGCGTGAACACAGCTGTGAATGCACTCAGGAGTCTGCTCTTTCCACTGCAGCTTCAAAGCAAATCAGTGCCTCCAGAAGGAGGCACGCTCATGTTTGGTCCACTCAATATGCAAGTTTTGTTATGATAAATCATACCCTAGGTTCTTCCAGCACGAGGTTTGCTCTGTAAAGATTCTTCCTAGTCAAGGCCTGGGTTTTTTTTGTTTGTTTGTTTTTCTTCCTTCATGCACAGAAGTTATTCTGCAGTGCAAACAGAAACATGAAAATGGCCAGGCGAGACATACTTCCAGAACAACTGCTCTATGCCCTGGCAAACAATAAATGAGTTAACAAATGACAGTCATAAAATATGCACACTTCACTATGGTACATGCTTACTGATAAAACAGCTCGATAGAGAGAGGGATGGAGACAAGCTACCTGCATGGGCTTGACGATGTGGAACTGGCCATAAAATTTACACTTTTCTTTAAAACAACAACAAAAAGAAGAACAACCGTGGTCAACATTCAGACACAGGACGCCCGTGAGTGCTTTAAAAAAAGATATTTACAGACAAATGCGTAGCTGGAGTTTCAGGTCAGCAGAGAAGTCACAACGGGCTGGCCAAGGACCGCGCTCCGAGCCGCGGACCGGACCCGAAGCCCAGCGGCACCGCAGGAAGCCTCCCCAGGGGCTTCACCGGGCCCTGGACAAGACCCCCTGAGTTTTGGCACAGCATTTAGCTAGCCAGCTGGAAACCAACCGAAAATGCCGTCTCGACCACATCCCGACACGTCGCTACGTTACATCTGTGGTTAAAGCCTGACGAGTTATAAAAGAGCTACATACAGACAGGGGTATCTACGAGAGACCAGTTGGTATCCGTCAGCGAGGGGACCGGTCTGTCTTGGACCGACAAACTTGTACATCGCCTACCGTCCCGGGATAGCTAGAACAAACAGCTTAGAAAAATAAGTAGAGTATCTGCAATTCTCTAAACTAGAGCTTCACGTTTAGTTTTCCTGAGGTATTTGCTTCACCGAACAAGCCACGCCGAGAGCGCGCGCGGGGCACGGGGACGTGTGGGGGGGACCCAGGCCGCTGGGGACGCCTGGTGCCCGTGAGGACACCACCCGGTCGGTAGGTGTGGTGTGGACACCAGCAGAAACGCCAGGTGTCGAGCCGAGCTCCGTGCCACGTCCCCCCTCAGCACTGAGCTGCTTTGTCCTTTCTGCCGCCATCTTACGCGCCGACCCTGGCGCAGACACCACCATCAGCGGTCGGCACGGCAGCGGGGCCTGAAAGCCCACACTCGACTCATAGCACACCACGGATTTCAACATCTACCCTTATGGCTGCCACCCCTGAAGCCCACACAGGTCCTCAGGGGTGCCCAGCCACAGGCCAGGCCTTCAGACCACACGTGCCGGCAGGGAGGCGGGACACCAGGGCTGGGATTTTCACAAAAATCTCTTTGTTGGCCTACTTTTTGATTTTGCAGGGGTGGTTTTGGATCAGTTCCCACTTGTCTGAGCTTCACTTCCCATCAAGGACGCAGACAAAAAAAAAAAAGATTTGAAAGGTTTTAGCCCATTTCTAGGTTAAAAAACAAAACAAAACACAACACAACACAATCAAGGATAACAATAAATAATGTATCTGCTGGAGAAGTAGTAGCTAATACTGGTCCAACTCAGCAATAGCGAGGCAACAACCAATATGAGAAGCATCTAGCTGCAAGGTTAAAGCTGTGGAGGTTTTGTTTGTTTTGTTTTTTTCCTTTTTCTTAAAGTGACACATTAAAAAAAAAAAAAAGATCTTCACAGCAAAGATGCATCAAACGACCAATTGCTATACACAGGCTAGTCAAAAAGGATTTGTTCAAACTTTTTCCCTTATGATATTATATTGATATTTAATAGGAAAATAAAATACATAGACTTTTCGTCATTTGTATGCATTCATTTGCAAATCTTCTTACAAAAAAGGACCAAGCGCAGAAGTTGGCATTCACAAAGTCTATGCCATTTTTTTTTTGTGTTAAAATCGGTATCATCTATACATTATCTTACAGTATTAACAACATCTATTTGTTTTTTTTTTTTGTATGTTTGTTTGTTCTACCCATTGGGTAGGATATGTGCATAATATATTCAAGTTATACACAGCACCATACAAAGAAAAAAAAAAAAAAACAGAAAGAAAAAGACAGACAACTGAAAAAGCACCATTTTAAGTGAGGCACAACAAAGGTGGGAGCGCAGGGCCCGACCCAACGCCCCCTGAAGTCGGCAGGAGTCTTCCTGCCAACACCACCGGGCGTTGGGTCAGGCCCTCTCGAGTGCAAGGGGATTCCTATCTGCTCAGACCTGAACATGAGGCACCTTAGTTGCTTACAAACTACTGACATGCAAACCTCCTCAAAATTATAGCTAGCACGTATGTCGATAATTTATTAATAACCCTACCACAGCAGACAGACAAGCACGAACCAAGGAGAGAAAGGAAGAAAAGAGACAGCTTCGTCACCCACAAGATCCTACACATACCACACCGTGTCAGAAAGCTCACATACCAAACCAGGTAAAATAGCAGCAGCAGCAGCAGCAATACAGCAAAGAAATGACAGAGTCATCTCTGGCAGTAAATCACACAGAGGGGGGCTGTCGGAGGGAAGGGGAAGTTTCTAGGTTTCGAGTTTGTTTCTGTGTTGATAACCAACAAAAAACAAAAAAAAAAAAGGCAAGCTCTTTTCGCGCTGAAGCAGTACCAGCAATGCCCGGTTGCTTTTGTTCAGTCTGAAACTGGAACGGGGAGACTACAGCAAGGCAGAAGTAAAAGCCAGGAGAGTTTGCAACATGTCTCGATACAAAATCGTGCTGTTTTCCCTTTGAAAGCAGGAGAAATGCAGTGGCCCTGACATATATTCAATGCCGATTCCGGCAACTCTTTCAAGGGAGCTCCAGCAGAGTCCTACACCGCGTGCCTGGGGCGCTCACCCATGTGGCAAAGCACCTCATCCACACGGAGCCATCAACACTTGAAAGAGTTGGCTGGGAAGAGGCAACAGGGGTCCAACGCTGCTCACGGGGGCTGAACGTGGTGGTGCAGCTCCTGTGAATTCCCCAAGTGAAGCTGTACCAATAAAAGGACATCTATTTATTTATTTTGCTGGTGTAAGTGCGCCCAATGGGGCTTTTGCCAGCGTAGCAATGGAACCAGAGGTGGGGCTGAAGGCAACCCGCACCCCTGATTAGCAAGCACAGACTGGCAAACTATTACGTACAAAAAAGTCCTACCAACCAACCTTTTCAGCCTGGCCATTCCCAGAACTTTAAGCTTCAGTTTCCTAATGAAACATACAGAAGAGAGGAAATTCAGAGAGTTCGGCCAGGAAACCTCTGTAAGTCCAACACATCCTCACAAGGTTCTACAACAGGACCTCAGCGGGTCTCAGACAGTTCTGTAAGAGTCCCTCTTGCCAGGGATTTAAAACAATTGACACATTTGGGGCTAGTTTAGAAGAACAGCTGTAATCACGCTGGCTGGCAAGCAGGCAACACAAGCCATTTATGTGTAACTAAGTTCTTTATAACAGCATTTACCTAAAAAGCAAAGATGTAATCAAAAGCCAACCTTCACCTGAGCCCACCAGCCATCACTTCGTTCTTAGCATCAGCCAGGCCTGAAACAACACGCTTCTGAGATTTCAGGGCTACGTGAAGTACGTTTGCTTTGTGCACGTGATTACACGAGGTCTACGTTTGTGTTGTCCCAAAAGCAAGAGGACTTCCCAAAGCCCAGCCTAAAAAAAAAAAAAATAATAAGAGAGCTGTTGGATGGAAGATGCACTGTCGCGCTAGGCCACAGGGAAGAATTTGCACAGCAAAACTCCTCAACTGCGAAAAACGGGGCGTGACATTCACAGGAGCAAGGAACAAATACTCCTCACGCCTCCAGCTGTTTGACAAAAGACCTGCCATGGTTCCTGAGAGCACAATGCCACCTAGCATTTCTGAAAGGTGATCGCGGAATAGTAACTAATACAAAGATTATCAACAGATAGGACGGAGGCACAATTTTCCATGCAAGTATGTATAAACAAACGCAAATGAACACAACTCAATGGTAATGACCAGAGAGAACCTGGGGACAATCCTAAATATCTTTAAGGGTACCAGCAAGCGGATTGTTTAACCTTGGGGGAAAAAAATTGCAATTTTAGAACATTATCTTTCACCAGCACACAAATTTATTTTTCTTTGCCTGTGAAACCAGGTTACCTTGGCTACAATGGGTGTGCAGGGCTCGGAGTCAGCAAGAAGCAAGCCATGTACCTTCTCCAGAACACAAACCTACAGAGCGGGGTGCTGGTCTGAAGGCCCGGCAGCTCGTTACCCAGCAGCAGGGTTAGAAGCGGGGCTCCAGGCAAAGCCATTCAGCCTACACACAGCATCTTTTAGCAAGACACACCTTCCTTCCCCTTCACTTCGCAACGAAAGCGCCTTCCTCCAGAAATGATGTCAGCCCACTCCCTGCTCTTCCCTGAACCACATTCATAAGGGGGAAAAAAAAAAAAAAAAAAAAAAGATCTCAGTGGCTTTTTTGTATTATTATTATTATTTTTTATTTCTGCAACACACAAATTCAGAGATTTGGGACGGCAGAAGCAGCTGCCAGCTGGTGGGAGAAGTGGGGAAAGCAATTAAAAAAAAAATAAAAAGGCACCACTCAACCCATGGTTCCTGCAGACGCCACAACTGCAGGAGCGTGAATGCTTTCCTCACTTTCATCCAAGTACCGTGAATCCTGCGTGTGCCACACGCACGACTGAGAAGGGACCTGAACGGGCACTACTTTTTGTATTCCTCATTCATATCTTTAAGGCGACTTCACGTACAAAGAGCCTGATGGCACAGCATTGCAACGAACCCAAGCACAACCAGGCCAAGCGTACACCCAGGAGTAGAGCTTAGTGGCAGGGAGAAACCTCTTTGTGACGGCTGCACCCTGCCTTTCCCAGCCCTGCAGGATCACAGGAGAACACGCTGCAGATGGGGCACGTTTAGCACCACACACGGACCCCTGCCAAGCCACTTCAGGGAAGAAGCAACCTTTGTGGTAGGTAAGAGAAGTCATAATGCTTTATTTCTTAGAGGTATGTTTAAAAAAAATAAGCCTTTTAGCCCTAAAATTTCTGAAGCGAGGAGACTGGAGTGAATTTGGGGCAATACTGAGCAAAGACCAGGCGAGACAACCAAAATTCAGACTTTTAGAAAAAACCACCCAGGCATTGTGTGCTTATGCGCATGATGCACGTAAAACACAACACCAGCATGGAAGTATAATCCACCCGGTTAACTCTGCAGCACTTCCTGAACTCTTTAATAATTCACGAGGCTGCCTTTGAGTGGCTGTGGAGCACTTTCACTGATGCTGGATATTCTCAAGTGGAATTTTCCACAAACGCTGTGCAGCATTACCTGCGTTCAGAGGACACCCACTCCTAAGCCTGTGAAGATCAATAGTGCTATCTATTTAATTTTTATAGTCCTTATTTTACTGTTCTGGGGCATATTCTCTCTCACTACAACAAAAACGAGCACGCCCTTCTGTAACGTTATCCTGTAGCTGGGACTCCCATCAAAGATCACTAATATTCATTCAAAAACGTTGTATTTGCACCCAGAAGAGGCCCCCAAACAAAAGCAGCGGATGGCAAGCTCACCTGCAGCAAGCACCAGGGACTACACTTCCATTGCTGCTGGGAACACTGGCTGCACGTGAGCTTTGGACAGCGAAACATGAGGAGAAGACAGATGGAGGCAGAAACACAACCATGAGCTGGGCATACATTAAGTTCCTTTCTACGATTTTTTTTTTAATACAGCTCCCATTTTCCACACACAGGAAAACTTCCTCGGACAAGAAAAATTGAGACAACCATGCATGCATCATACCCAGGAACACGAATGGGAAGTGCTTAAAAGACAGCCAAGGGCTGTCTTCAAAGCAGGCACATTCCCCAGAGGTGACTTTGAAGGTAACTTCAAGGCTCACTTCTGTGAGATCTGCACGTGAGTAGAAGTTGGTATCGAGGGGTGCTCAGCCACGATGACCGAGCTCCAGCTGTTCTCACCTAATGGTTTTTCGGCTAAATAACTCACACCGAGGCAACAGCAAGGGGTCCGAGTAGGCACAAGCATCGTCTGGCCAACAGCTCACTTCCACGGGAAAACAAAAGTCACTGAAGACCAAAGCTAACGTTTCCTAAGTTCGCTTTCTGTTTGCTTGATTTACCTAATGGATTATGTTCATCGGTTATCCACAAAAAAAACTAATTGAACAGCTTTTATTCCCAGGAACTAGGTGCGACGAGAGCCCCAGCTGCCTGACAGCCACCCAGTCGTCTCCTGAACACCCGTCCTGTGGGGCTGAGCATGGAAAAACGAGTCCCTTCATAGCCTCTCCCAGGAAATAACACCTAAACTAAGAGGCAGCGTTACTCCGCATCACCGGGGCGACTCAGACCAAGGAACAACGACGGTGACAAGCGAGGCTGCACACCCAGGCTCACAGTTCGGCCAATTCTAACCCAGCACAAAACCCAGCCAGCTCACGAAGGAAACGATCCACGCTGAGGCCCGTAAGACACGCACACACAACGACACGCGCTCTGTTTTGGCATCAAAACTCTGCATAGATCAAAGACTCGCTTCAGGTGCCAGAGCCTTCAGGTGCCAGCTCCCGCCCGCTGCCGGCCACCGAGCAAAGGCTTCGGGAGCGGGGAAGGTGAGATCTTAAAGTGAAGAGTCTGCGACGCACGCACACACACACACACACATATATATATTAGAAACTATGCAAACTAGAGACTCTACAGGTTCTTACTTTTAAGTCCATTTCCGAAATGCATTTTAAGTGCAAGTTGTGCTTTTTCATGTGCTTGTGCTGCCACCATCACCATTCAGCCGCCTGCCAGCGCCGCGTTTGCTCCCACACAGAGCCAGCCAGGGGAAGAAGCACCCCGCACACGGCTTCACCAGCAGGTAAAAATCTTCCAACTGCTTTTACGACCGGCACGACAACACCAGGGCTTACAGACGCTTAGCCAACACGTGGGCACCCTCCATCCGTCGCTGGCAGGGATGCTGCAGAAGGCAGCACCGCCGTCGCCACATCAGCAGGCTGGATCTGCAGGCCTGAATTTCGGGATCTAGAAGATGGCAACGGAGAGCGGAAAGCACAACAGAGTCTCACATATTTCAACAGCATTGCAGGGGAGAAAACCCACCTTGCATTTTTAAACAATTTATTGCATAATGTCATGATATGTGACTAGATACACTTCAGGCTACAGTGAGGACAAAAAAATCTCTAAAACCTTGAGTACTGGTGATACTGCGTTATGAGAAGGAAAAGAACGGCAGCACTTGGTTAGAACCGATACAAATCAACACATCTGGGCTTTTGTTTTTGCCTTTTACGAAACAAAGAGTCTAAACTGCAAAATAGCTAAACCCTAAGTGATGGAAAATGCTGGGATGTCACATTTGCCTTCTTCCATCCAAAAGTCTCCAAGACACTTTCGTTGACGCGCTGTTACGTGAATGCAAATTATTGCAAAGACAACAAGTGAAGTGTCCCTGTACTTCTCGATTTGGGTAAGTCAAGGGATGTTAGGCTAAGTCCTGTCCCCTTTTTCTAAGCAAAGCTGGGGGGAGGGGGGCAAACTCCTCCAGATCACTTCTGGGGCTCAATCATTATTCCACAGGTGAAAAGACAACATATAGAAGAACTTCACATAAAACAGTTCCCTCATATATATTTTTTTTAAAACATTAAGATAGTGCAACTTTTTAAAACACATTTATCACAACACAAATTAATTCCTTGCATTCATCTAAGTTCTCAACTTTATACCTTGGCACACAAAACAGGAATTTTGATTCATATTTAAAAAAAAATGCACACCCTGGGAGAAAAAAAAAAGCAAACTGGCCAATTCTTCCCCCATTTATCTAGCAAAACCTTCTTCTTCTTTCTGCCATTCAGTGAGTATAAAACAGGCTACACAAGCCTCATTTCTGTGCTAAGTTTCCTTTTAGAATTAAATAATTGAAATAGTTTATTAAAAAAAAATAATATATCCCCCCCCTCCCCTGAAACACTGCTCGTAGACAAACTGAATGGAAGTTTGTATTTCTTTCGGTCTGCTTTGCATGCAATTCCCCTGAAAGGAATCAGAAACAAAGAACTGGTTTGCACGTTTGGTTTTACTAAGTTGTACCACGTGAAATGTAACAACATTGTGCACCGGAGCACGGGGGTCTTCCTCCGCCGCCCTGCTTGGATCTCTCTCGTCTTCAGTTCGAACGCACCCGGGCGAGTGACTCAGACCAGGTTCCCTGCTTTCCGCTCCTGGCCTTTGCTGGGGACAATTGTGCTCTCTGAATTGTTCTGCTGAAACTGAAGTCTGCTCCCCCTCTGCGAGGGAGGAGGCGCGTTGCTGTGCTGGTGATGGAAAAAAGAGGAGCCGGGGTAGTGCCCCATGACCTCGCTGTACGTCGGGGGTGGTCCTTCCATCCTTCCGTTGCTGCTGTAGTTGGTTGCACTTATGCCCGAATTGCTGCTCGGTGGGCAGGGGCCCCCATTGTACATCGAGATGTCTATCAAGTCGCTATCAAAAATGGTTCGGTTGGGCGGCGCCCTGACGGACTCCCGGTTGAGCTCCATCTGCTGCTCTGGGTCCCGGAGCTGCAGGGTGCACGGGCCCTGGTAGGGCGGCGGCTCTTCCCCGTCCGAGAGGGAAATGGTGGGAGGGAGGTCGATCTCGTGCTGCATGTAGGGGTACGTGGGCTGGAAGCGACTGAAACGGTCCCGCTGCATGAAGGATGGGGCGGTGAACCTGTCCCTGGACCTCGGAGCGTACATGATCTGCAACAGGAAGAGAGAGAGACGGGGCTGAGCAAAGCACTGCGGGTCCTCCCACCTGCAGAAGAAGTGGTAACATGGAAAATGCTGCTCTTTGTCACCTAGCTCAGAGGTTTCATCCAGCAGATAGCGTGCTCCCACGTGCGTGCATGTGACAAAAGGGGTAGGAGTTGCAGGAAGGATCTAACATGAGATACTTGAGAGCAGTTTCACAAAGGAAGGCCGAGATCCTACACGGCTCCTTCTGACATTACAGCACGCAGAGCCGAGATCAGACAATCCTGCTGCTGTACAGAGTTAACACTTGAAATTATTTCTCTCTCTGATCTTCACAATTAATTAGTTCCAAGAAAATGAAATGCCCCAATGCTGAACTTCAGCTGCAGCTCGAGCCTCCCCCTCCTACTCCAAGTTAAAGCAACCCCCTTCATTATCAAGGAATTTCAGTTTTAAGTACATTTTGTGGAGGTCCAGCATATCTCACGCCTTCACCACACGAGCAGATCAGGTGTCCTCCACCCCCTCAGTTCTCAGCCAGACCTCAACCTCCAGGGGGCTCTGGGTGTGGAAAAAATGCCTCTGGCACATTAAGCATTGGAGAAGGTCAGGATTTACAAGAGGAAGTTTGGGATACTCTGTGAGGAGCTATCTATTCCAAATCTGGACAGACACACCAGCTTCTCAGACCCAGATCTATCCAGTTGCTCTTTTCATTTCTGGGTCCACGCAGGGTCTTCATCCCCTGACCCCACACATGCAGTGTCAGCTATCAGGAAGATTCAGTTTGACACAGGAGAGCTGTGCCACCACTCAGGACTACGAGTGGCAGTGTCTGTGGCTAGCCAGAAGACAGAAACACTGGTAACAGAGCATTTGCTGTAAATTTGGGAAAAATATGGGGGGAAGAGCAACAGGCTGACCAGATCTCTTGATCTACACTGAAAAGGCATAATTTACTGAGTAAGTTTTGAGGGGAGACAAATATATGTAACAAAAAGGAGGAAAGCACATCACCAAAGACAGTAAGAAATCCGACTTTACCTCTGAAGCACCCTGGCGCGACACCGAGCTTTCTGAAGGCCACAAGCACCCTTCCTGGAATGTAAAAGGAAACAACAAATGAGAGAAATCAACAGATCACACACAATCCTAACTCGACACCAAAACTCTCCCGGAGCAGTCAGCTTCTAACGACTGGTTATCCACACCTGGACAAGCCCCACTCCTTCTTTCTGAGAAGCAGAGCAGGCAGCAGCTCTGCCCCCCACCCAGCCGAGCTCAGCGTGTCAGGAAGGTGCCGAGCTGGTACCCATCACCTCCCAGCCGGCGGCGCGGCCACGCCAGCACGGGCAGCTATAGGGAGGTAGGATGAGGCTCGTCTTGGCGGCGAGGATCCAGATCACACGCAGGAGTCAGAACAGTTCAGAACAAAACCTGATGTCTGCAACGTCGTGAAGTGACGTTCACCCTAAACCCAGGACAATCCTGGTCAAACCTGCCCATTGCCTAATTCCCTGCGGCAATGAAAGCACTGAGGTTTCAGCCACCGGTTCCCCCCTTCAGCCACCTTCTCAGGCCAAAGCATTTTTTCCCTCATGCCCTAGAAGTCTGTTCTGATACCATACCAACATCCAGGGCAGAATAAAAGGGCAAAGAAAAAATTGTGAATATGGGGAAAATAGCTTCAGGTATATTGTGTTTTTTTTTTTTTTCTTCTCAATTAATTTTTAGAGTCACAATAACCACTGCAATTCATTTATCTTATCGGAAAATTTCAAAGCTGAAAAGGGCACCTCAGAGGGACTATAAAGGACAGAATTACAGTCTTAGTGAAAAAAAAAATCAATTATCTGGTCATGAGCATTGTCTTGGTGCTAAGTAAAGTTTCCTGATGTTACAGACAAGAAACTTCAGGAACAGGAAAGAAAAAGCACGCTGCCCCCAAAAGCATTACCCTGTATAGCCTACCCTCAAATCCTACCGTACCGCTTTTTCTCACCACAGCATCTTTGAACATACTTCAGATGTAAAAATAGACCTAACTGGATGTTCAGCACGGCTCTCAGAGACCAAAAGCCGTCTGTGATCTTGTCAGGAGAGTCCAGCACAGAGGAAAGCTGCTCTGAGAGGAATCTCCCACAGGATTCAGCTGTTAAGGGAAATGCTTCGAATAACAAAGCTGGTCAATCACTTCTCTTCTGGAGCTTCAGAGAGCAGATATAGAAGGCTGACAATCGCAATTATTTACAACTTCCTTTTGCAAGCGTCCCCACTCACAAAGGCCTGATATCAAGGACAAATCCTGGGTAGGTTCGTATGCTTCAGTGGCTATAAAAGATTTTGTCAACTGCAGAAATTATAACTATGTAACGGTAGTGGCTCAAATTATGAGTGTCCACCTTCCTTTCCACCTCTCCATCACCCAGATGCCCTCATTCTGAAATAGCCGAGGTTGTATCTGCGCAATTAAAGACAACCAAGTTATCAGTGGCTGGCCAAGCAGGCTCCAAATTTGTTGTACTGAAGTAAAATCTGTTAGTCAGAGCTAAAGTGCCCAACTAACAGCCCATGAACTACACCTCCCATGCAGCCCCACAGCAGGTTCCTTCCAACCATGGCTTGTAGGACAGCGTGTAGCTGCTCCCCACGCCGAGAGGGAGCAGGACCTGGGTGCTGTGCCTCAGCACCCAGAGCTATGAAACAGCCCTGGAAACAGAAGCAGCCTGACAGGGACTGGAGGTGCTGTGTACCTCTGAGATGCTGAGGATGCGAGGATGTGCAACAACAGCCCCTGTGACGGTGTGTCCCACAGCCCACCTGCAGCTACCACCTTCCTGGGGATTTTCTGGGGGATGACCAGGACAGAAAGGGGGCAGACAGCAAAAAACATGCCAGTGCTTAATTATAAATGGTTCTGTGGGGTTTATATTTATATATTTGAAGGATACTACAAAACAGGAAAATCATTTATGCTTAATATCATGTCCAACAGCTAAGAGTAAATCCAGGAAATCAATAAAAACTGAAGACATTGAAGCTGAATCCTGCCCTGAAATGCTACAGAAGTTTTGCTACGAGTCTTCGTGGTAAATCCCAGCTCCTACAAATAACGCCAGAGCAAGCGAGGTCTGACGGCTGCAGCTACGTCTTTCGCTGCCCTTAGCTGCTCCTGGGTTTCATGACAACGTACAGAAACGAATGTTGTGATTAGGTCTGGAAATAACAGCGCCATTTAATAAATCCAGCTGGGCGATTACTTAATTATCTCGTGGTAATGGTCATTTACGTCAATGTTTAGAACTTAGGAGACTGGATAAACCCACGATAACTTGCTTCATTTATGTTTTACAAAGATTTACAGCCTCTGGATTCAAACAGTTTAGGAAGACGGCTTCCCAAGGCCACTTTTTAATCACTGAGCTTCCTGGAGGAGCACACGCTGTCATCCAGCCTCCGTGGTTCAGCATCAGCACACCGACAGATGGGAGGAAAGAAACTTACTGGAAGATTTAACAACTCAAGACTCATTTCAGGTAAGAATGCATGCTCAGTTAGAAAAACTCCTCAGGCTGTAATGAAGCAAGAACAATCCCTACAATCACAAATTTGCTTATTTACTGACTCCCTTAAGGAGTGGCTTTGTGGTTTTTTTTTCCACTTTTTAGTTTTTAACAACTAGAGCTCTGCCTGAAATGGTACTTCCTGGGAAACAAAAGTCAGGTCTTCACTCTCTGAAATGCATTTATGGGTATTAAGAGGGTCACTCTCTTCCCCCTAACTAAACTCAAATTTTACGTATATAATTTTACACTTATATATATAAAATAATACCCCTATCTCTTTTTTTTTTTTTTTTTGCAGGTGAAGTGTTTCAAGTGGCAGTGTAGTTTCCGATGTTGGCCCTAGGTGGCAGTGACATATTACAGCACATTTCATCAGTGCCCTACTCCAAGAACACCCACAGGCCCGTTCCTCCCTGCCCTGCCCCTTCTCAGTTGATGCAGAGCATCCCAGCTCTGCAGTTCACAAAGCTCTCCCTCCCAGACATGAGGGGGGAGAAGCTACTGCCTTGTCCCTAGCAGAACGACACGAGCAAGGCCTCTCCTTCCTTTATAAGTTTTTTTTTTTTTTTTCCCCCAAGGGCAGGAAAGGTTACAGCACCTTGCAGAATAAATGGCACAGCACCAACAAGAAGTTCACGAGAGGTAATTACGGAGTCAGAACTCTCACTCTTACTCTGCCTCCTGACACTTCCAGCGGTTATTTCTGTTACTTGATGCTTTAAAGTCCTTATTTCCCCAACCCCACAGCACTTTGCCACGCGAAATAATCTTCATTTCATGGCAGCGAAGGAAATAGACGTGATTATGCGTCCTCCTTGATTTGGAGATGAAGCAAGCTGCCCAAAGGTGCCACAACGAGTCAGTAGCCACCAGGAGCTGGTGCTCCTCGCTTCTAGCCCTACCTGCAGACCTCCTAGATGCTGTCTCCCCCAGACCTGAATTTCTGCTGGTATTACACCCGTGGTGAAACGCTGCCAAACGCACGCTGTGTGTTTTAAGGGTTTGTATGTTTTAAGAGCCACACCAGGAGGCGGGGGGCTTGCCCTGGGAGGTGAAGCAGCCTCCTCAGCAGCACCACGACAGGAAAACCCAGTATTTCTGTGCCCTCAGGGTTTAAGGCCTCAGCACACTAATCATGGTAATAAAGACCCCAGAAGGGATAAAAAGGAGGGGAAAACAGAAAAGAAAAACCAAAAATTTAGAATGGAAATGATGGGCACGCAGAAAAGCACGGTTACAGAACAAGGATGCAACAGCATGAAGTCGTTGAAGACCAACTCGCAGATTTTCTGGGATCAGAAAATCTTTTCTGCCCTTCAAGTGTTGCTCACACTTGGGATTCTGGTGATGTTTCATCTTCTTTTAATACTCTGATTTCTGGACAATGAGAATTTCAACCTCTAGTCTTTTTTTTTTTTTTTTTTTTTTAATAAAAAAAAAAAGTTCAGCCAGACAAAGAAGAAACACACAAGCATGTAAACACACATTGCATTTCGTTATTTCAGAGGCCTGACCCCACAAGTTTTACAGGTGTGAGGCTGTAAATAAATATTTAATATTTAATATTCTGCCTCTTATAAAAAGAAGCAGAATAAGGGAGATTGGCAGTGGGCGAGCTGGTGTTCAGGGCAGCTGCAGCTCAGCTGTTGGAGGGCACCCTCATCCAGAAACAGGACGGGCCTGAGGAAAAGGCACAGAGCTGAACGTAGCACAGGCATGGAGAGGGACAAACAAACAAAAAAAGAAACAAACAACCAAAAAAGGCCCATCTGAGTAAGAAAGGGCAGATCCTGTCTCTCGCTACACCTCTGCAACCTCGGTCAGGTGGGGGTGGTTTCTCTTCACAGTTCCCTGCAGGAACCAGCCAGTTCATTTACTGGTTTGGTTTACAAAATACTGCGGAACTTCCCCTGTTTTCGCTCACCGTTTCTCTGCCGACAAAAGGCCTGAGTCAGAATGACATTCTCTCTACGCATTAGTGGTTAATACACATTTAAATCCATTTTCAGAGCCTGCACGCCACAAGAAGCCTGTTCCCTTGGAAGAAAACCCACTTCCCATCAGCACACAGACCGAGCCTGCCTGGTTAAAAGGCAGATGTATTTCACAAGGCACAATCCACCCTGTGCCTCGCAGCACGCGCTGCCTGTTCACCTTCTGCAATCCACTCCGCTTGGGACAGCGAGACGGGACTGGTCATTTCCAGTTTCACATCACCAAAAAAGCCACGTCCGTTCCCTGCTCCTCACGCCCCACGCGCTGCTTCTACGGCTTGTGCTGCAAACAGAGCGCGGCTGGTTTCCACCAGCATTTCCTTCTGATGCTTAAGACAAAGGAAAATTCAAAAATAGTCGATGTCTGACCTCAGAGACTGCCACAGGGCTCTGCCCCGCGCATCTGACCTTTTTTTAAGAATGGCTTCGGCTTATCAGAAACCAAGATGAGTAACAGCGATGACAAACCCACACCAGACAGTTTTCGGAAGAATTAGTAACCACTTCTTGCCAACCAATTACCAATTCCTACGAAGCCCTCACTCAACTATGATTATCAGTACTTACAAGGTTGCCATCAAACCGAAACTGGGTCAGTGTTTTAAAAATGATTTAAGAGCAGTTTTGGATACTACAGCAGGGCTCCGAGTCCCCAGTGTCAAATCCGACATCCTTATTTGCAGGAAGATGGTGTTTCCTCCCTGGCTTCCAAGAGAGAAGGCACCACTCGCTCTAATAACAGACAATACTAACGAACCATGCGCAGGAAATAATGGGTTTCTTCATGCATTTGACAGCTCGCTGCCATTTTAAAAGATTTGTGAAGATGAAAATGCGTTGCCTTTATCTCAAATCATGTCATTTGAGCTCCTCGTAGCAATTATAGTTAACACTTTTCAGACAGAAGCGTGGTTCTTAAATTAGTGTGTCCATTTCAAAAATTTTCAAAAAAAACCTCTCAAATTAATCTAGGCAGTGTTTCCAGCCCAGAAGTCCACAAGGTTACGGTTTCACAAGCTGTAGTTTCATCTGTAACTAAGTTAGAGCTCCTGGTTATCAGAACGATGGGCACCAGGGCTGCCTCCTCTCGAGGAGATGGCTCCTCTCTTTCCTGCACAGCCTCCAAGGTGTAAGAGTCACCTCAGCAAAAACGTGTTAAAAAGCAACTGGTTTTCAGCCAGATTAGCTCCCTGAAGCACCTCATCACACCCCTGTGATACGGAGCACAAAGAAGGAGCTTGAAACACACAACCAGGACGGAAAGAAGGGTGAGACAAAGCTGCACCCAGCACATCCCACCCAGCAAACTTCTGGCTCCCGAGGCAAGTCACGAGCCCCCTTACTGCTGGGTCAACTTGGGACAGCCTTGGAAAAGCTGGATGGAGATTCAGCCTTCAGCCTCTGGCTCTCTAACAAGACATCTTAGCCACTCCAGGCCCCTGAGAAGGATCACTTTCCTCGTATTTTCTTGCTGCTCGAATGAAACATAAACACGACGTTCTCCTGGGCACCTACTGGTCTAGTGTTTTGGATCCAGCAAACTGTCACTGCAGCTTCACAAAGCAGTAACAGCGGTAAAACTCCAAGATATTAGTAAGTATCTAAAAAGTCACAACACAAATGTCAATTCTTCATACCCCAGGTGATCTCCATTTACTCTCCTTCCATTTCCCCTCACACCACAGCAGCAGCAGCTGAACACCTGAACACCTGAACTTCCAAACACAAGATGAAACACGCTACGTAGGGCATAGCAGGGTCTAAGAATACTCAGAGGCAGTCAATTTTAAATTTCCATTCTCATTTTTTGCCACTGACAAATCCAAGGGCAGCAACAGAGCTAACTCTAGGAAGTACTGAAACTAACATTGGAAGTTTTTCAAAGAGTTGTGCTATCAGAGCCTCTCTGCAGGCTCGGGTGCAGACAAGTACAACACGAGGAAAAGGGATTTGGTGGAAGGGTTCGTTCATACTCACCGTCTGCAGAGTTTCTTCCTGTCTTCTGCTCTGGCTCTGCCGGTTGATGAAAGAGCGTGTCGAGAGTTTGTAATGGTTCAACAAGCAGATGATCACTACCACCATAACAGTTATAACCACAATTATAATGATGATCTGAACAAACTCCAGTTCAGCTAAAACAAAGAAGAGAAAAAGAAAGAAAAAAGTCAGTCATAATGTAATTCATCAATGAACAACCCAAAAACACTCGGTATTTCATCAGAACTGATGCTGTCCGCCTTGCAAAGTTTTGCAAAGAAAATGACATCCTATAAAGTATGAAATGTTTCACTCTTTGGCATTGCTAATCAATCAGTATGAGTGACTACAGGTCAGGTCTAAGTTGAGAAACTTCTCGGTGATCCTTCGCCGCTTCCTTTACAGGAATAAATTCTTCAGCATGAACAATTCCGTTGGGCAACAAAGAACAAAACTTATTTTAAGAGCCACCTGCGACACCAGTAGAGGCCAGAAGTCCTGGAGAGAGGACTCGGGACACTGTACCTAGTGCTTCAGTGATTGCTATTCTGCTGCTGGACTCAAACAACAAAACAAAAAAAAATCAGGAAGACTACAGGAGGGAAAACTTTTCTTCATTTTTATCAGCTAAATCGCGTGAAGACCTAAGTCAAGCTGCAAACAGCCTTTTTCTCCTTTTGGATCTACACCAAGTGCCTTCTTTAATTACTTACTTCTCTCCAACTAGAGTAAAATTAACTTTTCCAGGACACTCCCATTCAGCTAAACGGATAAAAAAAGAGTTCTGGTACTCAAAACCAAGACATGTTCCACCATGGCTAAAAAGAAACCAGGGTCTTGGCTGTCACACGAGATCCGATTACAATGAGCGCCGTCAGAGCCCATCACCTTATCAAAAGTCCCACCTCTGCACAAATACTGAGTATATTTAGAGACGAGTCGCTCGCGGCCACTCTTGCACCCTTCCAGCTCTCCTGGAGCAGCACGGATGAGCAATGTAAGGGAAGAAATCGCCCTTTGGAAGTTACACAGTCGTAGGTATTTCTATGGAAACTGCGCTGCTCGCCGGGGATGCTCTCATCTTGAGAGACAACTCCAGTCACCGGGAGGAGGTCCCCGGTTGTCACGCAGGTAGGAAGCAAAGCAGCAGGAGAGTTACTCAGTTCTCAGCACTTGGCAAAAACGACCCTGCTTTTGGGCACCAAAACATGAATTTGGGGGAACCGCTATCAAATCCCTGTTTCAAAAGGCCAACGAGAAAAGAAAGATACCAGAAAAAAAGAAAAATAAAGCCAAAGCAAACAGAGAAACAAGCCTGTTCTCTCTTATCATATCTCTTTCATTTGTAGTCATCCTCACCCTCCTGTGCAATACCAGTAGCCGAAGCTTACGCAAACACCACTGTGAAGCCGAGCTAGAAAAACGTCCTTCACGCACAAAATGCAAAACCACCTGTGGCGGAGCTGAGGGAAACCCCAAGGCAGTTTCCTTATTCTCGGGCTCCTTGCAAACAGCGTGACCACCACCACCACTTAGAGATGTTCCCTTAGTCAGCACTTTGCTCTGCTTTTGCCACCAGCCCCACATCAGCAATGGCCACTTTTTTTCCTGAGTCACCAGAGGTGTCACCACCAAGAGATCCAAAGGCAGGAAGCACGGGAATCAATTAAAAGCGACCCCCCAAAATAGTGTTGAACTACAAAATCATTTTTTCCTGGCTCAAAAGCGCAGAATACAGGCTTGCCACTGCCGACAACCGCTGCAATTCAGCTTCTCCGGCTACCGAGCACCAAAGGGCTTCTGTACCCCAAACCCTTTTATTCCCCGCTTGGGTCCAACGCAATCCTTTGGACTGGAAGTTGAGGGACTGCTGCTAAAGGGCAACACGCGAAGCCAGCAATGTTGATTTAGGCTTTCCTAGAATGCAAAGATCACTGGACTGACACGCTGCTTCTGCATCTGCCAAGGGCAGAGCCTTCTAAATTTATCGAGCTCCCAGCGTTTCGGCGGCGGGGGACAGCACCTCTCCCTTGGAAATCGGGGCTCAGGGCCATCAGCGTTTCCCTTCGGCGAGGGGAGGAATCGCTGGGGACGCTGGGCTAAACCTCGGCCGTGTGTTGGAGTCGCAGGAGGATTTTCCAAGTTCAGCGCTGCCCCGCCAGCACGGAAACGCAACCAAGCATCCTGCTGACGTCCGGGAGGAGGGGAGGACGGGCTCACCCTCTTCTTCCTCCAGCTGGGTTATTGTGAGGAGAGGAGAAGGAGCGAAGAGAGGCGGGCAGGAGCCGTCTCTGTTGGCTGGCACCGCTCAGGGCACTCAGTCACTTGGGTCCCTCGCCCCCTGCCACACGTGTGGGGTGTCTAACAGCCCTCACAGCCCCGGCACTACCTCCCAGAAATATATATTTTTTTCCTAATAAGGGCTTTTTCCACCAATAAAGCTGGGGGAGAGGGTTGGGGTGCGAGGCGGCTTCACCTCCCGCTGTGTGCAGGCTGTGGCACTTACGCCGGGTTTCTTTTCTCTGTGTGTGTGTGTGTGGGGAGGGGGGGATTTTTCCTCACAGAGCACGAAAAAAAAGGGCAGAGTTCACGAAAACGCCTTGAAAAGGGAAAAAAGCAAGCGGGGAATTGCCCTGTCAGGGCACTCACGGCTCCGTCCCCCACCAACCCCCCTGTGCGAGGGGTCCCGCACCGCCCCCCGCACCCCATTCCCCGGCACCCCCCGACCCCTCCTGCCCCACGGCGAGCCCCGGGGGGGTCTCTTCTCCCCCCAAACCCCCCCAAAAACCCCTTAGCACGCCCGGGGGTACCTCCGTCCGCCACCAGCTCCCTCAGCCGGGCGTCCTTCCCCGCCGTGCCGTTAAGCCGCTGGGCGGCCATGCTGCCGGCCGGGCCCCGCATCACCCTCCCGCCCCGGGCTCCATGCGGCCGGGGGGAGCCGTGCGGGGGCCGCTCCGTGCCTCAGCCCAGCCCGGCACAGGGCACAGGGCAGCGGCGGGGCCCGGCCCCCCGTTACCGGCCGCCGGCTGCCATGGGGCGGCGGGGAGCTGATGGGGTGTGGGGGTATAGGGTATGGGGGGGGGGAGAGCCCGCTGCCCTCGGGTCGCGCCTAACCTGGCGAGCGGGGCTGGGTCCCCGCGGGGGTGATCGGGGAGAAGGGGAGAGAAATAAGAATTAGGAGCGGCGGGGAGATAAAAGCCAGCCCGACATCGCCGCCCCCACCCGCACACAGCCACAGCCCCAGCCCGCCGCCCCCACGCCAGACCCGCGGGCAGCGAGAGCGGGCAGCTTACCGCACCGCGCCGCTCTTTAAGCCCGGCGGCCGCCCGGCGGAGCCTCCTCGCCTTCCTCCTCCTCCTCCTCCTCCTCCTCTTCCTCCTCCCGCCGGCTCCGCTCCCTCCTCCTCCTCCTCCTCCTCCTCCTCCTGCTCCCGCCCCCGCTCTGCCGCCGGCCCCGGCGCCGCTCGCCTGGGGGAGCCCGCGGGGAGCAGGGCGGGAGGCGGGGCGGCCGCCGCCACCGCCGCTCGCCCCAAAATGGAGGCCGTCGTCCCCCCCCCCCAAGGAAATTAAAAAATAAAAATAAAAAATAGAGGGGGAGGGGAAATGAAAAATGCCACAGGTTTTGGGCTCCCGTTTCCTGCGCGTCCTTGGCACAACTCCCGGAGGCTGCCTGCCCTTTAAAGCCCTCTGCCTGCCCCATCCCGGCCACGGAGCCGCTTTTTTTCTGGTTAATTTTCTCCCCGTAGCAAGCCCAGTGATCACCCAGCGCCCTCCTTTCCTCCCATACCTGCTTAACCAGCGGGGCCAAGCCTTCCTCCCAGGTCCTCCTTATTTCTCCAGATCATGGGAGATGGCCAAACCCCCAGCAAACGCCCTGACCATGGGGCGATAGCCGCTGCTCCCCACACACCTCACATCTGCAGACCAAGCCTGTGACTCAAAGTCAAGGAGCAAAAGCCAGGAGGAGAGAGGGCCTGAGAGAAGCGATCCCACTTAGATCACAGAATCACAGAATCGCAGGATTTCTAGGTTGGAAGAGACCTCAAGATCATCGAGTCCAACCTCTGACCTAACACTAACAGTCCCCACTAAACCATATCCCTAAGCTCTACATCTAAACGTCTTTTGAAGACTTCCAGGGATGGTGACTCCACCACTTCCCTGGGCAGCCTGTTCCAGTGCCTAACAACCCTTTCAGTAAAGAAGTTCTTCCTAACATCTAACCTAAAACTCCCCTGGCGCAACTTAAGCCCATTCCCCCTTGTCCTGTCACCAGGCATGTGGGAGAACAGGCCAACCCCCACCTCTCTACAGCCTCCTTTAAGGTATCTGTAGAGAGCGATAAGGTCACCCCTGAGCCTCCTCTTCTCCAGGCTGAACAAGCCCAGCTCCCTCAGCCGCTCCTCGTAGGACTTGTTCTCCAGGCCCCTCACCAGCTTCATCGCCCTTCTCTGGACTCACTCAAGCACCTCGATGTCCTTCTTGTAGCGAGGGGCCCAAAACTGAACACAGTACTCGAGGTGCGGCCTCACCAGAGCCAAGTACAGGGGGACGATCACCTCCTTAGCCCTGCTGGCCACACTGCTTCTTATACAAGCCAGGATGCTGTTGGCCTTCTTGGCTACCTGAGCACACTGCTGGCTCACAGTCTTCTCAGTTCTTGAAGGGCCAACATTTGTTTAGTAAGATATTAGTAAGATATTGTTGCACCGGTGCAGGCAGAGTGACTGAAAACTGGCTGCAGACTGCTGTGTCCATAGGCGAGGCAAGCGCCAAGCATCCTCAGAGCAATGGTTGGCTCCTGACCTATTTGTGAAGAATTTATCGTCAGGTTTCACGTTTCAAGCCCTGTAGAAGCTGAACAACGGGGCAACAAGTGCCAAATATCCCATCAAAGCAGGTCCACAGAGATCTGCCTCCTTCTCGGATTGCCTGCCTTATCGCTGAGGTGTCACCCCGACCTCAAACCAGCACGGCCGCGCTGGAGGAAGAAAGGGTTGAAGCTCCCCAAGCAGGCTGTGGCACTCCTCCACAAACCTTTACAAGCCTGGCATATTAATGATAAAGCTGAGGGCTGGTTAAACTGGGTAAGTTTTAGGTGAAATTTTATCAAGCCTGTAATTGCTGTTCTGCCTCCTATCTCCTCAGTCTTGACTGCGGAAACAAAAAAAAACAACCTCATTCTGGAAGCCACAGGACCCAGACCTGCTTTTTTATTTTACTAATAGCAGAGATGGTAATCTGTGAAACAGAAGAAAACACAGTCAATCTTCAGTGACCAAAACTGGGCAGACACCGTTTCTCAACATGACTTTCCCATTTACACTATTTACCCTTTTTTTTTTTTTCCTCTGCTACTCCACAGACATTAACAACTATACCAAAAGGTACGAAGTTGGTGAAGATTAAGAGAAAAAACACGGCTTTGAAACTGGAAAATACGGGGCTGCTTCCCCCTGCCCACTGCTAGCCTGTGTGGGTTGCTCGCCTGGGGAATCTGGGTGCTGTGGGGCTGGCCACAGATCCGATCCGACCTGAAAAACCGAATGACTTGCTGCTCGCTGGGTGAGTGATCATAAAAAAGGAGGTGGAAAATGGTGGTGGTGGGACAGAGTGGGAGACCAGGAGAGCCCTTCTGGTGAGGGCCTGTGCCTGGGCTGGCTTCAAGCAACCGCAGACGTGCACGATGACTTCCCGTGCCCCCACCTCTCAAGCTGCCACCTCCTGGGGTAAATTTCCACCTTTTTGTTTAAATCTGGCATCTATAGGTTAAGTTTGTTGGAAAAAGTTTCTGAGGAATGACACCACACCGGGAAAAGTAAAAGTGCCTTTCCCATTTGCGGTGAATTCAGGTAACTTACGTGCCCGCACATGCACATCCAGATGCATTATGTCGCTGTGTTTGATGTGATGAGGTGCAAGGAACCAAACAGATGGGAGCAGCCTGGAGATTAGTGAGACAAGCGAAAAAAAGCAAGTTTTGGGGAGGGATTTAACGCAGAAGAGGACAGTGTTGAAGGCCTCTAAATTAACTTGCTGTTAAAGCCGTTCTTTAATAGGAAAGATTGTGAAATTGATTTCTATTTTCTTTTTTTTCTTTTTTTTTTTTTTAATCACCCGTTGCAATCCTCAGCTAAAGACCTGCCTCCAAATCTTGTTTCCTAGAAAAACCCAGCAGTCCTTGATGCACAGCTAGCCACACAGCCCACATGCTCCATGTGCTGGCCACGCATCCGCTAGGTTGTTTTCCTGTGCCGGACGCAGGGTTCAGTGCGGGACACGGAATTATAACACGCTGTTTGAAAAGCAGTCACATTTCAGCCCTGACTATCCTCGCTTTGTTTACACTGGCAAGTGACACCATCTACTCATGAGCTATCCCCACTGCAGGTCTACCCGTCCTCGCACAGGTAATTTACAGCCGTCTCCTCCGGCAGGGTTAAACGCTGCCGTGCTGATCACACCCTGGCCCCGTTTAGCCGGGAGACTGCGCTGCTGGTACCTTCGATGCTCTCATGCCACTGCTGGAAAACAGGTATGGGATTTCCTAGCATTTCTTGACGCACAAGGAATGGGAAACTCTGGGCACGGGGCTGATGAGCAGCGCAGGCTGCTCAGACCATGGAAACAGCCCTACGAGGGACAAAGAAAACAGGTGGCCAAGAACCAGGTTTCCAGGCAGGTATCCATTATATTGAACACTGCTACACAGCGACTTCCACTTCTTTTAATCATTGACTACCTCAGTCCTCCAGTTAGCTCCATGAAAATCTTGGGAACCAAATCAGCCATGTTGAAAACACCGCAACCCCTTCAAGTCCTTCATTTTGATCATATTTCACAGCTTTTGGCTTATTTTGAGCTCTAATCTAATCACTGGTTGTAGAAATGAGCCATTTAAATAAGAGAAAACAAGTTAATGCAAGAAAAGGTCACAATGTTTTTGTTTTAATTCCATGCTTATTCAAAGCTATTCCAACAGCAAGTGCAATGGAGTACTGAGCTCTGCAGAGTCCCAGTGGCTGTTTCCAAACAATTTCCAGCAAGTACAGGGAAAAATCATCCTTCATTATATAATTTTTTTTTAGCCCATTCAAACAGGAGCTAGAGGAGATGCACTAAGGACCACATTAAAAAGCTGAGAGATCGCATCATGCATTTTCTTACCATAGGAACAGATGAAAGTTAAACGAGAGACAGAATTAGCATGGGTGCTAGAATCCATGCATATGCAAGAATCCACCTCCAGCACAAAACTGAAAGCCCTGTTGTAGAAATATAGGTTGCTAAATAAGCTATTAGCAGTATTTTACACACAGAAAAGGAGCGTTCATTCTTGCAGGAAAGCATGCTTTTCGGGGTTACAGAGAGTCTCCTGCCAGGTGGATTATTCAGTTCATGAATCTCGATTGCCAACAAACTCCCTGCCAGCCAGGAAAAGAAAACAATGGGCACTTGGCTTCAGATTAACAGGCTAACAAGATATTTCTGTGCTTTCTTACGGTGTAGGGACAGACTTCAAGAAGCCGTATGGTGCAGAAACCCTTTCAGATCACAAGAAAACCCAGAAACTTTGGGTTTAAAAAAAAACAAACACAACACAAAAAGAAGGGCAAGACAGAACCAAGACAAGAAGGGAGAACTGAACCAGGATAACAATAAAGTACAGAAAATACAACCTGAATATGATGAGCTCTATTTTATTTCTGACATTAATATAATCAGCTGGTTTAGAGATACGAAACTATGCCTCACTGATGTTGCAGTCTAGCGCCTGAAAGCAAAAATGAAGATGGGAACCCGGAAAAGTGGTATCCAAAGAAATTTGGGGGAGAAAAAGAAGCAACGTAATGCACTATTTGAGGTCTGTGATGCCAGAAAATGTTTTTTAAAGCCCACAATGCCGATACAAGCTGGTATAAACATTTAAGAGTGAATAAGGGAAATACATTGATATTGAAAAATGGGTCTATGAGCAAAAATCAAGGAATTTTCTTCTTACACTTTCATCCTATGGTTTTTTCATCGTTTGTCTTGCAGCATTTGCATACATGCTGTCTGGATGTGTAATCATAAGGGAAATTAACCCTGGATAACCCCATGCGGCAGCACGTTTACAGATTTTGCTGCAGAGAAAACAACTCCAGGAATAAAATTGGGGATGTTCAGCCCATCGGAAATCAAGTGAGTCACACACATGATAGGTCTGAAGGATGGGAAAATCTCTTTATGAGAACAGGCCATTAAACATTACAATCGAGCATAAAATTGCTCTGCCACAGTATTTTGTTTTATTTGCATTGTTAAATTTCTTCTTCTAACAATAATGGATAGTTTATAGCACTAATGATTTATACAAAAGGAGCTGCGCAAATGAATCCCAAACGGGCAGCTTCTTTCCTAAGAATTGTAGACTCAGTTTCCTTCAGCGTGATCGCAAATCGGTGACTCACACAGATTTCGCATCTGCCTCGGGATACAGCGGCGCGGCTTCTAACGAGGTTTCATGATGGATTAAGGTCCTATGGTGCAAGAGAGGTGTAAAAACTTAGGCAAATTAAAAAAGGCATACCGCATATCCACCGATTTCCATGGCGCAACAACCAGAGATGCTTTGCCATTAACAACTGTTATCACTGAGACCTGTTTGACTGTTTTACTAAGTGCATTGCTTCTGGCTTAGATGAGAATATATTGTTTGTATACAGATCATTTATGTCCACGCACACACACACGCTTCTCCCTGGTAAATCAATATAATTGATCTGGAGAAGGGGTCACAGTTTAAGAGTGTTTAAATTGGTCCGCACAACGCATTCACCTCATCTGCAGTGCACCCCAAAAAAGGATGGGGACTGAGATTTTCAGTGTGCACAACGATTGGGATTTGCTATGGCTTATAACCTATTTTATGATATAACCGAGTGTCTTATTCCCAGCCCCCAGCACCCCAAAACTGTTAGTCAAGTCCCCTCACAACTAGGATAGCCTTAGATCCTATCTTTACAGCATTTCTTTGACCTCTGAGTCAACATGGAGATATTTGTGAACAATTCCAGCAGCGGAAGCTTTCAAGAAGCCACCCAGTTTGCAGTACGGTCTGGAGAACTGGCAGCACTTGGAATAAGAAGCAGATCCAGTCAAGTCTCCTCAGGCCAGCAAAAGTGAGAACAACTGCGGGTATCATCTATTCAGCTCACAGGGAAGCGTCAGGAAGCTCCTCATCGTGCACTTCTCTTCTGACTAATGGCCTGAGCGAGTGCAGACCGTAATCCTCACATCGGAGATGTGAGGCCGGAGACGCAGAGAAAGTCCACAGAGAATCCCGCGGTCTCGGGATGCTTCCTGCAGGTTTGCCATAACCACTTGGCATCAGCCAAAAATGTGAAGTGGAAGGATATTGGGAAGTATCCGCGTGTGATCGCTGCTCTCGGTTGTGTCTTTTGATGTGCCATCACATTCCTCAGCAAACAGCAGCGCTTCCCAACATAGCATCTCAGAGAAAAGAGGGAATTAGGAGAGTGAGCTCCACGCCCAGTGCGAATCGCGTCCCTCCCTGCTGCCTCTGAGAAGCACACCTTTGGGTAAACACCCAGCGAAATGACAACTGGGCTGCAGAAGCTACCAGGCTATTTTTACCAAAGCCGAGCGTTTCATTTTGTGTAAAGGCCATAAAAATTCATAAGCTTCATGCTCTGCGTTTAGAGAGAAAAGCCTGGTAACGCAGCATGCAGACCACATGGTTTCCAACATTACCATGAATGGTCCACGTTCCTCAGCCTTCTGACATGTTCGCGGGGATGGTGTTTACACTGACTCGTTCGTAGTACATCATAGCACATTTTAATGATTCAGTTCAGCTCCGACAAAAGGAAACATCTGCCATAATTTCTTCTTTCGTGAACTTTATCGCGATTAAAAATCTGACGTTTCACCAGCCTGCGTGCCAAGCGAGGAGCACGCCAAGTTCGGCGCTTCCCAATACATACAAATGCGTGCAGCGTGAACAGCTAGTACCAACAGCACTAAGCCGTCACTGCCTTGTCAGTTCCCACCACAAAAGAGAAAAAAGATCACAGTTTGTGGGCAATAATTTCATAATCTTGATCTGGTTTCCATATGACACAGTACAAGAGAGAGAAAGCAAAAAAAAAAGAGAGAGAGAGAGAATGCTTCACAGCTCTGTGTGATGACAGCATTGGATTTCTGTGTCTTGCCCTATTGCAGCCAGAAAAATATTAAAGCAGCATGTCAAAAGTGGTGTAGCTTCTAAAAAAAAAATGATTTCCTAACATCACTTGATGGACAGCACCCTAGCAACGTGAGAGGAAGCTGGAATCCACATCTCCTTCACACAACATGAAGCCAGTCCCACCCAGGGCCACGAGAGTGGCCCGTTTTTGGAAGAGGCAGTGGCATCTCGCACCTCGGTGCCTGCACCCTGCCCCTCTCTGCACCCGTGCAGCACCACCACCGAGCACAACGTCGTCGAGTCCAGCCACCGCACGCTGTCTGGACGCCGCTGCCCTGTAAAATTTGGGCTGCTGGGCCACTTCTGACGAGGACATGGAAGCTCCTGCATCACAAAGGTGCGTTGTCCGCGGCTGTCCAGCAGCGCACAGGCAGGTGCCCTTTGCCAGTGAGAAAGAGGCAGGCCCCAAACAGCTGCACTGGTGTTTTTCTGTCTGCAACAGCAAAAAAGCCAAATTTGCTTGAAATCTCATCAGACACACTGGGAGCTGACAGCTAATGCATCTTACAGGCGGTTGGCTGGTATTTTTGGACGGCAGGCTGCCTTCCAAACTACTTCATCGCATGCTCCCACTCGGTACGGCCGTACATCTGACACTGCAGTGATTCACCAGCAGCCTCTCGGTGTAAGCCCGCTAGCGGGGTACTGTTACACCCCGTTTGGGCGGGACACAACCTCCTGTAGGGCTTTCCTTGTGGAGCAAAATACCTGTTTTCAGGGTGATGGAATAAATGCAGTCTCCTGTGGTGTGTTAGATCGTGCATCCACACGTGTGCCAAAGCTTTAGGAAGCACGTTGACCCGTACTTGATCCACCCGTGACCCGACGGGGGCTGCAAAAGGGCTAATGCTTCACATTTGACAAAATCGTTGTTTTTTTGGTTAAAATCCAAAGCACGGTTTTCACGTGCGACGCCCTGCCACCAAGACCCGCGCCGCGCGTTCGTGCAACCACCTGCAGGCAGCCTTGGCTGCTCACCCCTCTGCTGGGGAGCGAGGGGCAGCTTCACCCGCCGGGAGACAGGCTATTTTTACCACGCTTAGGCCGTGCTGTCACAACAGCAAATCCCAGTGGCAGATTTACCAAAAGCACTAAGGGGATTTGTCCGGGATTGCAGGACGCCCGGCATCCTCATCTGCATAATAGCTCCGAGCAGGCTCCGGGCCATTCACAAGTCCCAGACAGGCGACGGGGGGAGGCTGCGTGGTGGTTCGTGAGCACGGTGTACACGTGGTGTGCGCGGAGCTGGGACGTGTCCGGGATCTGAAGCACGCTCGGGCCACCTGCACACAGCGTCTCGTCCTCCCTGTACGCCAGACTTCACCCAACACCTGCTTATATAGGTCAGAAATGTTACGATGCGTGCCCGCCCCCGCTCCTGCCTGCCTTGCCTGAGCACAGCAGCTCTGGAGGACGACACGTGCGAACTTGCTGTGGCAAAGAGCCGGCCACGGGTCTTTGAAATCAGACCTGGGAGATGAAATAATGTAAAGAAACGGCAATGTGCCTCCTGAGCCTGCTCAGAAGAGCAAAGAACAAGGTTTTAGCACTGTGATGCTAACATCCACTGCTTGGCATATTGGTGCATGAGCAAGAGAAACCACGTCCTGAAGCATCAGCGCGGCACAGGAGCCAATTCTCCTGTTGATGCAGCCTTAACCAAGTGTGGCGCAAACTCGTAATCATCCACACCACGAAGTTCACACCACACAGCAAGAGCTCCCTGCTCCACCTCTGCTCTGGGGTCCTGCTCCCCTCGCTGCCATCGGGACGCACGATGTCCTTGCAGGAGGGAGCCCAGAGCGTCCCCGCCGGTGGCAGGCGAAGGTGGAGAGCTGTTGCCATCCAGTGCTGAGCAAGCACAGCACGGCTGAGCCGCTGCTGGTGCCTCAACAGCCAGACTTCCTGACCTGGAAACTGCATGGCACTGCATCAGCACAGGTTTGCTGAATTCATTAGAAAAGGCACACCCATTACAGCGCTCATCCTGTTGGTATTTTAGCCACATCACGTACCTTCACCTTGCTGTCGCTGTGTGCCGTCTCTGTTTTACACGCAGAAGACGGTAAGAAGGGAATTGCTCCAGCCAAGACCGTGCATGTGAGGAGCACGAATCTGTCACTCAGCCCAAACTGGCTCTCGGCCTGGATCTATCCTTGTTTGGGCAGACTGCTTAGACATTTTGAATGTAAAAGGGCTGGGGCATTTTCCCTTTGTGTCCTCTCACATTTCCTGCTCTCAAAGCACAGGCTGTAACTTTTTGTTCATGGTAGGTGTCTTCCTCAGAGCCAACTTCAGCCTGAATACCTCCAAAAAAGTCAGGAAGGTGTTTTTTTGTTTTGTTTTGTTTTGTTTTTTTAATTTTGTTTTTCACTTTATGAGTCAAGAGCTGTGGTTCCAAGTATTAAATCTCAGAACTTCAAGGGTCTGTTTTTCTGCTTAAAAGAAAGAAAAAAAAGTTTTTTTCTTTCTTTTTTTTTTTTTTAAGTGTGAATTTACTTTACGTAAAGAACTATCATTCCCAGTTTGCAAAATGTTCGTGTTTTACCTTTTCTGCTGTACTTCTTCAGCTAATACCTTACAATTCTGCCTACAATAAAGTGGTTTTAGCTTCTCTCTTGCCTACACGTTTTGCCATCTCTAACACGGCAGCACTGCAACCCATTTGTTTTCTCAGTGCATCTTTCAGCATCACTTGTACTTCACAGTGCAGATGTCTAATGCAGATCGAGGCAGGCACTGCAGTATATTCTGTTCCAAAAGACATCCCCACCTCCTCATTTGTTTTGCAACATGGCTATCAAAGCATTAAGTAAATAACATAATAGTTAGCATATACCCATTGTTTTACATATTCTGAACGGTTTGGTGACGTTACTTAATTTCTTCAAATGCTCCCCCTGCAAAGTAGATACAGAGGCAGTCATTTCACATGGAAGGAAACCGAACAGCAGCTACACGGCAAGTCAATAGCTACACTAAATAATCCAATTGACAGCTCTTACTCGATTTCCAGAGACAGTATTAATCCCGTTTATAAGAAAGAAACAAACAAAACAAAAAAAAGTGCAGACCACCCTCTGCAAACAACCGAAACACAGACTAAACTTTGATCACTTCTTTTTCTCCGTGAGCCTCAGCCCTTGATCCAAAGCCCAGGTTCTCTCCCTTAGCAGTCACACACCCACACGGCTCACTGGTCAATGCAATCTTCAAAGTTTCCCATCTTGAACAATTTATTTTCAGGAACAAAGCCTGGAAGGGGTCCAAAAACCCAGTGTGGGTTGGCAGCGGCTCAGGATGCTGTCTAGGTGCGTCTGGCTTGCCCAACTAACAACTCTTTCCACTTCCTCCACTCCTCAGAGCACATTTCTATTTTGCTGTACTGCAGGCGAGCCAGGCATTAATTTCTCTTCCTTCATTTCTAAAAAGGCTACCAGTTTCTCCCACCAGATCCCCAGCTTTATGGGCTGTCAGACATTCGGATTTTTAGCTGGTGGCTGAGACTCCGATAGCAAACGTACGGTTTAGGATTTGAGGCTGGGAAAACAATTTCCCAAAATATCTGCGTGAATGTAAGGCAGAGCTACACCACCACATTATAATGGTGAGTATTCTTGCTCGAAATGGAAGTGCTAAACTTCAAGCATGACTCCGTGCCTGAGACGATCCAAAAAACTTCCGAGCAGCCGGGCTCGCTCGCTGCAGCGCAGGCAGAGCAGCCGTCTCCTTCCCTCTCCTCTTCCCCCTCCAGGTAGCACCAGCACCACACGGATTTGTCGTCCAGCCCGGCTTTTTAAAACAAATTCCACTCGATGCTGCCACTGGGACAGTTTTCCAGTTGTTACATCCCAAAATGGGTCCCTCTGAAGATTATTACCCTGATTTTTCATGTGCCCCAACACAGAGGGGAATAAACGTGAACGTGAACCTAGCAGTATTGTTCAAACAGCAAGAAATCCTCCCCTTCCCTCCTCCTCCTCCTGCTTAAAACTGCAAAAATTAAATCCATAAGGGCATTTATAGGGAACGTCTTATTTAGGGAACAAAACAGAAGTGACTGACACAGTTATTTGTCATTGCTGGTAAATAAATTTGCGCGGCTTACGCTGTTTACCCTGGAGTACCGGCGGCAGATCCATTCGTGATGCATTAGAAACGAGCCTCAATGACAAACTTCAGCCCTCCGCTCTAGCAAAGCTGATGTATTGACTAGACAGGTAGATATTAGGTACTCTGACTGTCTGGATGCTATGGAAATCGCGCTGCACGCGTCTGACCATTGTCAATGGCAGAAGACAAGTACCAGCCTCATTCTTATTCCAGCCAGGAAAAAGGCCTCGTCTGCATTAGCCTTTTTACTGAAAGGCTGCCATATTTGTCAGTTCAGACGCGTGTAAGATAAGCTCCTTCCCCGTTATCTAATATTTCACCAGGCGGTGGAAACGAAGGATAAGCAGAACCTAATAGTCTATGTGGGCAGGAGATCTTGAATGCTGTCGAGCTCGGCACAAGGCTTGGATGCCCGAGACAAGGGGAAGTTTACGGCAGAAGCTAATCACTTCATTTCGAAGAAAAAAAAAAAAGGAAAAAAAAAAGGAAAAAAAAACTCACAGGGATTTGGAGAAACTGCTATGACTTATCCTGGCTACGCAGCAAGCCAGAAGACAAATGTAAAACCCTCGGTGCAGCATTACGCTCGGCGCGGCTCCCTCCCCGTAACGTGGGTACCGCTGGGCTAAAACTGCAGCCCAGGCAAGGAGGATTTGGGGAGGGGGGGCGGGGGGGGAGGCTGAATCCTCACGTGAATGTTGCAACACGATTTTTTTATTTTTATTTTTTAATCACGCAGGGAATCGGGAGGTAGCAGAAACCACTTCATTCAAAATTATCTGTTTCACGTTGCTGGGAAAGAAAAGGGAAGAGGGAGCAGCCAGGAACTGGTGCCACGTACGGTCTTGTAGCTGGCCCACAGAGTCACAGAAAATCCCCAGCTGGAAGGGACCCACAGAGTTGTTCAGACTGGAAAAGACCTGTAAGATCATCCAGTCCAACCTTTAACCTCGTACTGACAAGTCCACCGCTAAACCGTGCTACTGAGTTCTGCATCTCCACGTTTCTTGAAGACTTCCAGGGATGGTGACTCAACCACTTCCCTGGAAAGCCTATTGCAAAGCCACATGACCCTTCCAGTGATGAAATTTCTCCTAATAGACAACCTAAACGTCCCCTGGCGCAACTTGAGGCCATTTCCCTTCATCTTATCACTTGGGGCTTGGGAGAAGAGCCTGGGGAGCCTGTCCCAGTGCCCGAGCACCCTCTGGGTGCAGACCCTTTCCCTAACCCCCAGCCTGACCCTCCCCTGTCCCAGCTCCATGCCGTTCCCTCGGGTCCTGAAATGCAAAAACGAGAGAAAGGCTATGGCGGCTTTTCAAAATGTTTTAGTTTTGCTGTTCATTTCATAAAACGCAGAAGAGTTTTACCTAAAAACTGGGGGAAAAAATACGACCTGATGGTCTGCCTTCACCCTTTACAGTCTTCCATCTCTGCCAGTGATTTTCACACAAAACCATGGCGAATGTGTTCAGTTATCTGTTGCTACATCACCGCTGGATCCCAGCTGCGGGGACAATGCAGCCTCATGAGCACCTGTGGCAGGACTGAATGAAAAGTTTCTGGAGAGAAGTGCATTTCACGTAGCCATACACCGCAACCCCTTCCTCCTACTTCACAGTCCAGCTACCACTCAAAAGCTCGCACAGAAATAAATAATCTTATTCTCTCTGCTTTTTAATATTCTTTTAGATATTCTTTTTTTTTTTTTCTTCAGTTTTTCTAAGCCTTGATTAGACAGCCATGTCTACTTTAAAAGCAGTCTCCAGCAAGTCCATTCTCTAATGAAACAACTGGGGCAGAATGGCTCTCTGTTAATGTTACATTTAGTCATTAAAAATGTGCATTTGTGATCCTAAAAGCTGCTAGAGGCAAAACACAACAGTGAGATACACACTCGGATTTACATTCAGTTTCCAGCCTGGTAGATTCAGTGAAACTAAAATTAACATTTCCACCTTTTATATGCATTTAAGGACAAATATACATTGAACTACCGCTGCTGTATACATTTGAATCATCTTGCAGCAGAGGACTAAATGCCTTTTCAAAAACCTACATAATTTAGCATCATAATAGTGTGAGGTGTGTGAAGGCACTTTTAGATGCTACTGCATTAGACCTGGGGTACAGCACAGGGGGTGTCGGCACCTTAAAGCATGGCTTTTGCTGGAAATACACATGGCCAATAGATACGGGAACAAAAACACTTGAACTGGACTGAAAACCATCACTAAATACCACTAATAGATAATCCAACTCATTATAATAACAAATAATCCAAACTATACAGTGCGATCTTTGATTATGAAGAACTACAAAGACCCAAAGGGTTTCGCATTTCTCCCATGCTTGTTAAACACCATATTGGTAAAATGAGTTCATTCGCACTATTTGTTTGGATTGCAGGAACACAGAGATCCTTCAGTCAAGAATCACAGCTCCAGTGGCCTGGGCAACATGTAATTAAAAAAAAAGACGGTCCTTACATCTACAGTCTTGAGGTCTGGAACTATGACAAAAAAAAAGATGAATTGCTTGTAAAACAGTAGGAATAAAATGCTTCCATCCACTGTGCAGAAAAATTCTGGGTACTCTCAGCTCTTCAGCTGCCTAAGTGATAAGAACCCAAACAAACCCTGAAGGAAGCCTTATTACGATTTTGACAGCAAATATTATTTCCCATATATCAGGTAGCATCTAGTGAATCACCAAGACAACTTGCTCTTGTACTAGGACAAACTCCAACCGAGCCACAGGCAGGAAACACACAGCCAGACTAAAGAGGTACGAGGAGAAATGAGCATCCACTGCATTTTCTGCATTCCAGGTACTTTGTGCTCTCTTTTTCCGAGCAGGAAAAGAAACAGGGACAACAAGGCTTAAATACTACCACAAATAAAGCTGTTTACTCCTAATCCTGGAGTATTTTTTGGTGTCTCAAAAACAACACCAGGAAATAATTAAAGGCTTAAAAAACAAAAAATGCAATCTGAGAGGTTCAAACTCAAGTAAAAGCTTTCCTTCCAGGCTATGCAGACCAGGAACAGCAAACTACACCTTGTTTTCCCATCGCAGTTGGCAAAATTCACATCCCGGCTTCAAATAACTACCAACAATTTTCTTCACGACGCCTTGAAACAGGGAGCCTTCAATAATTCGCTCCTGCAGTGCCAAGCAGAACGCCAGAAAGAAAAGGAAAAAAAAATAATAATCCATAGAGAGAAGCAGAGATGAATCAAAACCAAACTAGGATTCAATCTAAGAAAGTGAATAAATAAATAAATACATACATAAAGTGAGGGACCGTATAAAAGCAAACAGGTGAGATGAAGCATGCACCAAAGCAGGTGCCTGGAAGTGATGACCTAACGGGCTCTTCTGGCTCTATAGCTCAGGAGCTCCTGGCACAAGTGCCCTGTCTGCAGCATCCCTGCACTGGGAAGAAAAGTCTCTCTATAGAGCTCATTCATTAAAAAGTGGCTCTTCAGGCTATTGTAAGACAATAACTTAGGAGTGCTAGATTCACTTTGTGCTTTGTTGCTGAGGAGAGCAGAAACAAACTTATTGTTCCTCTCCGACAGTGTTTTAAAAGCAGAATGCAATTTCAAGGGCAGATCAAAGTTAGACTAATTATTTCCTTTCTGCATATCCTATAACGAAGTGTAACAGGTCACTAGGGAAGGGTGAAACAAAAGATGAATCTATTTTCACACACTAACAACAAACACGAAGAAACAAGGACCTTATTTATATAATAAAAAGATGCATAAGGGAAAACATCAAAGCCGGTATTAAATATACAAGCCCACAAATATATCACCAATGGTGCCTAAATAACTAGGGAAATAATCTGGCCCTTCTCTTTCTTCACGCTTACTTCAAATTGCACATAATGCCGAGGTGATTAAATCCTTCAAGAGCCTTTAGCGCTACTGATCAGGAGGGTTTGGTAATTCCAGTATTGCCCACTTGAAGTTAATCCTGTGACTAAAAAAACTACAGCGTTTCCATTGTTTTGTGTTGTTTAGAAACATCCAAATTTACTAAGGCCGTACCATAAACACTCAGGCTGCAGTCAGGACGGCTAGAAACATGCTTTGTTGTAATTTTTTAATGAAACTTGACTTTCTGTTTTGAACAGTTCCAGGAACCAGGGCTTTAAAGTACTCCAGCTACCGTGAGAACTGAAGAGTGGTCAAGAATATGATTTGCCCCTGGAAACTCGCAGAGGCCACTAGTTGTACTGCATTCATTCCTCTCTAGGAAATCTCGGCAGGGTTTTTGCTTATGTGACTGTTCCTTCGTCCTTTTCCCAGGTTACCTCAAGCTGCTGGTGGAGAAATTCGGAGCTTTCGGGGGAGAAAACAGCATGCGAGGCTGGTGTTTTGTCCGTCGTGATTGTGCCAGTGTCCTCCACGGCATATTCTCCAGCATTTTTACCTCACCCACGGCTTCAGAGTACCTCCGCCAGGTACGATGACCCCAGCACACCAGGACTCTTACAGGCAGCACACAATACAAAATGGCATCTGTCAGGGTCAGGCAATTGCCCGGTTTCTATGGACCCATTTAACTCTCCAGGATTCTGAAGAGAGCGTTTAGTCTATGAGCAGTATTGCTTTTTCTTTCGAGATCTTCCCCAGGAAAATGTGCTCTTGGAGGAGGCACTTTTTTCCCCTCAAAGGGCGGGTGAGGCTCCCTGGAATAGGAGGAGAAAAGGAAATGGCCTTTTCCAAGGCAGAAAACTAGGGATGTTCCGAAAAATTCCTCCTGACCAGGGCAGAGTAAGGAGGTGACACAGGGAATGGACACAAGAGGGACGGAGGGATGGTCGCAACTGCAAGGAGCACACGGCCATCGCCATCAGCTGGGCTTTCAGAAGGGGCAAGATGTGCAGTCCTGCAGGAGTAACACCTTGTGTATTTGTTGCTCTTTTTGTTAAGGAGAGGCTGTCACCTGGCTGCACGGCCCAGGCCGAGTGTGCGGCGAGGAGTACAGCCTGGCACACAGCAGTCTGACTGGCACACCTCGGGTTCTACAATAAACCTCGGAGCAAACCCAAACTCCTTCTCCATTTCTACACACAAATAAAGAGCCTTTTATTTGCTGAACACTGCCTCTTTTTTTTTTTTTTTTCTTTGTAATGAGCGTCCTTTTACCGTTCCTTGACGAAGAGTACAGATACAGGCATTTCTCACCCACACAGTACTCAAATGACTTTCAAACCTTTGTGTTAGCTTGTCATTTTTCTGCAGCTTTCACACCCCTATTGATACAAAGCTTAGACAAACCCTGAAAACTAAGGATCTCTCCAGACATGTCTAGACTCTCAGTTCAACGAGGCACAATATTTTTGAACTCTCTAACCTTTATGGGAGGTGACCAAAGCCAGCTCAGACAGACTAAACTGACACACCGCCAGCTAATACCCTGAACACCTTAAAATGCAAATAGCTCTAATCTTATTAAAAATGATGCAATTCACCCCACTGCAACAGCACGAGGGGGAAGGGAAGCAAAACGGTAACATAGGCCACTGTTCTCATCAGACAAACAAAGCTGTAACGTTTATGATTATTTTTTTTCCCAATGATTATTAAAGAAGTCTGAGAACGAGGAATTATTATTTTCTTTTAATCCGCGTCGAGCCCGGTAAAAGACTATATCTAGGCTACGCGTGGGAGGTGAAGAACTGCCACCATCTCCCAAAGACATGACTAATACAAGATTTGGTAAGGCAGAAAGACAATGCCAAGTCTTTCCTCATGCAGCGCAAGCGGGATGAAAGCAAGTATGTAGGAAGGCAGCTACATCATGCCAGTGTGGGCTCACGCTGCACCCGCCATTATAACACAGGCACCTGACTAACTCCGATGGAGCAAACAATGTAGAAATGCAAGAAAAAAGTCACTTTTTTGCAAGCCGGAGCTTTTATGTCATCCTGCCTCCTACCCCTGAGGTGGGACAGCAGGAAACGCATGCTGCCAGGTAACACGGGAGCTGGGCAGTTACAGGGCAGTTCTTCCTGCAGAAGGACCCGTGTATGCCATGGGTGCTGGGAGCCTCGATTTCCACTCCTACAGGGCTAACACCGCAGACATAAGGTAAACAAGGGCTAGCAAGAACTTCTTGGTTTTGATGGGGCTACTCATAATTATTAGTGGCGAGAGAACGCTGCCCTGGCTTTCCGCATGCCCTGCCAGCAGAAAGATTTCCAGCTTCCTCCCAGAGACTCCAGAGCTTCAAGTGAGGTTGCACAACTCCGAGCCTGGGATCACTCACATTTCTGGGTATCCGATTTACTCCTTCTCCACTCCTTCACCTTCTTCTCCAGCAGAAAAGGATAGCTCTGGCTGCTCATACAAGTATCAAAAAGGGCACGGAAACTAATGCAGTACCAATGGGAGAGCTGTTCTAACTTCTGTAGATCTTAATTCTCAGCTTTGCAAAGAGCACAGCCCCCAAAGCATGGATCCTACCACAAGAAAGACCTGTCAATAATAAAAAACTAATCGTACTATAAACCCCGGGGCATCATCAGGCATTCATTTGCCTTCAGATCATGGATTACAGTTCAGCTGGGGTAAATCTCTTTTCAACTGAGGTCTCAAAGTAAAACAAAACAGATGACCTGAAACAAAATGAACCAAACACCTCACAGCCTACAAATGCTGTCCCAGCCTAAGACACACAGACCCGTGGTTCTGTCTGCCTGGGATCATATGAGCATAAAGGCCTACTGTGAACCATTCTCAGATGAGCTTTCCCATGCCATTAAACAAATGCTAAGCAATCTGCTGAAAACCCTGCTTCAAGCTGGATCGCAAACGAAAGGATGGAACAATCCCTGCAAGTTACCTGGGTTTTGCTGCTACTCCAGTGGATTTGAGAGGAGGGATCTGGTGAGGGTCTGCCAGTCATCAGGCAAAGAGCCAGCACGAATGGCAGCAATTAAGGGAGACCTGCAGGGAATAGTCAGGATCTGGAAAAAAACCTCCAGGATGAGAATGGGAAACACAGATGTTTGCCTGCAGCACACTAGCTGGAAAGACCCTGGCTGTAGTAGCTGCTGATCTTCTAAAGAGTTTTAGAACTGAAAACAGGCAGCACAACTGGCTTTCTCTCATGAAAGTTGTACTAGATCATAAAATGGACCAATTCTATAAACAACAACAACAAAAAATTATGCCATTGTGAGACACTTTGAGCAATACCTATGCCATGGCTTGTTTTTCCAGCTTACACAGAGGCCCAGCTGCAGAGAACCTTTGGTGGTTACTGCTGGTTACTACTTAATGCTATCAATTCCAGGCTCTCATAGCCTCCAAATTATAGCCGAGTGTCTTTGAAGTCCAAAAATAAGTCCTTGTTCCTGTCACCATCCAGACTGCTTTGAAGATCTTTCTCCTGCAGGATTAGAGTGTTCACATGGAGCAGGCCAGGACTTTATGTTGATTTTAGTCTCAGGCTGAGTTGGCAAACAAAATGGGACATCTAAATGCATGGTGGAGCACCAGGACAGCAAGGCAGGAGGTGCAGGATTTTCTTCACAGCCCTGCTGGCTCCACAGAATCTAAACCCAGCTCGAGTGACAACACTGTTGGAATAGGATTGCGTAAAAAAGGAGGAGACGGGAGGGCTTCTAGTTACAAGCCCCACCTTCAAATTGCTAGAAAGACTTGGGTCAGTCATTCCTAGTCAATAACCTAAGACCCCTGGTGCAGAGCTTCACCCAGGGAAAGAATTTTGCTCACGTCTTTTGCTCCTCTTCTTTGGCACTGGCCCCAGTGCAGCACTGCTGACTGTCTAGCTCCCATCATCGGGCATCTGGAGACGGGAAATTGGAGAGGCACCACGGTACTGGGACATAAGAGCTGCCAGCGACAAGAGGCAGGAGATAAGGTATCTCCTCTGCAAACCCCCGTGACCACACTCAGTAAATCCACGTGGATGATCATCTCTGTACCACAGAGAAGGAAAAAGATCTAAAAAAATCTTCTGAACACTGAAAGGGGAATTGGGAAATGTTGTGCCATTTTCCTTCATGCTGCTAGCTCACTGAGGTCACTGAGTGCGAAGGAGGGACGGTAGATAGACCACAGATGTTCTGCATGGCACGCACCGCTGCACCTCAAAGCTACAGCATCGGAAAAAAACAAGAACCATAATGACACTTGCAGTTTAACAGTTTTGAGTGCTGTTACTGCTAGCCCTCCACCTTTGACACCTGCCAGGAATGGCGTAGGGCAGAAGGAACTGTGGTGATCACCAGATAAAGCAGAGGAGAGGCCTGGGCATTCCACGTGTGTCTGTGATATGAAAGATATTTTTTTCCCCTTTAGGCGATTTGCTTGGATCACCTCACCAGCTCCTATGAAGGGGATGTAAGTCATTTTTATGTGCACACCACCTACTGAACCATCACAGATGACCTGACACAGCCCTTCACAGAACTAGATCCATCCGCTCCTTCGGGCTGGAAGAGCCACGGGAGGTGCCCAGTGCAGCACGCAGCCCAAAGCCCAGCCAGCACTGAGCCCAGACCAGGCTGCAATTTATATTCTGACAAGTGCCCTGACTTTAAGAAACGCTCTTCACCTCAGGACAAGGATAGAACTGGTCTAGTTTAAACCAATTATTGTCTAAAAAGACATTGAATCAGTATTTCTTGGGTCTAAGTAAGGCTGGCAGGGGTTTTTGTAAACAGGCCATCTTGGCAACTGGGAATATTTCTCCTAGCATGAGAGCACTTAAAGACTTCATAAAGTTATACAGGAATTGTCTCTTACCTCTACACAGCCTATATGAGCGAAGAATCCTTCAGACAATGTAGGTTAGACCTGCTTCTTGAAAGGAATAAGCTACACCAGCATTTTTTTATTTTTTTTTCAATCATTTCATCTACCATCCAGTTTCTGCTGGCACAGCTGAATGTGTTAGGGGAGTGATTTACGCACAGCCCTCGCTGACGTACCAACATTTTCCAGTGCAGACTAAGCTGCAGTCATTAACTAAGAGAAGGTTTGAGTACAACAAGTTTAAAGGAGCTCCCCAACCAGTTCAGAAATACATGTCAGGCAATTTTTAGATGCACAGCAAACAAGTCACTAATAATCTTCCTTTTGCAACTAAGACTTGCCTTTCAAGAGGTTCAATGCTGTCATTGTGGTCAGTTTCGGAAAAGCACCTTGTGACATTTAAAATTACCAAAAATTAACAGTGCTGGAGGAGTGAGGGAAAATTTTAGCAGTAAATCACACAGCTTTAGGTACTGAGGAATGCCAAGCATTTTACCCTTGAGTTTGCTTTAACGTGGTGTGGATATAATCAGTTTGAGCAGATTTGATACCTGGAGAACTCTCCAAGTAACATAAAATCACGCGTTTTCAGACATGCACCTACTGCAACAACTCTGCTCGTATCCCTTGCACAAGGGTATGCAATTTTCAAAACTCGGTAGTTCAGAGCTGCAACTGTCCTCCTATACACAGGATTCCTGAAACTAAACACTTTTTTTTTTTTTTTAAGGAAATAATGACATGTGCTTTTGTTATTTTCCTTACTCTGCTCTCACCGCTGATTCCAGGGGGTTTGTTTTCCCTTGCCCAGAATGACCCATTGCCGCTATCACAAATTACACATAGCCGGCACATACACTGAGAAATATGAAGAATCATTTTTAATGGGATTTGCTTTTTAAAGGCAAAACAGCAGTTACAAATCAGTTGACCTACTTCTGCTATAACTTATCATATTTAAGCAAACAATCCAAAAAATGCTCTTCGGAAAAGAAAAATCACCTCACAAACTTAACTGTGGTAGAGAAAAAGGTAAAGACACCATTACCTACTGAACTCCTTAGGGGAAAGAAAATTGGTAGTAGGAAATAGGACTAGCTGTAATAAAAGGAAGAAAAGACAGGAAAAGCTTTGGAAGATCTGGGTCATCAGGATGGTATTTCCACCTTTTTTCAGAGCTAGGTCGCAACATTCCCAGGTTGAGGAAAACCCTGTGGTGGGCTCCCACCACAGGGATGCCAGCAGCCAGGCGTCTCCTCTTGCAGTCCTTCATGCCCCACACCTCCAACACCACAGACCGGCTGCTCTCCTGCATGTTTGGAGGAAGAGGGCCAGGACTAAAGACCCATCACCTACAAAACACGTCCTAGTGGGTACAAGTGGAGCCACCTGTTTTAGCACCATCATTTCTTTTCACCTATCTGTGCTACTTTCTCCTTGAGCAGGCCACAGAGAGCACCTCACCGGCTGCTTTCCCTTTTTCGCCGCTGGCCGGGCTCCTGGTGCCGCTGACGGGGCTGGCAAGCCGCCTGTTGATTTCAGCGGGAAGAGGATCAGGCCCGGTCCTGCCGCCGCTGCTCACGCAAGCACTCGGCTCCACCCTTCGTTTCTCACATCGCTCCCTGCTCACGTTTCCAGAAAGCAGAGCCAAAACAGAGCTGCGGAGCCGCGCTGCCACGTGCTGTCCCTCCAAGCCCCGTGCCATGGCTCAGTCGGGTCTGATACCTCACAGCCACGTCCCACCCTCGCCTGCCAGCGCCAGGCCCTCTGCAAGAAGGCCCCAGCAGCGGCCGGGCGCCATTTTCTTGCTTCGTCAGGGACCGTGGCTGTCCTGGCCTGCAGGGAAGCCATCTACAAAACTGCGACATTTGCGCTTTTTCTTAAAAGTCCCCAGTTCCTGGAGTCGTGTTTCTTCTTGAGAAACTTGGCTTTGGTTTAAAGGCTAATCCTTCCGGGTTCCCGTAATTGCAGAGGACAGCCTGAAAATCTGGCTGCGGCGATTCCCGAGAGGAAATAAAAACACAGTAAACAAATAAAAAGAACTGGAAGTTTTTCTTGATGTCATTTGTTGATTTTTCTTAACATCACTATTTTAAGCAATTCTCTCTCTCTCTTTCTTTTTCTTTTTCTTTTTTTTTTTTTTTTTTAAGGCTTGGCAGATGATTTTTGAATGCTCCAGATTGGCAATTTGCTCTGAGCTAAATTCTGATTCAGACTGCCATCAATGAAGATTAAAAAAAAAAAAAAAAGTTTCTTCACTGTTTGTCAGCATTATCCCATACTCATTAATTGCATTTTTATATCTATTCTTTTATAGTGATACTTTAAACCTCTTTCTTGGACTAGATACAAACTTGGGAAACAAAGCCTGTTCCCAATCTAGAAAACCCTCAAGGCAACTAAGAGACTTGGAGCTCATTTTATGCTTATGAAGCTGGTGCAGGAATTGTAAATATATACCTATGAGACACTGGAGATTGGAGAAGAAAAGCTGACTGCTGCCCTTTGCAATTGGACATTTTACAAATAAGTATGTAATTGGGCTTTAGTTGCTGACCCGTGTAATGTGCACTATTTCAGTATTTCCGACTCAAATGAAATGATGCTCATTAGAAAAATGTGCAGCTTGCATTATTCCAAAGCTTATAAAACTGCTCTTTCCTAAGCAGAAATGAAATAGAGAGCAAGGATATATTTTTATGTATATACGCACACACTTTAAAAAAAAAAAAAAAAAGGCAACACTTTTTGCCCGTAACAGAGCAAGATACACAGCTTGGACAACTGCAGATGTTTCAGAAGAAGCTCTTACAGCACTTAAAGAAAAGGAAAGAAAGACGAGAATTGTCTTTGCTTAACATCTACGTATTTTATGCACGTGTGTGCAAGAGCCTGCATTAGCTGTAACCCTCCCTCTGCATTGTTGATTAAAGAAATAACAGAAAAGAATGAGACTTTCAGTGCAGCTGGGTCAGCTCGTACCACGGGACTCGTATCTGGCATGGGCACGGCCCAGCTGTGCAGAGTATCTTATGCCAATGTCACGACCCAGCTACTACAGACCAGGGCTATTGCACAGTGGTTAGTAAGCTCCAGCAACAGGCTGCTGTGCCTGTAAATATGTAACCCTGTCTCGTCCCCGGCCACCTGGAGCAATGCCTGAATGAGAAAAGTTCCTGCGCTCAGACTGGCACGCCGATGCATCCCAGGTCTTAGAAGCCCGCACGCTTCAGCTGCTTACAATAACCCTCCTCAGCAAGCAGCATCAGATGGGCAGGACTGTCTGTGCCTGGCTCATTTGGATGGAAACTCTTCCCACAGCCCCAGAACGAAACCCCCTGTGTTTCCCCTTTGCTTACTCAGCCCTCGGCAGCCATTCTTCTCCATCAGCCAACATCAGAAAACAAGCTGATACAGAGAAATACTTACAAGGAGCTATTGCAAATAATAATAATAATAATAAAATTAATGGGATTTTGAGTCTAGGCTCCATAAAACACACACATGAGGGTCTCTGGATTGGCCTCTCATGAATTATACCACCATCGCAGAAGGAAAATGCTATTTACTTAAATTCTTTGATGCCAGAAGTGAGGGGCAGGAGGTTGCAGGAGAGATTTTGCAGCAAAGGAATTATAAACAAAACAAAACATTGCAGCAAGCTCTGAGAAAAGTTAAATACAATGCTTTTGACTCCAGGTCTAGCCCTGCCAGCCAAATAGGAAAAATACAAGTTATGTTAGAGAAGTCAGTCTTGGAAACATACACTGCTCTTCTCACCCCTCCTACCTTTCTTTTCTCTCTCTCTGATTTTTTTTTTGTTGTTGTTTTGTTTTGTTTTGTTTTGCAGTAGCTCAGTGAATTTCTGGGGAAAATTAGCAAGCCTCCAAACTTCATGAGAAAAGTATAGATGACTAAATAAAATGTATTCCGTTTTGGTGCCCGGAGTAATGAGCAAGATTCAAGGACTTAACTTCTGAGAAAAATAATAGCAATATGCTACCAGGTGACTGAAAAAAACAGCAAGAGAGGTTGGAGGAGCTGCCACTGCCATGAAAATAATAAGCTGTTCCAGGCAGCATGCCTCCGCTCGGGGAAGAGATGGGACGAGATAAAAGCCCCAGGAGAACATACCGCTATCAGGACTGACTCCAAGTTTCTACACCTGCAAAACATTCTCATGGGTTCCCAGCAAAGCCTGGGCTTTTACCTAGACAGACCAAACAACACTGGGAATAAGTCATGTAGAAATTTAAAATTAACAAGTCCTTTTCATCTCACAGCTCTCCCCAAAAGACTTCAGATCTTACTTAAACATAGACAATGAAGGTAAGAGCCTAAAGTAAAATATTTCTCAATAGTACAGCTATAATCTGGGGGCAAAACAATGACTACTGATTCTTCCAGAAAATACCCATCCCCTTCTAAAATGATAAAAAAGTACCTGTTTAGGGTATACACCCATCCAGAAGACAGATGTGTTTACAATGCAAAATCTAACATACCAGCCTATGCTGAGAAGACAGAGAATGCCAATTGACCTCACCATGACTGCATAACAAGCAGTTTTCCCAAAGGTAGACTTCAAAGAACTTTTGAATAGTGAATGCCAGGGTGTTTTTTTTTTGTTGTTGTTCTTTTGTTGTTTTGTTTGTTTGTTTTCTTTTTGGTTTGTTTTGTGTTTTCAGGTTTTGTTCTGTGACGATCCAGCATGATGGAGAAAGATCTGAATAATCATTTCCTGGTTTGTTCTTGAATTTTAAATTTAATGAGAACAGAAAATCACATCAGTCATTCTTTCCATTCCCACAGAGGAATTTTTTTTTTTTTTTTGTGGGGGCCTCTGGAAAATTCTTGCATTTCACCAAGTGTAGCCTTTCAACCAAACGTTCCCTAGGATTAATCTAATATTCACAACAACATAGGGAAAATTTTGCAGTGAATACCAATCCTTCTCTAGACTGCTCAGCTTAAAGTAGGTTCACATAGAAACCACTCTTGAGGACTTGAGGAACTGCCGAGCCCTGAAGTTCTGCAAAAAAAACAGTTAAAAATCACCAATCTAAGAAGTAATAAAGCCCTTCAAATGCTTCTCCCATTCTCTTTTTCTCTTTTTACATGAGTATTTTTCAATCATACAGATTGTTCTGTGCAGAGAAACCTAATAGTGTGTTCTCCCACACTTTTCATATCTTTCAGAAGTTTATTTTTGGATCTAGGTGTTTTTCTTGGAATATGTGCGCAGCTAAGGACAGGAGCACTCTTACAACCATTTTCTCACATGGAAAATTGGACTCCAATTTTGATTTCTTCCACAGTGGCTGAAGTCAATGAAAACCTCAGTGAAAACAACTGAGTTATTCTGGTGGAAACTTAAGAGAAAAAAAAAATAGGCTATTGCCTCACTACAGAAGTAGATCGGTGATGTATGTTTATGCAGTGACATTTTTCGAACACACACTAATAGGAATACTTAGCCTGAATATTTCACAAATTCCTTAAGATCCTGGTACTTCTCCCAGGGAGTAGCTCTTCATTAAATTTAATGACTCCTCAAACCAGAAAATAGAAAATGTCAATACCACCTGCTAGCTTCAGTGAAAGCTACCGGGGTAAATGTACAATGTGGCAAAGTATGAATATGGGCTTGGTCAAAGAAATTTATACTGCAGACTTCTGACATTTAGTGAGCTTGTGAATATTTTCTTGAACATGCTTATGCGCACACAAAGGAAAACAAACAAAAAAACAAATAAACAAGAACTGTTTGAAGACAAATTCCTGTCTGCAGTCCTCCCCACCCAGCCAGAAAATGTGATTTACCAGAAGGAGTTCACAATGTTGCACTGGCTGAGAAAGTACACTGAGAACTTCACAGCAAGCCCAAAATAGCTTGAAAAGAGGAAATGGGTGGGGGTGAGGTTCTTTCTTCTGCTCACAAAGAGCTTCACCAGCCGATACAGATCAAGCAAAAGCAGTCCTGACATGCAGAGCGGCACTTGGTGACAGTCCTCCCCTCTTTTCCCAGTCTGGTCTATTTTAAGTTCACATCACAGGCAACTTGGCAGCTACATGTTTCCGAAAGTTGCCCCTGCCACTTCCACGAGTTCAAAGCGTTTGTAAGGGCACAGCTCATAGCACAAAAAAATTTTGAGGGGGCAGAAAAGGCACTCTCAGGCTACTGAAGGCAAGTCACCCAAAGAAAGAACACAACCTACCGATACTTAAGCCAAACACATGCTCAATTTTCCGTACCGTATTACTTCTTTTCAAATAAATGCAACATTTCCATTAGCCAGCCACATGCTGATAGTATGGGTGATAGACACCGTGTGTCTGCGAAGTGCTCATCAAGAGATTCAACTGTGTGGGCTGTACCTTGGTAATTTTGTCATAGTCTCTCACCTTCTTAACGTTTTTCTAGAAAAAAAAAAATCAATTACAAATTAAAAAGGATATCTGTGTGCATGTTTGTGTATGCCTGCAGATGCAGAACCAGGAACAAAGAACGTGGTGGTTGCATGTGAAACCTTGACTGATTCCCATTAAGTATGGAAGTAACGTAATGGCAATGTTTCCCATTAAGATATGGGAAATGAGAGCATTCTCATCCCCACAAGTCAACTTTTAAGATATCTGTAACTAACTGAAACTCCAGGTCCTCAAGTTCAGCCTGTACATTAATGTGATTATTGGAACACCATAAATCAGGAATGGCAATCTAAAGCTACTCAAGAAAAGAGAGATTGAAGTTGTCCACAAAGAAAGAGAAGTTGCAAGCCCTCCCCCCTTTATGATGGGCAAAATGACGTGAAAGCTTTCAGGGAATTTCACATGGCTGCTCTCTTCTTGCAGAGCAGCCCAAGAACTCACCGCTCCCACGCTGAACATCACTGCACACTCACAGGAGGGCTCTCTATTCAGCTTCCACACAAAGTTAGATAGATCAGCTTAAATTGCTGTAAACAACTCCTATTTGCTGTACTCGAGACCTTTATTCCAACAGCTGGCTGCTCTGTATTCTTAAACCGTACCTGAGTCACCTTCATGTGTTATCCTCAGCGCTCTGGGAAACCTGGGGTTTAGTAAACAGGTTAAGCAAATGCAAAGATTAGTCAGTATTGTGTTTCAGATGGATGCGAGATGAGATTACCCTGAAAGCAAGTAAATTAACAAAATTAAGAAGAAATGTCTCCAGAATCTTTGCACAATCTAAATGGCCCACACTGCACAAAAAGAAACCATCCCAAAGTTTTGGGCTTGAGTCTTTCTGACCCTGGCATTGAAGACCTTTACCAGTACTACCAACATCCTAAGAAAACTGGGTTCTTTGGTTGCCATACAGGCTGGATGACATGGACATTGTGGGTTCCCTGTAGTTGAAAGCAGTGAAATTGGAAGGAACGGAGATTAAGAAGGCAACTAGACAAAAATATTAGTTATGGAAGATGGAATAACACAGTTATGCTTGTATGTACTCCTCGCCATGTGTTAATGTGTATCTGTGCAGCAAAAGGCATGAAATTCAATGTACTTAAGTCCTCCGTTTCACCACACAAATGTGCTTACATGAGTTAAAGCAAGCTGTATTAAGAATCAATACTGACATTTAAGAAAGACTCAAGATTTCTTCGTTCATTTTTGTGTTGTGTCGCCCCTCCTGATATTTTAGCAACACAAGCCATCACCAGTTTGAACTCAAACCTTACCAGGGACAAAAACATTAGGTGGGAAGCAACACGATCCAACCAGGATGGCAATAGATGGAATATCTACAGAGGGTTGGAGGCAATCCCGTCGGTCGTACTCTTCTCTGTACCCCTGTCACAAATCTATCCGACCCTCCTGTGTCCATCTACCACTGGTGAGACACATTGTGTTAGATACTGCTCTGTGAAAGCACTTTATAGGGAATGGTAGAAAAATTCTGTACAAGAACTTAGGTCCTAAACACAATTCTTCACATGCCTTGGCTTTATGGATCTTAGTTTCTCTGTTATATTGTGCATCAGCATGAAAGTGTTCAGGTTCCAGTAAGCACACCATCATCCCAGTATTAGAGGCTTACTCTGTCAACTCGGATCTTTAACAAATCAGTATCCTCCAAAATGGGAAAAAGAAAGACAAGGATAAAAAGTTTTTTTCCCCTAAAAATACTTCTTCTGAATAATAGGAACAATAGCTTGGGCACAAATATGACCAAGCAGAACAGAAACTTGATAAGTTTTCAGAGTGAAGAACTGCAAGCCAACAGAAAATGTCTGGTGCCAGTATCCCCAGTAACCCCAGCCCTCTACCAGTCCTCTGAGCAGCGGGGATGCACTCCCTCAGCTGCGAGATGATGTGGTTATTGTTACACCTCTGTACGCATACATTTCACCCCCACGGAGGTGAAAAAGTTTTTCCAATTCGATGGCACCAGAGTAAGGCAGCCCCCGCGCTGGGGCTGTTGCACCCGGAGGCACAGCACCTACGAGTCCCGTCCCGCAGCCCACGTGCATCAGGAGACCACAGATAATTTAGTTTCGGTGGCCACAAAAGGCAAAGGGCAATCAGAGGAAGAGGAACAGAGGGATGAGCCCTGAAGGCAAGTGGACAAGCTGAGAAGAAAACCCAAGGTCACATCTATGCTGCTGTAAAAGCCAGGCTGGTGGAGGAGCCACACACACGATGTACCTTGCCTTGCATGGTATAGATGCACTCCTTGCTTTTAATAGACAGCGCTCTTCTTCCTTGTCTGTCCTTTCTCCTAATCCATGCAGAACGACATCTTCTCAGCTATCTGGAGTGGCATCCCATTACTTTTTCCATATATATATATATTTTTTTTTTAATCCTGCATGGTAATTGCATACTGTAATATTAATACGTAATGACGTATATAAAGATCCGTCTTGTTCAAAAATCCCACCCCTGTAATCTCTCTGGAGGTTACATCAACACACCATCAGAAGAAGTTAAGAATGGTTGAAATTATCCTCTTCACTTCAAAAAAAATAATAATAAAGAAAAGCAGGTTTAAAATATTGTGCTAGCTTTTAGTAACGATTACAAGCCAAGACCTAAATCTCTCCTGGAAGTCAAAGAAATGCCCTTTCGCAATGCCTGCCAGTGAAATTCTCACAGAGATGCCACTGGCTCTGTACTACTAACTTCCACTGCGTCTCTAACCTTTTGAGCCTCTCGGCTAGCTCGAGGCATGCTCAGAGCCATGTACCCTATCAGTCTGGTGTTCACACATGTTCACTTAAGAAAAAAAAAAACACAAACAAAGGCAATATTTCTATGGTACAAGGTTGCTTTTCAAAGATGCTGAACTCTCTGTTTCCTGTTGACTACTCAGGAATCAGTGGATCCTCAGCATTTCTAAAAACTAGGCCATAGAGGTCTTCGAGCTGAGCTGATGCTCACTGTGATGGCATCCTGGGCGCAGTTACATGGTCAGTCTTCCAAGGTACTCTGCCTACACTAAAATAAAAGGGAAAAAAATCTAAAAATCTGGCTAATCTGAAAGTATTAGGGGTCACGTTTTAAACTGTAGCCTATTTTCCTACCAAATGTATGTCTGGATGAGGCTAAAGATCTGTCCTGAAGCTTCTCTAACTGCTCTTAGCTGGAAAGGGTTTATCAAAAATTAAATAAGCACTGTGATAAATGACAAGGAAATCAGCGTTCATCCCACCAGCTCAGCCCCAGCACGTGTAGTGGCAGGAGCTGCTGAGGTGGTTATTAGCCTGGGAGAAGCACCTGGGGCACCACAATGAGCTACAGAAGGGGCGGGCAGGTCCCCAAGGACACGTGCGTGAGCAGAACCAGCTCTTGGATGGGATGGGAACGCACCACGGGCAACGGGTTGAGCAAGGTCAGAGACTGAAACGATGAAACACGTCAGTGAGAAAGGAAGAGCAAAAAAAAAAATATGGCAAGCTAGGTCAGATACAACTGATATTTTACGTTTGCGACATCTGTCCTTTCCTCTTTTGTCTCACCTATTTAGGTTACAAGATGTCACCCTTCTTCTCAAGAAAAACCCTTGGTGATGTTGGACCCTCCGTACTGCCAGCATCCTTGCTTGAGCTTAGGCTTTTTGCTGGTGCCCCGGGGGCAGAAGCAGTGGGCAGCAGGGCCGCAGGGCCACTTCTTGTTCCCTTCCCTGTCGGTGACACCTGCTGGAGAGCAGGGGCGAAGGCAGGAGAGGCTCTGGGAAGCCCCAGCGCCCGGCCCCGGCCGCCTCTCATTGAGGTTTCT